>NC_079191.1:188437617-188768374 GCF_029499605.1 Hyla sarda | reverse complement strand
TATACATCCCCAGCCTGTGCACTTTGTTATCCTCCCCTTCACATAACACACTTATCTTCTCTGTCTTCTTTCAGTGCAGACCAGCATCCTCAGAAGACAAAGCAGGGGGAGGGGGGATAAGGAGCTGTGTACATCCTCTCTCTCCCCCTGCTCTGGCTTCTTTCTCTCATGCACACCTGCGTCCTCCAGGAGGGGGAGACGAGGGGGAGTGGCTTCTTTCTCTCATGCACACCTGCGTCCTCCAGGAGGGGGAGACGAGGGGGCATGGCTTCTTTCTCTCATGCACACCTGCGTCCTCCAGTAGGGGGAGATGAGGGGGCGTGGCTTATCTCTCTTATGCAGTTCTGAAAGAACAGAGAAAAAATAAAGCCATGTCCACAGCCAAATCCTAACATGGTCGACGTTGAGGACAACAGTAAGAGATCCAACACAGAACTACAGAATTTCCTGGCCCACAAACAGGTAAGAAAAAAAGACACATGCTACACAATAATATAATATGTGTCAATTGCAAAAAACATGAACATTAAAAGAAGATGCAATATAGCCAAAAATCTTAACCACCGTAGTACCCCTTTAACGCATATGGACGTTTATGAACGTCCATAAGCGTCTCCTGAGGTATGACGCCCGCTTGGCAGGTGAGCGTGCATCATACCCGGTGGGGCCCGGTTGCTATAAGTAACCAGGACCCGTGGCTAATACCGTACATCACCGATCGGGCTGATGTCCTGCATTAACTCTTTAGATGCGGCGATCAAAGTTGATCGCCGTGTCTAAAGTGAAAGTAAAAGCTTCCCGGCAGGTCAGTCGGGCTGATCGTGACAGTCGCAGTAAAATCGCGATGTCCTGATCAGCTAGGAGAAAGCAGAAGGGTGACTTACCTGCCTCCTGCGTGTCCGATCGGCGATTGATTGCTCCAAGCCTGAAATCCAGGCTTGAGCAATCAACCGCCGATAACACTGATCCCTGCCATTGAATGCAATGGCAGTGATCAGTGTATTGAATCAATGTACTGCATGTTATAGTCCCCTATGGGGGCTATAACATTGCAAAAAAAAAGTGAAAAAAAAGTTAATAAAGATCATTTAACCCCTTCCCTAATAAAAGTTTGAATCACCCCCCTTTTCCCAATAAAAAAAACTGTGTAAATAAAAAAAATAAACATACGTGGTATCGCCGCCTGCGTAAATGTCCGAACTATAAAAATATATCATTAATTAAACTGGACGGTCAATGGTGTACACGTAAAAAAATTCCAAAGTCCAAAATAGCGAATTTTGGGTCACTTTTTATACCATAAAAAAATGAATAAACACCAATCAAAAAGTCCGATCAAAACAAAAATGGTACAGATAAAAACTTCAGATCATGGCGCAAAAAAAATGGGCCTCATACCGCCCCGTACATTGAGAAATAAAAAAGGGTCAGAATAGGAAAATTTTAAACATATAAACTTTCCTGCATGTAGTTAGGATTTTTTTCAGAAGTAATACAAAATCAAACCTATATAAGTTGGGTATCTTTTTAACCGTATGGACCTACAGAATAAAGATAATGTGTAATTTTTACCGAAAAATGTACTGTGTAGAAACGGAAGCCCCCATAAGTTACAAAATGGTGTTTTTTCTTCCATTTTGTCGCACAATGATTTTTTTCCCGTTTCGCCATAGATTTTGGGGTAAAATGGCTGATGTCATTACAAAGTAGAATTGGTGGCACAAAAAATAAGCCATCATATGGATTTTTAGGTGCAAAATTGAAAGTGTTATTATTTTTAGAAGGTCATGAGGAAAAATCGAAAATGCAAAAACTGAAAAACCCTCCGTCCTTAAGGGGTTAAGTTATGCTGCCCACTAAAGGCAGCACAACATAGTGATAGACATCACTATGGGGGGTAGATTTTTTTATTGCTTTCCTTGAAAAGTGAGTTTAGAAGTAATTTTTCTTTTGCTTTGGTTTTGACACATTTCTCATACTATCATACTATTGGGGGGGGGGGGGGGCTTAGGTAAATTTGGCACACATAAGTAAAAAAAACAATAAATAACTTTAGAAGAGCATTTTATATTATTCCTCCTCTCCGACTTTTGTAAGACTTTTTAAAAGTACTTTTCAAAGGCAGTTTTGTAAGCCAGGTCTGACATGGCTTAGCTTTGCGACTTTTTGGAGGGGTTTGCACTTTATAAATTCGCAATCATTGCAAAGTGAAAACTGAAAGTTGCTTAGGTTAGGCTGTTTGCTACTTTATGCGTACCCACAAAACTCACACAAAAAAAGGCTTTAGCGCACGTGCAACATTTTGTGCGCCCAGAGTAAGCAAAAAAATCTCTAAATGCAATGATAAATCTCCCCCATGGTGTTCCCATGTATGATATGTACCGATGTTTATCAGAAATTACATAATGATGTGGGAAGCATGGGTCCGGCAGTCCAGGATAAGCAGTCATGGATATCCACATGGGCCCTCTAGGCACAGTAATAGGGATAAACCTGCCAATTATTAATGGGTTAGCAGGGCCAATGGCTTATCGGGCCGGGCTAGCAGAACCTCTTTTTCCAAGACAAGGATTAAGTAAAGAAATAGCTACTTTTCAGATGTGCAGATAAACAAATAATTATGGAAATCCATGCAGTAAAGGACCTGCAGAGAGAGTTATCTCACAATATAAACAGATGAATAGGATAGTTAGCAAACAAAGACACTTTTTTTTGCTTTAAAATAAAACTCCTTTTGTATATAATAAACCCAAGTCTGGGCCTACTGTTAGCCCCCATGAACAAAAAAATAAAGAATGGCTGAAACTTCCCATTTGTTCTTCAGATTCAACAGCTATTATATGTACAAGGTTACCAACTTCAGGAAACACACAGAAAAGAATTCAATGAAACCGTAACATGCAACATTAAAAACCTCATCTACACTGTACAATGTCCTTGCAAGATACAACTTGTGGGCCCTATGTCTCATAGTCTTAAAAAGAGAATATCTGAGCACTTTTATATCAAAAGGGTCTATGAAAAACATGGCCTATCCTTACATTCCATGAAAGTACGATACAAGGTACAAAATTTGCTGCCATATTAACTGTGAGTCCAGACTGGAGGGGTGGGAATATACAGTATAGCTAAAATGTCCAGACAAAAATCAAGATTAATCCCTTAAAGGGGTACTCCGGTGCTTAGACATCTTTTCCCCTACCCAAAGGATAACTCAGACTCCGCCCCTATGGGAGGGGGCGTGACAGCGGCGGGAATCCCGCGATCAGGCATCTTATCCCCTATGCTTTGGATAGGGGATAAGAAGTCTAAGCACCGGAGTACCCCTTTAAGGACACAACCAATTTTGGCATTGAAGGGCTACTTCGCCCCAGACATCTTATCCTTTATCCAAGGGATAGCATGTCTGTGACGTCACACCCCACCCCCTCCACTCATGTCTATGGGAGGGGATGTGATGGCTGTGCCGGGTCAGATATTGCGGGGGGGTCCAGCGGCCAGACTCCCCATGATCAGACATCTTATCCCCTATCCTTTGTGAAGTTGATAAGGTGCTATCAGATCCCAATCACATATAGGTATCACCTTTTGCACGGTTACAGGTTGCACCTTCCACATTTGTGACGTCACACCATGCCCCCTCCATTAATGTCTATGGGAGGGCATGTGACGGCTAGTACAGAGCCGTCATGCCTCCTCCCATAGACTTGAATCGAGGGGGCCCGGTGGCCTGAATCACCAGTCACCAGGCACGGAGCGGAGTTCGTTCCTTTCCCCGGATGACAGGGGTGCCGGCCTGGAGATCATGAGGGTCCCCAGCGGTGGGACCCTCAAGATCTAACATCTTATCCCCTATCCTTTGAATCACCAGTCACCAGGCACGGAGCGGAGTTCGTTCCTTTCCCCGGATGACAGGGGTGCCGGCCTGGAGATCATGAGGGTCCCCAGCGGTGGGACCCTCAAGATCTAACATCTTATCCCCTATCCTTTGGATAGCAGATAAGATGTGTGCAGCGGAGTACTCCTTTAAGTGGGGAAAAAGATATCGGTGGATGATGCCCTGTGGGCACAAATGTTGTTAAGTCCCCATGAAGTTTCAATAAATGAAAATCACAAATTAGTTAAATTTAGGTTTATTTACAGATTACACTATTCCCTCAGGGATTTGAGTAGATTTGTGAGAGCTGGAATCATTCCATGTCCCAAATGTCAGTCCCCCAATGCTGACCTGATCCATATGGTCTGGTCATGTATTAAGGTTCAGAACTTTTGGAAATTATTTATCATGGAAATTGAATGTAGATTGAGGGTTCTCCTAGGCTTTGACGTTAGGAGTATATTGCTTGGTGAAATTGATATCTCGGTATTTTACAAAAGAAAATTATTACGGTAAATAAAATTTTATTTTTGGCTAGATTGGTCACTCTTAAAAATTGGATTGGTCCCTTATTTCCAGGGGTGGGGGTTGGGTTCCTTTTGGCTATTTAAAGGAAATCTGTCATCAGTATCATCCACACTAACCTGTCATACAGGCTTGTAGTGCCTGTGATACTGATCAAAATGATACTCACAATGTCCTGAATGGTCCAGCATTTGCACCGTTATCCCTGTTTTTCTTTTTTTGAAAATGAGGTCTCTTGGGCACGGGCGGAGCTAGGACAAGAGCTCTGGGCACCTCACGTCATCTTCTGCCGGGCGGGAGCTCCATCCGGCTCATCAATATGCACGGCCTCCCTTCTCTTACAGCAGGTTCTCACCACGGCGCATGCACCACTACCAGAGTACACCTGGAAGTGGCGTATGTTTCATCCTCATGCTTCAGTGCATCATTACACTTCACTGCTGGCCACGGGAATGAGGCTGAAACTGACGCCACTTCCGCGTGTACCCTGGAAGCAGCGCATGCGCAGTGGCGAGAACCTGCCACGAGAGCAGGGAGGGAAGCCGTGCATATTGATGAGCCAGGTGGAGGGACCTCATTTACATAAAAAGAAAAACAGAATAACGGCACAACGGCTTGACCATTCAGGGCATTGTAAGTATTATTTTGATCAGTATCACCCGCACTACAAGCCTGTATGACAGGTTAGCGCGGGTGATACTGATGACAGATTTCTTTTAATGCAAAATTTTTAATTCTCATATGTTTTAAAAAAAGATATATTTAAAATAGTTTGACAAAAAATAAACATAAATTCTTTCAAATTAAAAACAAAATATTCAGAGGGTCCAGTGTGTGGTAGTATTATATTCAGAGGGCACAGTGTGTGGTAATATTACATTCAGTGGGTACAGTATGTGAAAGTATTATATTAATTATTGTTTTCATATAGAGGATCAGAGTCCACTGATGAAGTGAGGAGCCAGTGCCATCTGGGCATCAAGTTCTGCAGAGAGAAAATTTAGCATAAAGAAGTCACTGTGGTATGTAACAGTTGAATTAACGGAGAGACGTCAAGAACTTCGTTAGCATTGTCCTTCTTATTGGCAATTGGCATATTTGATTATTGTACTGGAAATAATTCTTCCTGATATGCTACACTGTGGGCATCCATCGCAGATGACTAAAAAGTTTATTTAGGGCGGTGAGTATGGCGTGACACCACAATCTAAGCCACTGGCGATCTGATCATCCATTAGAAAACCTGCATTGCCGCAGATGCCGTGATCAGTATTGATCATGGCATCTGAAGGGCTAATGGCGGACATCAGCATGATCACTGATGTCCACCATTGATGCTGATAGAAACTGGGGCCTGCGGTGCATAAAGCGAGCACCACTCCGATGTCTGCGTCATGTACAGGACGTAAATGTACATTTCGGCACATTAAGTACCAGGATGTACATTTACATCCTGTGTCGTTAAGGCGTTAATATTTGGATTTCGAACCCTAGTTCCAGGAGGTTTGCATGCAAATTTGGCTTCCTATGAACGTTCATTTCACTGTTAGGCTGGGGGCACAGACCACTAGCTGGTCCAGAGCCAGACTGTTTTCCATTGCCTGGACAAAACTCTGGCCTGCACCTCTCTATCACAGCTAAGGAGAGATTACACATGGAAGCTGTGATGGCTTCCAAAAACCAGTTAGAAAATAGAACCAAGCAGAACCTCACATACACTGCAAAATGTCAAATTATATGTGTTTTTTAATCTACCTCTCAGCACCGATTAGTTGGCCAATTATGGTCTCGATTAATTGCCTATTAATGGAGAAAAAGATAATCTGTGAGTTAGATTAGGGAAGGAGTTAATGAGGTGAGAGGATCAGACTGAAGGTCTTCTACGTAAGAAATGCATTGTGTGTTAATCTCTTAACAACCATGGATGTAAATATACGTTCTGGTGCGGGGGTACGTAGCGCACCAGGATGTGCATTTACATCCTGAATATGACCGCGAGCATCAGAGCGGTGCTCGCGTCATGCACTGCAGGTCACAGCTGCAATCCGCAGCCGAGGACCCGGCAGTAATGGCGGACATCAGCGATCGTGCTGATGTCCGCCATTAACCCCTCAGATGCCGTGATCAATACAGATCACGGCATCTGTGGCAATGCCGCGGGAATCCAATCATCTAAAATGGCGGACAGAAGTTCCTCACCTGCCTCCGTCCAGGGGTCATCTGCTCTGGTTTGAGATCGAGCAGACCAGAGCAGTAGATCACCGATAACACGGATCAGTGCTATGCCTATGTATAGCACTGAACAGTATTAGTAATCAAATGATTGCTGTAGATAGTCCCCTATGGGGGAAAAAAAAGAAAAGAAAAATAAAAAAAAAGTGTGAAAAATCCCCTCGCCCAATAAAAATGTAAATTGGCCTTTTTCCCCATTTTACCCACAAAGTGTAAAAAAAAAATATATAAACATATTTGGAATCGCCGCGTGCGTAAATGTCCAAACTATCAAAATATAACGTTAACGATCCCGTACGGTGAATGTTGTAAACCTTTAAAAAGAATAAGTCCAAAATTGCTGCTTTTTTGTCACATTTTATTCCAAAAAAAAAAAATGATAAAAAGTGATTTAAAAGTTTCATATACAAAATGTGGTATAGTAAAAAAGTACACATCACGGCGCAAAAAATCATACTGCCGCATATACGGACAATTAAAAAGTTATAGGAGGTCAAAATAGGGCGATTTTAAACATACTGATTTTGTAAAAAAGTTTTATATTTTTTAAAAGCAGTACAATAATACAAGAGTATGTAAAGATGGGTATCATTTTAATCGTATTGACGAACAGAATATACAAAACATGTCATTTTTACCGTTAAGTGTACAGTGTGAAAACGAAACCTTCCAAAATTTGTAAAATTGTGGTTTTCATTCAAATTTCCTGGCGAAAAAAAAGTTTTTTTGGGTTCGTCATACATTGCATGCTAAAATGAGAGTTGTCATTACAAAGTACAATTGGTCATGCAAAAAAACAAGCCCTCATGCCTGTTGATGGAAATATAAAAGAGTTATGGATTTTAGAAGGCGAGGAGGAAAAAAAACGAAACTCAAAAATAAAATTGGCTTGGTCCTTAAGGTCAAAATGGGCTTTGTCCTTAAGAGGTTAGGAGAGAGTTTTGCCCCCCCCCCCCCCAAAACTCTCTCCTAACCTCTTAAGGACAAAGCCTTAAGGACTAGATGCTGAGCTTTGTGAAGGCTAAGAGGAGAAGCTTTTTATTATATTTAAATACATGTAATAATTCTTTAAAGGGCACTGTTATTAAAATTTATTTTAATATGTTGTAGCTTTTAAAAAATAACTATTTTTGTTTTGTTTTAAACATGTCTTAAGTTTTGGCCATCAAGGGGGCTGGCCCCCTCTCAGGTCCTGCCACATTCCTTGTCTCCTGGCCGCAGCAGTTTGGTCTCCGTTTGAGTCCAAACTTAGGAAGTGAAGGCAGGACCTGGTCTAAGCACAACACTCGCTCTCTGCCCTGTCAAGCATACAGGGGAGAGCAATTGCTGTGTGCAGCAGCGTGGCAGGTCTGCTCTGTGATACTCGTGCAAAGAGGAGGGGATTAAGGAGCAGCCTGCGTGATTGGCTGCCTCTTCTATGCTGCGCTCCTGATGTGAGTGCAGCATAGAAGAGAGAGAGCGAAATTTCTCCCGGCAGGCCTTCAGATGAGGTCACGCCTGCTGGGGAACGCCCCCCTCAAGCGTGCTGGAGCTCACACAGTGAAAAAATAAAATATATAAAAAATAAAGGCTTGGGGTGGGTTTATTAGGTGGAGGAATCATAAGGGAGACTAAAAAAAAAAGTTTAAAGACAGTTAAAATATATATATATATATATATATATATATATATTGAAGGGGCCAGCACACATAATCTTCCACTTTCTGCATCTTCTTTCTGCTATAATTGCGATTCTAGTCTTTAGCACAGAGCCTGACAACCAGGGACTCACACTAGCGGCAAAAAGAGCTGCAAAAAAAGATGCTGGACCCCCTCTTCACTAAACAAGCTGCCGAGGACCACAGTTGCTTATATACATAGTGATAATCGCTAAGTGTATGTGAACTTTAGAAACTGGCTGACCAACTAATTGACCAACCGATTATGAAAATAGCAAAGAAGGAAAGTTGTCCAGTGAGGGAATAGTGCAAAAATCTTCTTTATTATTAAAAGCCAGCAAACAGGATACAAAGTGATGCGTTTCAGGTGTCCATATGCACCCTTAGTCTTACATAGTGGAACAAGATAAATTACACATATATGTGCATGGGAAGATGTGAGGTCAATGCCCCCACCCACCCCCCCCCCCCACCCCAGGTGATCTGTATTAGGGTGGACCCCACATCTTAACCCCTTACATGTAAAAACCTTTTACACCTCACTGACAATATATACTAAAACAAAATCAGATGCTATCAATGGACAGGATGGCATAATAATACAGTGACCCCCCAATCTACGATGGCCCCGACATATGATCAAATCGACATACGATGGCCTCTCAGAGGCCATCACATGTCGATGTCAGCATCGACATACAATGCTTTTTTATGTCGGGGCCATCGCATGAAGTGCTATCTGGCAGCGCAAAATGCTTAAGCTGCTGCCGGATAGCAGCTTAATGTTCCCCGTGTGGTGCGGTAAGTATTACTTACCCCTCCACGATGCTCCGGGGTGCCCTCCGGGTCCAACGCTGGTCTTCCGGTGTCTTCTCGGCACTCTCCGATGACGTCAATACGCTGCTGCGCGCGTCATCCAATAGGAATGGCGTACGCAGCGGCGTACGCAGCGGCTACGCAGGCCCAGTAAGGCCTTGCGGAAGACAGCGGAGGACCGGAGAAGACAGCAGAGGACCGGAGAAAACAGCGGAGGACTGCAGATGACCAGGGGAGCCCAGCGGAGGCCCGGGGTCACCACCGGGAGCGGCGGGGACACCATCCCGAGCGGCGGGGACAGGTGAGTACAGCTTCCTATACTTTACATTGCACGAATCCCTCAACATACAATGGATTCGACAAACGATGGCTCGTTTGGAACGTATTACCATTGTATGTTGAGGGACCACTGTATGTGTAAGATATTATTGTACAGAGACCCACTATGAAACCCATATAAAGAAGTAAGCAGGGAGAGAAGAAAGACCAAACAGCAGTGAAGTACTGAAGAGGTAAATAGTAGCATAAGAAAAAATAACTAATGTTTGTGTACAGACACCTCTATGATTCGCCTTACTGGCATTGAAAAAGTAAAAAATGCCCTATCGGGGAGGAGATCGCAAGAAAACATTGCTTAATAGAGAGGTTTACTGGATTGTTAAATTGGCTACCCGAGTACCGCGAGGCCTAAACAGATGCCAAGATGTGTCATTACACTATTGAAATAATATAAAACATTAGTTATTTTTTCTTATGCTATTACTCACCTCTTCAATACTTCGCTGCTGTTTGGTCTGTCTTCTCTTCTCCTGCTTCTGTAAATTTGATAATTTTGTTTTCTTCTTCTTATGTAACTGTAAATTAGGGACTCTCAATATGTTTTTTGAGCTTATATTGTAAAGTAATCGCAAGTTCCATCTTGTAGAACAGTAATATGTACAATTTCCAACTCATATGTATGTATATAGCATCTTTTATATTCATATATCTATTATTTGATGAGACATGCTATTCCCTCTCACGAGGGAAGTTTAATATATTTTTGCTTACCTCTTTATATGGGTTTCATAGTAGGTCTTTGTACAATAATATCTTACACATATAATTATGCCATTCTGTCCATTGATAGCATCTGATTTTGTTTTGGTATATATTGGCAGTGAGGTGTAAAAGGTTTTTACATGTAAGGGGTTAAGATGTGGGGTCCACCCTAATACAGATCACCTGGGGGGGGGGTTGACCTCACATCTCCCCATGCACATATATGTGTAATTTATCTTGCTCCACTATGTACGACTAAGGGTGCAGATGGACACCTGAAACGCGTCACTTTGTTTCCTGTTTGCTGGCTTTTAATAATAAAGAAGATTTTTGCACTATTCCCTCGCTGGACAACTTTCCTTCTTTGCTATATTGCCTTAGTGCCTGCCACAGCACAGGCCGTGCGAAAGACGAGCAGACGATGAGCTAGATTTTACTATTTTTATAATCGATTAGTTGCCGATTAATCGATTAGTTTCAAACCTAATATATATTTATCTCCCAAACTAAAGAAACAAGTAGCAGGAAGTGAGTCAGACTGTGGCTGAAGGACATGGTAGGAAGAGGTTCCCTGTTACATAGAAAGACTGAGGCCTAAAGTAGCTACAGAGGAGCAAGCTAGTGATGTGCAGAATTAGACTATGGCCCTCATTTACTTAGAAAATCGGGTTGTAAGTCTATCTTGCTCTCTTACTCGACTGCTTTTTTCCCCTGGTATTTATTATTATGTCGCATCCTGTTTGTCGCACTGGGTTTTGGTTTCCAACTCCTCTGAGTTGCGGGGAAAAAATCCACAACAATTCAACAAATTCGGGTTGGAAACCTTTATAAATACGTGGGAAAGCTCAGAAATGTCGGGTTACGCCCCTTTTTCGGGTTTGGGAGAATCCACATCGGGTCCGCCAGGAAAAATGTTGCATTGTGTCGCAGACTGGCGCACAATGTCTGCGACATGTCACAGACAAAGATGCGCCAAAAAAAACAGACAAAAGAAGTCGGGTTTAGAATAGTAAATGAGGGCCTATGTGTGTATGTCACTGTGGGAAGATATTTGCCAGTGTTGCGGTGTTAGTGGTAAGATGCTGCTGTGTGATATATACTTGCTGAATTTTGGGGTACTGTACATCTTTATTCTGGGGTACTATAAATCTTTGTGAGCACCACCCTGTATTCTGGACAGTCACATTGCCATTGGGCTCCAGTAAAGGAGGTTAGCCGGATAGTCCGTCAGAAGGATGGAAGTTGTGGGCAGTCCTATTTTTTTTTTCTCTGCTCAACTCCAGTAAATATACCAGATCCATGAAGGACCACATTCAAGTCAATGGGATCCATCTGGTGGTGTCAGTTGTGTTCTAACCCGTTTTGACTCCATTTGGCACAAAAATAAAAGAGCCAGAACCGGATAGAGCATAACGGCAATGTGAACTTAGCCTTATAAGTAAAGCCGAGCAAACGTCAACAAAGATTTGTAAAAAATCTTTGCTAACAATAGCAGCCAATCATAGTGCTGCTTTTATTCTTTAACCTCTTGAGGACCCCTCTTGGGGACCCCTGGTGCAGCAGGCATCCCGTGACAATGCCGGGGGGGGGGGGGGGGGGGGGGCTGAGACCAGTCTGCCTCCAGCTGTTGCAAAACTACAACTCCCAGCATGTATGGTCTATCAGTGCATGCTGGGAGTTGTAGTTTGCAACAGCTGGAGGCACACTGGTTGCGAAACACTGAGGTAAGTAACAAACTCTGTGTTTTGCAACCAGTGTGCCTCCAGCTGTTGCATAACTACAACCCCCAGCATGCACAGACAGCCAAAGGGCATGCTGGGAGTTGTAGTTTTGCAACAGCTGGAGGTTTGCAGGGTACATTCACACGAGCGGGGGTTTATATTGAGTTTTTCGCTGAAAGTGTGAGATGCAGCAAATTTTCCGCTGCAGCTCAAACTCCCAGCGGGAAACTCGCTGTAAACACCCGCCTGCGCAAATGTACCCTAAAAACACTATACTACACTAACACAAAATAAAAAGTAAAACACTACATATACACACTCCCCTACACAGTACCCCCCTTCCCCCAAAGAAAAATAGTCTCGTACAACACTTTTTCCAAAACGGAGCCTCCAGCTGTTGCAAAACAACTCCCAGTATTGCAGGATAGCCATTGACTATCCAGGCATGCTGGGAGTTATGAAGCAGCTGGAGGTACCCAGTTTGGGAAACACTGCCGTAGGGTAATTTTGGCATCGGAGGCAAGTCTAATTCTTGCATCCGGGTCTGTCCCTATGCAATTCCCTTATTTAGGCCTCAAATGCGCATGGAGCTCTCTCACTTCGGAGCCCTGTCGTATTTCAGTGCAACAGTTTAGGGCCACATATGGGGTATTTCTGTACTCAGGAGAAATTGCCTCACAAATAACTTTTTCTCCTTTTACCCCTTATGAAAATCACAAATTTTTCATTTTCACAAGGGGTAATAGGAAAAAAGCCTCCCAAAATGTGTAACCCCATTTCTTCTGAGTATATAAATACCCCCTATGTGGACATAAAGTGCTCTGCGGGCGAACTTCAATGTTCAGAAAAGAAGGAGCGCCATTGGGCTTTGGAAGAGAGAATGTGTCTGGAATTGAAGGTCATGTGTGTTTACAAAGCCAGAACAGTGGCACCATAGGGGCTTCCTAAATGCGACATGCCCCCCAAAAACCCTTTCAGAAAAACTCACTCTCCAGAATCCCATTGTTGCTCCTTCCTTTCTGAGCTCTCTAGTTCGCCCACAGAGCACTTTACGTTCACATATGAGGTATTTCCTTACTTGAGAGAAAATTGGGTTACACATTTTGGGGGGCTTTTTCTCCTTTTTCCCCTTGTAAAAATTCAAAAACTGGGTCTACAAGAACTTTTTAGTGTAAAAAATGGAGATTTTGAATTTTCTCCTTCACTTTGCTGCTATTCCTGTGAAACACCTAAAGGGTTAAATTTTCTGAATGTCATTTTGAATACTTTGAGGAGTGCAGTTTTTATAATGGGGTTTATGATGTAGACATATTGTATATGTGAATCAATATAACATTTATTTGATATTGTTAGGTTCGACCCCAAAGGTCGAGACGTCTTCTGTCGGTGGATGCCCAATTAGTGCGTGGAAGGCTTGTAAGGGGCTGCAGTCACCCTACTTTCCTCCCAACGCCACCCTGCCACTCAAATCAAGACACAGAGACAAGTGCTGTCTCTAAGCCGAGGGCAGTACAAGTCTGACCCTCTTCTCAAGTTTTTCCTTACAAGCAGAGAGTTTAGTAAGAAGTTAGAAAAAGCAAACATTTTCAAATTTTTCATGAAATTTTGGAATTTTTCTCCAAGAAATGATGCAAGTATCAACGAAACTTTACCACTATGTCAAAGTAGAATATGTCATGAAAAAATGAGCTGGAAATCCAATTCATAACTAAAAGCATCCCAGAGTTACTAATGCTTAAAGTGACAGGTCAGATGTGCAAAAAATGCTCTGGTCCTTAAGGTCAAAATGGGCTCATTCCCCAAGCGGTTAAGAGGAGCACAGTGACTCAGTGGTTGGCATTGTCGCCTTACAGCACAGGGGGCCTAGGTTGAAATACCACCAAGGAAATTATCAACAAAGAGTTTGTATGTTCTGTGTTTGTGTTGGTTTCTTCCCACACTACAAAAATCATACTTAGAAATTTAGACTGTGAGCCCCAATGGGGACAGGGACCAATTAGGTGTACAGCACAGTGCAATATAAAGACTTATTATTAGGTGTTATGGGGAACAAAATTTTTTTTTAACATGTTTTAAGTTTTATAAATCTCCTTCATAGAGTACTTATTCCTGCAGGCTCCTATTGGCCAATGGCCAATGGGCAAGAGGATCCATTATGGCCAGCCCTGGAGAACCTCACCTGCAAACTAGTGACTAGTAACATAGTAACATAGTAAATAAGGTTGAAAAAAGACCAGAGTTCATCAAGTTCAACCTATATCCCTAATGAGTCCCTACTGAGTTGATCCAGAGGAATGCAAAAAACCCTCATACTAGAGGTAAAAATTCCTTCCTGACTCCAAATATGGCATCAGAATAGATCCCTGGATCAACGTTCTGTCCCTATAAATCTAATATACATAACCAGCGATGTTATTATTCTCCATAAATCCATCCAGATCCTTTTTGAACTCTTTTACAGAGTTCCCCATGACAATCTCCTCAGGCAGAGAATTCCACAGTCTCACTGCTCTTACAGTAAAGAACCCCGTCTGTGCTGGTGTAGAAACCTTCTTTCCTCTAAACGTAGAGGATGTCCCCTTGTTATAGATACAGTCCTGGGTATAAATAGATCATGGGAGAGATCTCTGTACTGTCCCCTGATATATTTATACATAGTTATTAGGTCGCTCCCAAGCCTTCTTTTTTCTAAACTAAATAAGGGTGCGTTCATGGCCATTTGCCCCCGTTCCGTTTAAAAAAAAAAAAATAAATGGATTTAAAAAAAACTGATAAACAGCTGATCACACGGGTATCCGTTTTGAAAGTTATTTTTTTTTTAAATCAGCCACCTACAGACTCCCGCAGACAGGACTACTACTACTCCCATCATGGAACAGATTTTCTTCCATGGTGGGATTAGTAATTCCCCGGCTGCAGGAGTCTGCCGGTGGCTGGGGAGGTTCCATGATGGGGGTAGTAGCACAGGGGCTGAGGGATTGCACCGGGTCTCACTTCTGAGACCCAATCCGATCAAAAGTTATTAAGCAGGGGAGCGGGCGGCATGGTCTGCAACCCTGCGATCACCGATGTATTTTACTTTAATTTTTAAATTCCCTGCGGGGAGCTCTTAATGGCCGGTAATGAGGAGCCAATCAGAGCTCCCTGCTGGGTTTTTAAAATGGACAATGTATATTAAAAGCGCTGTGGGGGGGGGCAAGATATATAGTGTTGTATATCTAGCCCCGAGCGCATTTGTAAAGATGTAACCCCCGCCAGCGCAAAAATATTTACACCCGCAGTATATATATATATTTATATATGTGACCCCCCGCCGGCACATTTATAATGTAACCCCCGCAGGTGCATTTATAATTATATACCCGCTGCCGGCGCAATTATCAATATATACCCCCCGCCAGCGCATTTATGTGCCCCCCCCGACCCGCTGGCGCATTTGTCATTAATGCAACGCTATCTGTGAAAAGCATTTTACTAGCAGAGCAGAGCACCAGCCGCCGCCGGTGCAATGCTGCTGATAGAATACTATTCATACATAGCGCTGCAGCCTGCAGGGGCAGATTATATAATAGTGCTGTGAGGGCCAGATATATAGTATTATCTGGCCCCCTCAGCACTTCTATATAATATGCCCCTGCAGCGCTATGTATGAATAGTATTCTATCAGCATTTCACAGATAGCGCTGCATTAATGACATATGCGCCAGCGGGGGGGGTCACATAAATGCGCCGGCGGGGATATATATTGATAATTGTACCGGCGGGGGGGTATATAATTATAAATGCGCCTGCGGGGGTTACATTATAAATGTGCCGGCAGTGGGTTACATATATAGTTCATACGAGGGGTAGCACGGCACTGCGTTTGTGGAGGAAACTACCGTGTTGGATGTACGTCGGTGTAGCTGGGAGCTGCTGGTGGTGCTCTGACACAATAAGATTTTCATATAGCATTCGAAGAGAAGAGAAGAAATCGGCAACTCACCATCTCAGCTGGTTTATTCTTTTATTGAAGCATACTATATATTTTTGCGCTGGCGGGGGGGTTATATCTTTATAAATGCGCTGTGGGGCTATATATATAGCGCTATATATCTTGCCCCCCACAGCGCTTTTAATATACATTGTCCATTTTAAAAACCCTGCAGGGAGCCTTGATTGGCTCCTCAGTACCGGCCATTCAGAGCTCCCCGCAGGGAATTTAAAAATTAAAGTAAAATACATCGGTGATTGCAGGGTTGCGGACTATGCCGCCACCTCCCCTGCTTAATAACTTCTGATCGGATTTGGTGCCAGAAGTGAGACCTGGTGCAATCAATCCCTCAGCCCCTGTACTACTATCCCCATCATGGAACACAAACACTTATGTAGTCCCCCCCCCCCCCCCAACCACCGGCAGACTCCCGCAGCCAGGGAATTACTACTCCCATCATGGAACAGACTTGTTTCCATGATGGGAGTAGTAGTAGTCCCACAACACTGTAGGAGTCTGCTGATGTCACCTCTTCTGAGCATGCTCAGATGTAATTGCAGATATTTTAATCCCGGGTGCAAACGGATGAGATTAAAGGTTGATCCGTTTGCCATAGACTTCAATGTTAAAATTATGATGTCCGTGTTTTCTTCCGTTTTTTTTCACAGAAGAAACAATACTGCATGTGCCGTTTTTTCTTCCATGAAAAAAACGGAAATGAGTGCAGACGGGTGCAAACGGATGTAAACGGATTGTAAAATAAATCCCATTGACATGAATAGGATTTTTTTTAAACCGTTTTTAATCTGTTTACAGTCTGCAAAAACGGAACTGAAACGGGGATAAAAAAAAGTGGACAGACGGCCGTGTGAACAAGATGTAACCCTAATTCTGATAATCTTTCTGGGTACTGTAGTCCTCCCATTCCCCGTATTACCCTGGTTGCCCATCTTTGAACCCCCTCCAGCTCCACTATATCTTTCTTGTACACTGGTGCCCAGTACTGTACCCAGTATTCCATGTGTGGTCTGACTAGTGATTTGTACAGCTATCCGGGCATGCAGTGATTTATACAGCTATCCGAGCATGCAGTGATTTATACAGCTATCCGGGCATGCTGGGAGTTGTAGTTTACCAACAGCTGGAGCCTGGCTGTCACTACTCTTGTGAAGTTGCCTTGATGGCCCTATCCAGGAATATAGCAGGGAGTGTGGAGACCAGTGCTCACTCTCCAGCACATTACATCATTGTATAACCAGTGATTCTTCTAGAATACCATTTGAGCACTACATGGTAACAAGCTGCAGCTTATGGTGACCAGAGAAGTGCACAGTCATCCACACCCCCACACTAGTGCCTAAAATCCACAAACGACATGACAGAGCAGTGTGGACGCCTGGCAGCGGCACGGTTAACCTTCCCACTCCAGTCACTAAATCTGCCAAGTCACGGCGGGAGTGACGCAAGGCCCCGCCCACTTGCCGGAGAGCGCGAGAGCCTGCAGCCTGTGGAGACGGCGCGAGTCACGTGGTGGGGCCGGCCGCCTCCTCATAACAAGACGAGTGGGGAGGAGCGGAGTGACAGACCGGCGTGAGAGAGCGGGGAAGAGTTTAGTGACACGACGATTGCTGTATATACACTACCGGGGGTCTCTGCTCTGTACGTACCGCAGCAGCTATGGGTCTTCTCTCTCACGGCTCCCCGCTCACCTGGGAAGAGACTAAGAAATATGCGGATCACGTGCGGAAGCATGGCATCGTCCAGTTCCTGAACATTTACCATAAGTTGAAGGATCGCCAGAAGGACGTGCTCAAGTGGGGCGATGAGGTGAGCGACACTGGCCGGTGCGCCCGCGGGGATCCCGGCTGGCGCGTGATAGGGGCGCCGGTAGTCATGTGACTCCTGGAAGGGAATCTCCTCAGTAGTAGTCATGGCTGCAGGAGAGCGGCGTGCATTGGGGGTGGAGGAGCTGTTCTGGGTCACCTCAGTCCAAAGATAAAAGACCAGGAGGGAACTTGGCACATAATCTTTGCAGTCACCTCAGAGGAACTTGGTAATGGCCACCGCTGTTTCTGAACTCTGCCTTGTGTGCGGCTTTTAGTTCTAGGGTCCCATGCACATCATGTGTGTATTCAAGGAACATGACTAGTATGTGTCAGGGTACAAGCTGAAAGCTAACAAAGCCAATATATCTTTGCTGCGCCTGTTAACTAGACCCTATGTAGTCTGCTTTTGACTATGCTTCTTAAAAAAATAAGTCTTAATGTTCCGTTATAAAAACCCTGAAAATAGTGCCAGCGCTACTTCTCCCGTTACTATCTTCCGTCACAAAATAGCGTCCATTAATAATGGGCTAAAACCAGATTATGTAAAAATCCCATAGGCTATAATGGGTGTTTAGTAACGGCCGTTTATTGGCCGATTTTTCAGGGTTTTTATAACGGAACGTTGAATGGATCTTTAACCCCTTAAGGACGCAGGACATAAATGTACGTCCTGGTGCGGTGGTACTTAACGCACCAGGACGTACATTTACATCCTGTGCATAACCGCGGGCATCGGCGCGATGCCAGTGTCATGCGCGGCTGATCCCGGCTGCTGATCGCAGCCAGGGACCCGCCGGCGATGGCCGACGCCCGCGATCTCTCGGGCGTCCGCCATTAACCCCTCAGGTGCCGGGATCAATACAGATCTCGGCATCTGCGGCAGTTCGCGATTTAAATGAACGATCGGATCGCCCGCAGCGCTGCTGCGGGGATCCGATCATTCAGAACGCCAGACGGAGGTCCCCTCTCCTTCCTCCGTGCGGCTCCCGGCGTCTCCTGCTCTGGTCTGTGATCGAGCAGACCAGAGCAGGAGATGACCGATAATACTGATCTGTTCTATGTCCTATACATAGAACAGATCAGTATTAGCAATCATGGTATTGCTATGAATAGTCCCCTATGGGGACTATTCAAGTGTAAAAAAAAAAAAATGTAAAAGTGAAAAATCCCATCCCCCAATAAAAAAGTAAAACGTCCATTTTTTCCTATTTTACCCCCAAAAAGCGTAAAAAACATTTTTTTATAGACATATTTGGTATCGCCGCGTGCGTAAATGTCCGAACTATTAAAATAAAATGTTAATGATCCCGTAAGGTGAACGGCGTGAACGAAAAAGAGAAAAAGTCCAAAATTCCTACTTTTTTAATACATTTTATTTAAAAAAAATATATAAAAAATGTATTAAAAGTTTTTTATATGCAAATGGGGTATCAAAAAAAAGTACAGATCATGGTGCAAAAAATGAGCCCCCATACCGCCGCTTATACGGAAAAATAAAAAAGTTAGAGGTCATCAAAATAAAGGGATTATAAATGTACTAATTTGGTTAAAAAGTTTGTGATTTTTTTTAAGCGCAACAATAATATAAAAATATATAATAATGGTTATCATTTTAATCGTATTGACCCTCAGAATAAAGAACACATGTCATTTTTACCATAAATTGTACGGCGTGAAAACAAAACCTTCCAAAATTAGCAAAATTGCGTTTTTCGTTTTAATTTCCCCACAAAAATAGTGTTTTTTGGTTGCGCCATACATTTTATGATATAATGAGTGATGTCATTACAAAGGACAACTGGTCACGCAAAAAACAAGCCCTCATACTAGTCTGTGGATGAAAATATAAGAGTTATGATTTTTAGAATGCGAGGAGGAAAAAATGAAAACGTAAAAATTGTCCTTAAGGCCAAAATGGGCTGAGTCCTTAAGGGGTTAAATTGGATAAGTTTTATAGTGTGAAAGCAGTCTAAGGCTACTCTCACACTGTGAAATAGATCCGTTTAGGAACTTCCGCCATAAGTTCCGTCACTACATCGGCGAAACCCCTGACGGCCGTGACTAAATTGCATTGCAGCCTATGGGGTTTTGTAACTGCCCGTTTGCACCCGCATATGCCTGTGATTTATTACGGGCGATATATAGTGACGGGACATCGTGGCGGAAAAATTACTGCATTTAGTCACGGCCGTCAGGGGTTTTGTAACGGCCTGGTTTCGCAGCTGTAGAGACAACTTCTGACGGAAGTTCCTAAATGGAGAAATTCATAGTGTGAAAGCAGTCTAACATGTGACCTATTTATCAAATAGTCGCATGACCTTGATAGATAAATCACATAAGCAAAACCTGGGAAACCCGCTTACAAAAGCATTTTTTAAAGCAGGAAAGTTTTCTCATGCCCGGGCAGAGCTCCTTACATGACCGTGTGCTCAGCCTATGATCGGCCGAGGCGTGATGTGGCCGGTGATACGCTGATGGCTCTGTGACGTTCCTGTCCCCAGGAAGCGGCAGGAGGATTGCAGCGGAGGACCGTGAGGCTGATACCGGAGCAACAGGGGAATTTATGAAGGGAGTTAAAGTTTAGCTTGTTTGTTTTCGCAGCCCGGGCACAGGAATATGTAAAACTCATGCAGTACAGATGTCCTTTAATATCCGAAGTTCTTTACCAGTAGCGTTGCTAGAGAGTGATGGGGGAGGGGGGTGAGTGTCATTTTTAATCGTATTGACCTTCAGAATAAAGAGAAGGGGTCATTTTTAACGTAAAACTTCCTGCGTAGAAAAGGGATGCCCCCAAAATTACAAAATGGCATTTTTTTCCTTCAGTTTTGTTGCACAATGATTTTTCCGTCTTGCCGTAGATTTTCGGGTAAAATGACTGTCGTTACAAAGTAAAATTGGTGGTGCAAAAAAAAGCAATCATGGATTTTTAGGTGCAAAATTTAAAGGGTCATGATTTTTAAAATGTAGGGAGGGAAAAACAAAAGTGCAAAAAAACTGAAATGCTTGGTCCTTAAGGGGTTAAAGGACATCTGCAAATAGCGGTTAGACCCCCCCCCCACGATCTCCTGCACAGGGCCACTGATCTGCCACGCGGCCGACACGCCTCCTCCTTGTAGTTCTATGGGAGAGGCAAGGAGACAGCGTTTGTGCCTCTCCCATAGAACTGTATGGGGAGGGGGTGTACCACCGACCTCAGAGGTCGATGCTACACGCATTTGCCACTCACATAGAGCGGCAATGCGGGGTCTCAGCGGTCGGACCCCCCGCGATAAGACACTTATCTCCTATCCTGTGGATAGGGGATTAGTTGTCTTTTCCTGCAGATGTCCTTTAATCCCCTCCTGTGCCATTTCATCTCTCTCTCATTCCCCCATGCTTCATTCACCTCCTTTATCTCCCCTGTGACACTTATTGGAAAGCCGTGCGTTAGATGATTTGAATGGGACCTCAGGCTGTGTACAGTGTATGCCATGGTACGTCTGTTAGTACAGCCTGCCTGAGACAACCTGTATTGGCAAAATGCCACTTTAACTGTTCAGTACAAGGTTTTAGCTTTGCATTGATCAGTATAAGCAGTCCAATGATTGCTTATAGAAGTCCACTGGGGATCTTAAATGGGCATTTTCCAAGGTTTTGATTGGTTGAGGTCTGAGAGACCAATCAGTAGAACAAGACTGGATTTATTTTTTTTTTTGGACGGCAATTATTTATCAAATGTACACTGACCTTAATAAATTTGGCGCAAATTTTATATATATATTTTTTAACCTTACAATCAGCTAATGAGATGTCATTTTCCCGCTGTTTCTATGAACATACAAGTTCTTTGCCACTCTTGGCTGTAAGACTTTGCGTTCACCCTACAGAGTTATTTTGGAAACCAGTAAGTCTGTTTTTTCTGGGGTTTATTCAACCCTTTCTGATTGTTTCTAATATTTTGCCAAGGTACAATTCTTTTAGTTTGTGTGTTTCATGTATAGTTTAGGTAGCCCATAATGGTGGACGAAGCTGGTGAGGGATCTTCACAAATTCTGTAGCTTGATGACTTCCACAAAGTGCTTTTCATTGCAAAAAGACTTTTTTTTTTTTCTTATCGGGAAATAGAGATTCTTATAGACTAAGTACTGACAACTATGCTACAGTTTCTTCACATGTAATTTACCTGAAAAGTGGTGTTTTTGCCCTTGGCAACTAATTCTCTGGCTAATTATGGCTTTTCCTGTCCTCTTGAACAGTGTGTGAGGATTTTGAAAAGCAAGTGGCCTTACTCCTCATTTTGACTTTTGCCCTGTTTATCTGTGTATGCCATGGGCAGTGTGGTGTACATCACCTTCCAGCTTTACATTCCCTACAGTTGTGAATGTGCCTAAACCAGATAGGCCGGCTGTGTGTGTGGGGGGTGTTTTTTTTTTTTTTTTTTTTTTTTTTTTTTTTTTTTTTTTTTTTTGAGAAAGTGTTAAAACAACTAAAAATGAAATTGGGGAAAAAAACTATTTTAAAATTGGAAATAAGACTGGAAAATTCTTCTAAAGCCCAACCAATTAAGGGGACTGACTTATTTGGTCTAACAAGTCTGTGTAAAGATTAGTATGAATGTAAATATTAAAAAATAAATATAAATAGTAACGTCTAGTGCTAGGCGGTATACCGTTTCATACCGAATAAGTTTATTTTTTATTTTTTAAATATGAATTTTTCATGTACCGCATTACCTGTGTGTAATATCACGCCACGGGACATTGTTTGAGAGGGGCCTGGTTTTGCAGTTGCACAACACAAGCACCATGTGAGTGAGAGCGTGGCATCCTGAGTGGAGAACAAAATGCACAACGCTGGTGAAAGTAGTGTAACTGAAGCTTCAGAACGAGCAGAAAATTAAACATAAGGACTGGTACCAAAACGAGGAGCCATCTGTGTTGTATTAAACCTGTATTAATACTAGTGTGAACATTAATGGTTTTTCTACAATATTCAGTACTCGTGACAGTAAAATAGGGAAGTATAAGGCAGTTTACTGCAGTAATTACAGTCTAATTTATTCGAAAATTAGGTAAACCCCAGTCATGCATGAAGAAAAATACTGTGAAACTGCCTTAACCCCTTAAGCACCAAGGACGTATGAGTACGTCCTTGGTCCCGCTCCCGTGATATAACGCAGGGTCCCACGGTGACCCCGCATCATATCACGGCGGGCCCGGCATCATAGTGAAGCCGGGACCCGCCTCTAATAGCGCGCGGCACTGATCGCGGTGCCGCGCGCTATTAACCCTTTAGCCGCGCGCTCAAAGCTGAGCCATGCGGCTAAAAGTGAAAGTTAAAGTGCCCGGCTAGCTCGGGGAGCTGTTCAGGATCGCCGCCGTATAATCGCGGCATCCCGAACAGCTGTACTACAGGAGGAGGTCTTCTTACCTTCCTTCCTGCAGTCCGATCGCCGATTGAATGCTTCAAGCCTGAGATCCAGGCTTGAGCAATCAATCGCTGATAACACTGATCATTGCATCTCTATGGAGATGCATTGAACAGTGTTAATTGCATCTCTATGGAGATGCATTGAACAGTGTTAAAGATCAGTAAATGCAATGTTATAGCCCCCTATGGGGGCTATAATATTGCAAAAGAAAAGTGTAAAAAAATAAAATAAAATAATCATTAACCCTTTTGAATTATCCCTTCCCCTAATAAAAGTTTGAATCACCCGGCATTTCCAATAATAAAAAGTGTAAATAAAAACAAAAATAAACATATGTGGTATCGCCACGTGTGGAAATGTCTGAATTAAAAAAATATACTGCTAATTAAACTGCACGGTCAATGGCGTATGCGCAAAAAAAATTCCAAAGTCCAAAATGGCGTATTTTTTGGTCACTTTTTATATCATGAAAAGATGAATAAAAAATGATTAAAAAGTCAATGCAAAAATGGTACCGACAAACTTCAGATCACAGCGCAAAAAATGAACCCTCATAGCGCCCTGAACACGGAAAAAATAAGTTATTGGGGTCAGAAGATGACAATTTTAAACGTATAAATTTTCCTGCATGTAGTTATGATTTTTTTCTGAAGTACGACAAAATCAAACCTATATAAGTAGGGTATCATTTTAACCAGATGGACCTAGAGAATAAAGAGGTGTCATTTTTACCGAAAAATGTACTACGTAGAAACAGATGCCCCCAAAATTTACAAAATGGCTGTATTTTTTTCAATTTTGTCAATGATTTTTTTTTCCCCGTTTCGCAGTAGATTTTTGGGTAAAATGACTGCTATCCTTACAAAGTAGAATCGGTGATGCAAAAAATAAGCCATAATACAGATTTTTAGGTGCAAAATTTAAAGTTATGATTTTTTAAAGGGAAGGTGGAAAAACAAGAGCAAAAACGGGAAAACGCCTGGTCCTTAAAGGGGTATTCCAGGAAAACTTTTTTTTTTATATATATATCAACTGGTTCCAGAAAGTTAAACAGATTTGTAAATTACTTCTATTAAAAAAATCTTAATCCTTTCAGTACTTATGAGCTTCTGAAGTTAAGGTTGTTCTTTTCTGTCTAAGTAATCTCTGATGACAATTGTCTCGGGAAACGCCCAGTTTAGAAGCAAATAGCAAACCTCTTCTAAACTGGGCGGTTCCCGAGACACGTGTCATCAGAGAGCACTTAGACGGAAAAGAACAACCTAAACTTCAGAAGCTCATAAGTACTGAAAGGATTAAGATTTTTTAATAGAAGTAATTTACAAATTTGTTTAACTTTCTGGAGCCAGTTGATATATAAAAAAAGTTTTTTCCTGGATAACCCCTTTAAGGGGTTAATTTAGGAAAGCACCATGATATTCATATTTGGTCATACCGCCCAGCACTAGTAACATCTTCACATTTTTAAGAATACCCTTCAACCTGATCCCTCTGCCACAAACTGCTCTACTGTATATAATCGTCTGCCCCCCCTTTTTTTATTTTATTTTTTTTTATAATATGCCATGGTTGTCATGGGTGTCGGGGAAGATGGAGGCGTTGTGGGGAACGCCGGCGCCAGTTACCTGAGCTCACACGGCAAACGAGGACCAGGGACCAGCGGCTGACAGGAGGCGCAGTCAAGTGGAGGCGATTGTTTCCCAGATACAGCTGTGAAGATCGCCGTAAAGTGATCTACACTGCTGTATCTAGGAGTTTAAAAACTACAATTCCCAGCATGCCAAGACAGCCCTGTAGCCCTCCAGACAACATCTGGAGGTACAGTTTGTACACCACTACACAGTGGTCTCCAAACTGTTCTCCTCCAGTTGTTGCATAACTACAACTCCCAACATGGCCCTTCGGCTGTCTGGCCATGCTGGGAGTTGTAGTATTGCAACAACTGGAGGCACATGGTTGGGAAGCACTGCGGTAGTAGGTTTCCTAAATCAGCGTTTCCCAATAAGTGTGCCTCCAGCTGTTGCATAACTACAACTCCCAGCATGCACCGACAGACCATGCATGCTGGGAGTTGTAGTTTTGCCCCAGCCCCTCCCGCACGTGAATGTACAGGGTACATTCACACGGACAGGGGTTTACAGCAAATTTCCCGCTTCAAGTTTGAGATGCAGCAAATTTTCCGCTGCAGCGGGAAACTCACTGTAAATCTCATCGCGTGTGAATGTACCCTAAAAACTACACTATACTAACACTAAATAAAGAGTAAAACGCTACACCCTTACTGTCGCCCCTCCCCCCCAATAAAAATTAAAAACGTCTCATATGTCAGTTTTTCCAAAACGGAGCCTCCAGCTGTTGCAAAATAACTCCCAGTATTGCCGGACAGCCATTGACTTTCGAGGCATGTTGGGAGTTTTGCAACAGCTGGAGGCATCCTGTTTGGGGAAAACTGATGTACAGTATTGTATTTTTGGTTGAGGAGGCAAGTGTAACGCTTGCATTAGGGTCCACCCCTATGAAAATCCCTAATTTAGGCCCCAATGCACATTGCGCGCTCTCACTTCAGAGCCCTGTCGTATTTCAAGGAAAAAGTTAGTTTAGGGCCACACATGGGGTATCTCTGTACTCGGGAGAAATTGCGCTACAAATGTTGGGGGGGCTTTTACCCTTTATGAAAAGGTAAAGTTGAGGTCTACACCAGCATGTTAGTGGGGGGGGGGGGGGAATAAAAATATTTTTTTTACTCTAACATGCTGGTGTTGCCCCATTCTTTTCATTTTCGTAAAAGGAGAAAAAGACCCCCAAAATTTGTTCCAATTTCTCCCAAGTACGGAAATACCCCATATGTGGACGTAAAATGCTATGCGGACGCACAAGGCTCAGCTTGCACAGGGGTGGCTGCTGGTTACAGCGGTTCTGACATAAATGCTAAATAAATATCCACATGTGACCCCATTTTGGTAACTACACCCCTCATGGAACGTAACGAGGGGTATAGTGAGTAGGGATCGACCGATATCTTTTTTTTTTTTAGGGCCGACACCGATAATCGGTGCAGGTTAGGGCCGATAGCCGATAACTTATACCGATATTCCGGTATAAGTTATCGGCTATTTAACCCCCTGCGACACCGCTGCAGATCATGGATTTAAAGCGGGCGCTTTAAATCAATGATCTGCAGTGGCTTTTGCGGGGCCATAGACCGCCGCCGCCACCACCCGCTTCTCTCCCCCTACCTGTCAGGGTGGTCCAGGCCATCCATCCATCGTTCCTGTAGTGTCCGGGGGCGTTCCGGGTGGAGGGTGAACCAGTCCGGGCTGTCCTTCTTCTCCGGGGGTCCTCTTCTCCACTCTGGACAGGCTCTGGCCTAGTACGCTGCATAGACGCCGCTGCGCAGTGACTCCCATGCACAGCGACGCACCTGACGTCACGGCGTAGCGACGTCTATGCAGTGTCCTAGGCCGGAGCCTGCCCGGAGTGGAGAAGATGACCGCCGGAGAAGGACAGCCCTGACCGGTTCACTCTTCACCCGGAACGCCCCCGGACACTACAGGAAGGAAGGATGGATGGCCCGGACCACCCACATTACGGGTAGTGACAAAGATAGACTTGCATATTATGAAACTATGTGACAATCATTCTTATAGACAGTTAGGCGTGAAAAGTGTGGCTATTGACTGGGGTCTGAACACTTATGGGGAGTTTTATCTAAACATGTGCAAATGAACAGTAGATCAGATAATTATATTTTAATTAACTCCTTAACCTGTTAAGGATGCAGGGCCCTCTGCACCTGCTCCCCTGCTATGATGCGAGCTCACAAGCTGACCTGGTGTTATAGCAGACCCATGTCTAATGCTGGACATCACCGAACGCGGTATTAACACCTTAGACGCGGCGGTCAAAGTTGATTGCCGCGTCTAAAATGAAGAAAAAAGCGTAAGTTGGGCTGATCAGGATCACCGTGGTGGCCCGACCAGTTGGGAGGACGGCGGGAGGGTCCTTACCTGCCTCCTCGCTGTCCGATCTCTCCTGTGATGCTCCAGGCAGCCTGGAGTAATCGAGCGTAGATAACACTGATCAATCACTGCATAATATTGAACAGTGTATGCAATTAGAAGATTGCATGTTATAATCCCCCTATGTGAACTAAGTAAATTAAACGTGAATTAACCCCTTTCCTAATAAGTTTGAATTTGAAAAAGTGATGTAAAGTACTTAATCCTGATTATGTACATATCATTTTCATGTGTCTAGGACATATAACAAATAGCATTTATACGTTGCTCACTTGCTTTGTTTTCATGCCTTGTGAAGGGGGTGTGTCCGTCTCTCTCCCTCACTGTGATGACTCATCTGTCCTGAGTCTGGGAGCAGCCTGGCAGTCTGCAAATACTGCACAGTAGTTTTTATGCATAAATTAACTAGATGTTCCTAGTAAAGCTGGAGGCTAATCAACATAGCTCGCTCTCACTGTGTGTCATTCAACTTTCACAGACTCCTGAATGTCTGTCTGATCAGCTTTTTTGTCATACAGGAGTCAGAGAAAGCTTTGGCTGTTCAAGCATGCTGGGAGTTGTAGTTTTGAATTGGCAGCTGCTGGAACTGCAGTGTTTGTAAAGCACTGTTAGCAGTGTTGCCTTTAGCTGTTGTGAAACTACAACTCCCAGCATGCTCACACATCCTTTGTCTGTAGTTTTGCAAGAGCTGGAGGCACACAGCTCTAAAACTGTTTTACAAAGATTGTATCCCCCGCTATTGCAAAACTTCAACTCCCATCATGTGAGTTGTAGTTAAGGAATAGCTGAAGGCTTTAGTGGTGCAATGTGATCTCTAGAGATGAGGGAAGTTACAGCAATTCGATTCGTCTCGAACTTCTCGGCTCGGCAGTTGATGACTTATCCTGCATATATTAGTTCAGCTTTCAGGTGCTCCAGTGGGCTAGAAAAGGTGGATACAGTCCTAGGACCGTATCCACCTTTTCCAGCCCACCGGGGGAGCACCTGCAAGCTGAAATTTATGCAGGCTAAAGTCAGCAACTGCCGAGCCGAGAAGTTCGATGCGAATCGAATTGCTGTAACTTCCCTCATCTCTAGTGATCTCCTATACTGATCCCAACACACTTTACAGCCGGTATCCAGTATGCTGCAAAATAGAGTAGTATGCATAAAGACAGATGACCCCTAGTGGTGGCTATTTTCATTTTACATTTTATTAGTAAAATTGACACTTCTTAAAAATTTATATTTAAAAAAATTATAGCAGTAGTACTACGAAATATAAAATGTTTCATGACAGTGGGGAGGGCTGTGGCTGTGGTGTAAGATTGTGATTTCAAAAAGCCTCCTGAGCATCCATGTTTAAAACTCAGTGGAATTTTATTTAATTAAAAAGGGATCTTGTTTAACTATTGGTGACCTAACAAAGTATTGTTAGTGAGTTTACATTTATTGCATATGCCAGGTTTTCATTATTTTAGCTTCTACATTTAACTCATTATTCTAATGTGATTAATTTAGTTTCCAGAGACTTGAACATAAAAACCTTTCATGATATACAGTAACATTGTATTAAACAATCCTATTTATGTTTGTGGCTTTGACCCTGGCTGCCTCCTATATTACTTTTTAATGGACTGTTGAGCTATACTGGCAGTGTTAAAGGGGTATTCTGTGTTATAAAAATGATCCCCTATTGTGCTGGGATCCCCTGCTGAATGGTCAGGCTGCTACTTTCTTGAAAGACAAGACTTGTCTTGACATTGACAGCCTGCTCAGCCAATCTCCTGCCTCTGTGGGCTGTCGCTGCTGAAGAGTCTCTTGAAGATAGCAGGCAGAGCATTCATTGGGGGGCTACACACACTCTCACACACTCACTCACTTACTTAACCAGTTTATCTAAATGGTGGTATATACTAGAACACTGATGGAACTTGAGAGCCTGAATGTGACAGAATTTGAGAGAATCTGACAGCTGGTTCACGCACACTAAACCCTACATATTAGATTGTTGTGTGTGTGTAGCTGTAAAATTAGGGGTCACGTTTATCCATGACTTGTGTACGGAGTTATGTTAGTTAATACTTTTATTTGTATTGGAGTTGGGGATTTACTATTGTAAACAAGCCAGAATTCTGTCTCATTGTGCCAGAAATGAAGAAAAATAACCTGACCAACACTCCATTTTACTGAGAATCAGAAAAAGGGGCATGTCCCTGACATTTTCACAAAACCCAACATATTTACAGTACTAAGGTTTCCACAGAAAATGTGGATTTCAGAGGAGAAAAACCCTACAGATCAGAGCATGATTATAAATAAATAAAACTATATATCACACAGAAACCCCCCCCCCCCCCCCCCCCACACACACACACATATGATGAAGAGGCCATCGCATGTCGCTGTCAGCATTGACATATGATGCTTTCATATGTCGGGGCCATCGCATTAAACTGCTACCCGACAGCGCAAAATGCTTAAAGGGGTAGTCCAGTGGTGAAAAACTTATCCCCTATCCTAAGGATAGGGGATAAGTTTGAGATTGCGTGGGGTCCCACCGCTGGGGCATATTGGTATGTTATCAGTTACTTATCCCCCCCCCCCCCCCCCAGCGACACCGCTGCAGATCATTGATTTAAAGCGGGTGTTTAAATCGATGCACTGCAGTGGCTTTTGCTGTGCCAGAGACCACCGCCACCACCCGCTTCTCTCCCCCTGCCTGTCCATATATAAGGAGATAGAGATGCAAAACATAAAATGTTGCAGTATCTTGTAATACCCTTTTTTTTTATTGGACCAACAGCATTTTGTAGAGACAAGCTTTCGGGATTCCTCCCTTGATAAAGGACTTGATAAAGGGAGGAATCTCGAAAGCTTGTCTCCGTAAAATGCTGTTGGTCCAATAAAAAAAAAGGTATTACAAGATACTGCAACATTTTATGATTTGCATCACTGGACTAATACGGCTACTCAAATTTACTATATATAAATATATAATAATTTTTTATTTTTTATACATATTGAGAATACCTTTTTAGTCTTTATGCTGATGACACAAAAATATGTAATAACAGGGTTGATGTTCCTGGAGGGATAGGCCAAATGGAAAAGGATTTGTGTAAACTAGAGGAATGGTCAGAACTCTGGCAACTAAAGTTTAATGTGGGTAAGTTCAAGATAATGCACCTGGGATGTAAAGACCCAAGGGCAGAGTATAGACTGTGGTACAGTCCTAATCTCAGTATCTGAGGAAAGAGATTTAGGAGTAATTATTTCAAAAGACTTAAAGGGGTACTCCGGTGAAAACCTTTTTTTCTTTTAAATCAACTGGTGGCAGAAAGTTAAACATTTGTAAATTACTTCTATTAAAAAATCTTAATCCTTCCTGTACTTATTAGCTGCTGAATACTACAGAGGAAATTCTTTTCTTTTTGGAATGCTCTCTGATGACATCACAAGCACAGTTCTCTTTGCTGACGTTATTATAATAATGCATAATTTATTGTTGTCCTTAGTGGGATTTGAACCAAGTCCCCAGCACTGCAAGGCAGCAGTTCTAACCACTGAGCCACCATGCTGCCTTTAGCATACATCTGCTATGCATGGTTGCTAAAATGGGCAGAGAGCACTGTTTCCGTGATGTCATCAGTGTTCCAAAAAGAAAGGAATTTCCGCTGTAGTATTTAGCAGCTAAGTACTGGAAGGATTAAGATTTTTTAAATATAAGTAATTTACAAATATGTTTAACTTTCTGCCACCAGTTGATTTAAAAGAAAAAAGGTTTTCACCGGAGTACCCCTTTAAAGGTAAGAAGACAATGTCGTAGAGCAGCAGGAAATGCTAGCAGAATGCTTGTATGTATAGGGAGAGGTATTAGCAGTAGAAAGAGGGAAGTGCTGTACAGAACACTGGTAAGACCTCACTTGGAGTATTGTGCGCAGTACTGGAGGCCGTATCTGATGTCATTACAAAGTAGAATTGGTGGCGCAAAATAAGCCATCATATGGATTTTTAGGTGCAAAATTTAAAGGGTTATGATTTTTAAAGGTGAGGAGGAAAAAAACGAAAGTGCAAGAATGCAAAAACCCTTGGTCCCCAAGGGGTTACAAAAAAAAAAAAAATTCTAAGGGAGAAAAGGTGAGGGCTCCTATGAGAGTTGTGCAAATACCGGCACAATTTGTAATAAAACGAAATGGAAACCAGGCTGTGGCTCCTTCCCCCAAACACACCAGAATGTAACCTACAACTAAATCACTCCTCCTCAATGTTCACAGGGTGCAGCTAGTAAAATGGTAAATAGACCAAACTTTAAAAACTAAAATAGCTTTTATTGCATACAGCTCGCTACAAAGCCAGTCTGGCTTCTTCCTCGGGTATAAAACCTACAAGAAGACTTAAAATTCCCACAAAACTAAATCACGTGACAGAAAATGAAATCCTACTCATTAGAATTCAGTGTGTGTGTGTGTGTGTATGTATATGTATGTGTGTATATATATATATATATGTGTGTGTGTGTGTATATGTATATGTGTATATATATATATATATATATATATATATATATATATATATATATATATAATTTTGCACGTAGTATTACAGAACCATTATGTCCTCCTGAAGACACACAAATGTTTAGATATATAATTCACATTAAAGTCCATTAGATTACAATTCTTAATATTTTAGCTGTGCTTGTTAATTGTTGAACACACTTTCTGAACAACGTGTCCGACATATTGAACCTAGTAAATGGTAAATGCATGTTAACAAATCACAAACTAAGATCCACGTGAAAAAGAACTTTTCAGCGATAACACTTCATCTGTAGAGTTGTAAAGAGGTGATGCTCCTCTTGATTCAGTAATCCATGCATGACAAAGGCAATGATTTACTCCACATCGGGAGGTGCCAGGATGTTTATCACAGGACTATTAACTTTTTCCTAACCCTATATGAGGATCCTTATTCTTTTATATAGAATGCAACATATCCAGTGGTACAAAATCTTAAGTTTCTAACCCAATTACTCCAATTATTTTAAAGATTTTTTTTTATTGTCCTAATGAGGTCGAATAAAAAAAAAAAAATGGACCAGTGGTTCATGAGAATTTTCTTTCTTAGAGCGATCTATTGATTTGAACTATTTACTTGTTTTAGAAAATAAAATGAAAAAAGGTCTTTCCATTTGATATTAATTTTACCAGTTTTAATAGCTCTAAGAGAAAATGCTCCATTAACCATTGTTCCTTGACACTGTTTGAGAATGAACAAGCAACACTCAAATATTCAGAATTGTTTTATAAAACTGGGGGAGATTCATCAAAACTTGCAGATAAAAATGTGTCCAGTTTCCCATGGCAACTAAGAGCTGCTTAAATTTTTTTAAAAGGCCTGTGAAAAATAAGCAGCTATCTGGTTGTTATGGCAGCTGCGCAACTTTTCCTTAGCCCAGGTCTTAAGGACTCTTCCCCCAGTGTGTCATGCCATGTGTGTTTAGCATACAATGGAGACAAACTCTACAGCTATGCTTCATTGAAATTATACCTTATTTTTCCAATGGTGTCCAACAATCAATTGGAAATCCTAGATAATTTTTTTTTGTTAACTCCTTAACCTCTTCAGGACATAGGGCGTATGGATACGCCCTGCATCCCGAGTCCTTAAGGACCGAGGGCGTATCCATACGCCCGGTTGGGGACCGGAGCCAGATGCCTGCTGAAATCGTTCAGCAGGCATCGGGGCATATCGCCCAGGGGGGTCATTATGCCCCCCCATGTCGGCAATCGCCGCAGATCGCTGGACAATTCAGTCCAGCGATCTGCGGCGATTCCGGGTCAATCGGGTCTCCAGTGACCCGATGACCCGGAATTATTGGCTGTTCCCGGCCCCGAACAGCCAGAGCCTGCAGGGGTGAGGTGGCACTGGTGCCACCTCACGATCGCCCTGATTCGTCGGCCGGATTACCGGCCGACCAATCAGGGCGCCTGCTGCGGGTGTCACTCCCGCACCCGCTCCGCCCCTCTTCTGGAGGACGTGAGCGGGTGCGGGACGTGCACCCCGGGTGCTGGGGACCCCGATCCCCGGCGCCCCTGTTGGGATCGGCGCCCCAGGACCAGCTGCGGCGGCGGGACTGACCTGCAGCGTCTGGATCATTGGAGGTGAGTGACAGCCTCCTGCTGTTGCTTAGCAACAGCTCCCAGCATGCAAAAAGGGCATGCTGGGAGCTGTAGTTATGCAACAGCAGGAGGCAGACCACCACAACTCCCAGCATTCCCTTATGGGCATGCTGGGACTTATGGTTTTGCAACAGCTGGAGGCACATTCTTTCTATGGAAAAGTGTACCTTCAGCTGTTGTCTAACTACAACTCCCAGCTTGCACAAACAGCTAAAGTGCATGCTGGGAGTTGTAGTGGTGCATCTGCTGGTTGCATAACTACAACTCCCAGCATGCCCGTTGGCTGTCGGTGACTGCTGAGAGTTGTAGTTTTGCAACAGCTGAAGGCACACTGGTTGTGAAACTCAGAGTTTTTTTTTACCAAACTCAGTGTTTCACGACCGGTGTGCCTCCAGCTGTTGCAAACTACAACTCTCAGCAGTCACCGTACACCATGCACCGTACATGCTGGGAGTTGTAGTTTTGCAACAGCTGGAGGCACACTGGTTGTGAAACACTGAGTTAGGTCACAAACTCAGTGATACATAACCAGTGTGCCTACAGTTGTAGCAAAACTGCAACTCTCAGCAGTCACCGACAGCCAACGGGCATGCTGGGAGTTGTAGTTATGCAACAGCTGGATGTCCCCCCAATGTGAACGTACAGGGTACACTCACCTGGGCGGAGGATTACAGTAAGTATCTGGCTGCAAATTTGAGCTGCCGCAAACTTTCTGCTGCAGCTCAAATTGCCAGCGAGAAACTACTGTGAACCCCCGCCCGTGCGACTGTACCCTAAAAACACTACACTACACTAACACAAAAAATAAAATAAAAAGTAAAAAACACTACATATACACATACCCCTACACAGCCCCCCTCCCCTCCACAATAAAAATGAAAAACGTCTGGTACGCCACTGTTTCCAGAACGGAGCCTCCAGCTGTTGCAAAACAACTCCCAGTATTGTCGGACAGCCGTTGACTGTCCAGGCATGCTGGGAGTTTTGCAACAGCTGGAGGCACCCTGTTTGGGAATCGCTGGCGTAGAATACCCCTATGTCCACCCCTATGCAAGTCCCTAATTTAGGCCTCAAATGCGCATGGCGCTCTCACTTTGGAGCCCTGTCGTATTTCAAGGCAACAGTTTAGGGTCACATATGGGGTATCGCCGTACTCGGGAGAAATTGTGTTACAAATTTTGGGGGGTATTTTCTGCTTTTACCCTTTTTAAAAATGTAAAATTTTTGGGAAAACAAGCATTTTAGGTAAAAAAAAAATTTTTTTTTTACATATGCAAAAGTCGTGAAACACCTGTGGGGTATAAAGGTTCACTTAACCCCTTGTTACGTTCCCCGAGGGGTCTAGTTTCCAAAATGGTATGCCATGTGTTTTTTTTTTTTTTTTTTTGCTGTCCTGGCACCATAGGGGCTTCCTAAATGCGGCATGCCCCCAGAGAAAAATTTGCGTTCAAAAAGCCAAATGTGACTCCTTCTCTTCCGAGACCTGTAGTGCGCCAGCAGAGCACTTTTCACCCCCATATGGGGTGTTTTCTGAATCGGGAGAAATTGGGCTTCAAATTTTTAGGGGTATTTTCTGCTATTACCCTTTTTAAAAAGAATTTTTTTTTTGGGAAAACAAGCATTTTAGGTAAAATTTTTTTTTTTTTTTTTTTTTTTTTTTTTTTTTACATTTGCAAAAGTCGTGAAACACCTGTGGGGTATTAAGGTTCACTTTATCCCATGTTACATTCCCCGAGGGGTCTAGTTTCCAAAATGGTATGCCATGTGGTTTTTTTTTTTTTTTTTTTGCTGTTCTGGCACCATAAGGGCTTCCTAAAGGTAACATGCCCCCCAAAAACCATTTCAGAAAAACGTACTCTCCAAAATCCCCTTGTCGCTCCTTCCCTTCTGAGCCCTCTACTGCGCCCACCGAACAATTAACATAGACATATGAGGTATGTGCTTACTCGAGAGAAATTGGGCTACAAATACAAGTAAAAATTTTGTCCTTTTACCCCTTGTAAAAATTCAAAAATTGGGTCTACAAGAACATGCGAGTGTAAAAAATGGAGATTGTGAATTGTCTCCTTCACTTTGCTGCTATTCGTGTGAAACACCTAAAGGGTTAAAACGCTGACTGAATGTCATTTTGAATACTTTGGTGGGTGTAGTTTTTATAATGGGGTCATTTATGGGGTATTTCTAATATGAAGACCCTTCAAATCCACTTCAAACCTGAACTGGTCCCTGAAAAATACTGAGTTTGAAAATTTTGTGAAAAATCGGAAAATTGCTGCTGACCGTTGAAGCCCTCTGGTGTCTTCCAAAAGTAAAAACTCATCAATTTTATGATGCAAACATAAAGTAGACATATTGTATATGTGAACCAAAAAAAAATGTTTTCGTAATATCCATTTTCCTTACAAGCAGAAAGCTTCAAAGTTAGAAAAATGCTAAATTTTCAAATTTTTCTTCAAATTTACGAATTTTTCACCAAGAAAGGATGCAAGTATCGACAAAAATTTACCACTATGTTAAAGTAGAAAATGTCACGAAAAAACAATCTCGGAATCAGAATGATAACTAAAAGCATTCCAGAGTTATTAATGTTTAAAGTGACAGTGGTCAGATGTGCAAAAAACGCTCCGGTCCTTAAGGCCAAAATGGGCTCCGTCCTGAAGGGGTTAACAACCATGGGCGTAAATGCACATCCTGGTTTGGCGGTACTTCCCCCACCAGGACGTACATTTATGTCCTATGTATGACAGAGCATCGGAACGGTGCTCGCATCGTACACGGCAGGTTCCGGCTGCTAGCAGCAGCCGGGGACCTGCCGGTAATGGCTGACATCCGCGATCGCACGGATGTCCGACATGAACCCCCTCAGATGCCGTGATCAATACAGATCACGGTATCTGCAGCAGTGCGGTACTTTGAATGGATGATCAGATAGCCAGCAGGGCTGCCGCGGCGATCTGATCATCCAGCATTGCGGCCGGAGGTCCCCTCACCTGGCTCTGGCCGTCTCCCGGGGTCTTTTGCTCTGGTCTGAGATCGAGCTGACCAGAGCAGATGATCACCGAAAATACTGATCGGTGCTATATCCTATGCATAGCACTGAACCTTATTAGCAATCAAATTATTGCTATAGATAGTCCCCTATGGGGACATAAAAAGTGTGTTTAGAAAAATGTAAGTGAAAAATCCCCATCTCCAATAAAAATTAGTCCATTTTTCCCATTTTACCCCCCAAAAAGCTTAAAAAAAATAAAAAAAATGTATAAACACATTTGGTATTGCCGCGTGCGTAAATGTCCAAACTATCAATATATGTTAATGATGCCGTATGGTGAATGCGTAAACATAAAAAATATGTCCAAAAATGCTCCTTTTTTTTGGGTCACATTTTATTCAAACAAAATTAATAAAAAATTAAAGTTTTATATGTGCAAATGTGGTATCGATAAAAAGTACTGATGACGGCACAAAAAGAGCCCTCATACCGCCCTATATACGGAAATATGAAAAATAGGTGGGCAAAATAGGGCGATTTTTACATTACTGATTTTGTACAAATTTTTTCTGTATTTTTTTTCTTTAAGCGGCATAAAAGTATCTAGCCATGGGTATCATTTTAACAGTCAAACCAAGAATCTTTTATTGAAAAGAATAATGATAGCAGTACAAAAGGCAAAAGATAAATAGTAAAATGCCTTTTCAGGCATAAAATCACATAAGAACAAATAAAACAGAGAACATGGAGGTTACATCATCTCGTTGGTTCGCACAGAAACAAAGAACATATGCATGGAAAACAGTACAAATACAGGGCAATGGCAGGATCGGTCGTCCCAAACAGTCGCCTCAAGCACATATAATACCTAGTAAAATTCCCCGCCCCCCAGTTCAATATAGAGAAAGGCAATTCTGCATAGGTGGGCAATAAGAGGAGGCCTGCCATTCTTCCCATAATTTATCAAAATATTCCACCCTGTTCTCACGAATGGCAGACAATTTTTCACAAAGCATAATAAAGTTAACTCTATCGATAACCTTCTGGAACGACAATAACGGGGATTTCCATTGGGCCGCTATATGAATCCTGGTAGCCATAAGAATGAATTGAGCCATTCGAAAGGTGCGGAATGGCATCCTACTGGGTCTGTTGCTTAAAAGACAAAAAGATGGGGAACTGGGCATGCGGTCACCAAATAAATCTACCAGGACCACATGAACCCTTCTCCATAATTGCGCTACCGTAGGGCAGCTCCACCAAATATGATGCATAGAACCAGTAGTCTGACATCCCCTGAAGCAAAGAGGAGACACCGATGGGTATAGTGTGTGCAATCTAGAAGGGACCATATAGACTCTATGTAGGATTTTAATAGATGTCTCCATCAAGGAGACCTGCCAACTACCCTTACTAATAGCCGTGCAACAAGCATGCCATTGGGGCAAAGATAGGGTCACACGGAGGTCACGTTCCCAGGCTACCATGAAGCGCAGTTTAGTATCAGTAGGGGGAGCATTTAGATGAGCATAAATGCGAGAAAGCATGCCTGGCAACGTAGGACTATAAAGCAAGGCTGCTTCATAGAATGTAGTATGTACCTGAAAGCCCTTAGGTCCCAATGAGGAGTAATATGATAGGATTTGAAGGGCCCGGAAGTATTCCCCAGGCGGGAGTGTATGTATGGAGCAGAGTTGCGTTATGGTGATCAATTGTTTACCCACCAGCAGGTCAGATAATCTAGTTAGGTTAGCAGAGCGCCACCAAGAATATAAAGCAGTGGAAATGCCAGGTTGAAAAGAGGGATTAGAAAGAAAGGGGAGGAGGGGAGGTATAGGGGACTGCAGACGGAATTTGAAGCGAACCAGACGCCAGAGACAAGGAAAACAGAGTGATTTGCGCCAAAGAGGAGAGAAGAGCTGAGACAGGACAAGAGGACCACATCAAGGCGGAAAAAGAGTAGGGAGAAATAAGGGATGCCTCCAACCCCACCCATCTAGGGGCATTTTGCGTGGCGTGTGTGAGGGCCAATTGGGCTAGGCGAGCAGCATAGTAATATTTCAACAGGTTGGGAACCGATAGGCCACCCACCCTTTTATGATAATGCATAACAGTCTTATTAATGCGGGGTCGTCTCCCATTCCAGATGTAATGGGAAATAGTGTGTTGAAGAGAGCATATGTCTTTTTTCACTACCGGGATGGGAAGGGAGCGGAACAAATACAGGATGCGTGGAAGAATAACCATTTTGCATACATTTATGCGGCCTATCCACGAGATATGGGGTACCGTCCACTTAGTGAGATCCGCTCTAATAGAGCGAAATAGTGGAGGATAGTTTGCCGCATATATAGCTTTAATGGATGTAGTAAGAGTAACACCTAGATAGGACAGGCCTTGGGAGGAATCATGAAACCCAAAATTTAATTAAATCAATTGACGTGTCAAAGGTGGGACATTGCAATACATAACCTCCGATTTAGCCACATTCACCTTCAACCCCGACAGCCCAGCAAACCTATCCAAGAGGGTGAGTAAATTAGGTAAAGTAACTAAAGGATTCGTTAACGTCAGGAAAAGGTAATCTGCAAATAGACTAGTTTTGTATTCCAGCGAACCCACCACAAGGCCCTTAATGTCAACATTGTCTCTAATAGCAACCGCCAAGGGCTCCATCACGAGCGCAAAAAGTGCCGGTGAGAGGGGGCATCCCTGGCGCGTTCCCCTCCCTATAGATATAGATGAGGGTGAAGTGGAGGGCAGCTTCAAGTAGGCCGTTGGGGCCGAATAAATGCCACGCAACATGCTAACAAAGGGACCCGAGATGCGAAATTTCGACAGTACCTGAAACAGGTAGGGCCACAAGACCGTATCAAAGGCCTTTTCTATATCTAGCGCTAGGGCGACCATGGGAGTTTTAGTTACATCTGAATAGTTGATAAGGTTTAAGATCTTCCTGATATTATCTGGGGCTTGTCGGCCTGGGATAAATCCCACCTGGTCATGGTGGATAAGAGAGGGCAAATAGGAATTAAGTCTAGAAGCAAGAATAGAGGTAAGTAGTTTAGAATCGACATTAAGAAGAGAGATAGGATGGTAGTTAGAGGGTAGAGTGTGGTCCTTAGAGGGTTTAGGCAACACAGTGATCAAAGCATCAAGAAATTCAGAGGGAGGTTTGGCGCCAGAAAAAAGGGAGTTGAAAAAGGAAACAAGATGAGGAATTAGCAAAGAGGAAAAGGTTTTATAGTAGGAGGCAGAAAATCCGTCCGGGCCGGGAGACTTGCCCAATTTAAGATGGTCAATGGCCCATTCTACCTCCTCCACCGTGATGGGTCCGTTCAAGGCCTCCCGGTCCAAAGCAGATAAAGATGGGAGAGACAATTGAGAGAAAAAAGCATTGAAAGAAGCAGAATAATTAGGGGGAGAGGGAGGAGCCGAGTAGAGGTGAGAGTAGAAGGAAGAAAAAGCCTCATAAATACGATCAGGGTGGGATGTGCGGAGACCCGGTCTCAACTGAACACTATGTACCCGGTTAAATGAGGAAGTTTTCTTAAGCATAGCCGCGAGCAACCTGTCAGGTTTGTTAGCCAACCTATAATAGGTTGCACCCGTCCACCTCAAAGCTTTCTCAACCTTAGTAGAAAGCAGGGCATCCAATTGCAACTTAGTATCCGCAATAGACTTATAAAGATAGGGGGTAGGATCCTGCTGATGGGCAAAAACCAATCTAGACAATCTGGCCTCCAAGGCCGCCTGGACTCTAGACCTATCTCGCTTAATACCCGAGGCCGTAGAGATCAGGCGTCCGCGGATGTAAGCCTTATGGGCCAGCCACATCCAATGCGGAGACGATTGTGGGGAGCTATTTAAAGAGAAGTAGGAAGCAATATCACTCTCCAATTGGGTTTTAATTCTAGGCATAGTCAATAGAGACTCGTTAAGTCTCCACCTAAATGGTAATATGAGAGTGGACATAAAATTAAAGACTGACAATACCAGATCATGGTCCGACCATGACACGGGTACATGACGAGCATAGACCAGCTTAGACACCGTCGCAGCGTTGACCAAGATCCAGTCTATCCTCGTGTAGTGGCGTTGGACCGGGGAATAATAGGTATAACCTCTACTGGCACCGTTATGTTCCCTCCATGTGTCCACAAGAGAGTGCATAGCAAACAGATTGGATAATAAGCGTTGTTGAGTCCCCGACCTACGAAACTGAACCGTATTAGAACGGTCCAACTTGCCGTTATAAACAAAATTAAAATCACCTGCCCACAACAATGTCTCATAAGTCAGGGAGTCAAGAATGGAACACATATCTCTAAAGAATAAAATAGGGTTGTCGGTGGGGGCGTAAGTATTCACAAGACAGTTTTCCCATACAGAGTACCCAAAATAATTAGATAACGACCTTCAGGATCACATTTCGCCTCCGTCACCTCAAGTGGAAGGGAGTTGTGCAAGAAAATAGCAACTCCTCTACACTTAGTGGTAAAGGACGCCCTGTACATTCTTACAAAAGATTTATGAATAAAACTAGGGTAACAAGTCACAGTAAAATGCGATTCTTGTATACAGACTATGTCAGGTTTGAGGCGGACATATGTATGGAAAGCCATTTTCCGTTTGTTAGGGGAGTTAAAGCCCCTAACGTTATGTGATATTATCCTACACATAATGGGTAAAATTAAAAAAGCAAAATATAAAAGAAGGCAAACCATCACCCACATATACTTTACAATAGGCGACGACCGACCCTGTTACACTGCCTTCATCACAAAAGAAAGGTGTAGCTGGTAAACCTCCTGAAACAAAAGAAAAGACAAAAACAAACCAAATAGAACAAATCAAAACAATACAATACTCAGGAAAGGCGGTCCAGGATATCATCTGAACCATCGTACTTCCTGTGCCCCAATCGGGACAGGTGAGGCGCAACAGTCCACATTGCGTCTAGCCAGCTAAATAGGTGACCCAAGTAAAGGCACCAGGTCAGCCCAGAGAGGAGCTAGAAAGGTAAGGACAAGGGAAGAGACGAAAAGCAGGATGAGGAAGAGAGAGAAGCAGGAGCAGTCTAAAGAGGAGAACAGGGAAATCTAGAGGGAAAAAGGTGGGGGAAAGAAAAGAAACGTAGAGGATCAGAGTGTAGGTAAAAGGCAACAGAGACTAAGTCTCAAGTACACAAGTCCCGGGCAGCTTGGCAAAAAATAGGTGCGGATCCAGCAGGTAAAGTCTCGCTGAGCAGGAGAATTCTCATATGCTTAGTAAACATTATAAAAATAAAAAAAAATGGAAAGTAAGTGAATATCCACTGTCAGGACTAGAGGCCATATTGAAAAACAAAGAAAAACTCAATCAAATCAGGGGGCAAAAAGCAATCCACAACTTGCCAATGGGGGTGTACAGTTCACTTCAAGTAGGTTGGCGCGGCTCCCGTGAGGGAGGTCGGTCCCGCTTAGCCTGCGGTGCCGGAGTCCAGGTTCTCGACGGCCGAGGCACTCTTGGAGGCAAGGGGGGATTCTCCACTAATGGTACACGGGCTTGCAGCAAAATATCCTGTGCCTCTTGCAGGGAACGCACAGTATGTAGCTTGCCTTTCAATTGGAACGAAATGGAAAACGGAAAGCCCCACTTGTATTTTATCTGCTCGCGTTGTAGTGCGAGGGTGACAGGACGGAAGTCCCTACGGCGGGCCAACGTGGATGGAGCTAGGTCCGAATATATATGCACCGAGGGAGGCATCCCAGGGAGCACCGGCAAATTACGGGTCGCAGACAGCAGGACATCGCGGACCTCGGGGTAGTGTAGCTTGAGGACGACATCCCTGGGTAAGTCAGGGCCTCTTGGCTTAGCTAAGGCACGGTGAATGCGGTCAAAACGGAGCATTTCCGGCTCCAACTGTGGGGCAAGCTCAAAAAATAAAGATGTTACCGTTTTAGAGAGGTCCACATCGGGTTCAGGGAGACCGCGTATCCGCAAATTAGCCCTCCGTGAGCGATTTTCGAGGTCCTCTAACTTGAGCTCAAAGTCCCGCAGCTGTGTTGTATGGTCATCAATGTCCCTCCTGTCCTCCTCCGCTGCGTCCGCCAGCACGTCCAGTTTGGCCTCGTTGTCTGAAACTATCCTGCAGCTGGGAGGTAAAATCATCCACCGCCTTAGACAGGGCTGAGTGGAACATCTTCTTAATGCTCCGAAACATGGCCGTTGGTGTTAAGTCGGCGGGTTCTGCAGGCTCCTCCCCATCTGAAAGGCCTGCCGGAGAAGTGTCTCTCCCCGTCGCCATCTTGGAGCGGGCCCCGGAGCGGAATAAGTCCGGAATTGATTGAGAGAGGACTTGAGAATTGCGGAGAGACCCCCTTCCGCCTGACCGGGGCATATTCAGGAATCGATGGGTAAGTGGATCAGCGTTTTGGAGCCGAATTTCGGCGCTAAGTGAGGCTTAAAGACGCGTGTGGCGCGGAGCTCACATCACCTACGTCCTACTCCGTGAGCTGCGCGCATGCGCCCCCATGGGTATCATTTTAATCGTATTGAACCACAGAATAAAGACATGTCATTTTTACTGTAAAGTGTACAGTGTGAAAACAAAACCCTCAAATGTGCAAAATTTTTGTTTTCATTAAAATTTCCTCCCTAAAAAAATAAAATTTTGGGGGGTTCGCCATGTATTTTATGGTAAAATGAGCTTTCATTACAAAGTACAATTGGTCACCCAAAAAAAACAAGCCCTTATATCAGTCTGTAGTTGCAAATAGAAGAGTTATGGATTTTAGAAAGTGAGGAAGAAAAAACAGTGAAAATGGGCTTTCACACTTCCAGATAAGTAGTGAATTCTGGGATCAACCCAGTGATCTCCTGTCTTGTGGGTCTGCAGTACCCAAACAAATGGAATCTGTGAAATTGATTTAAAATCTGAAAATGTGCCTCCTCTACTAGTTTAGGCGCATCTGCGCCGTCCTCAGGAGGAATATGCGGCATATAACAGTATATTTTTCTGCCTTCGGAGGACATAATGGTTCTGTGATATTATTTGCACATTGTTTTTTATGAGTATTGTATTCTAATTGGCATATCACTACCGGTCATGTGATATTTTTTATTTTGCACATATTTTAACCCCTTAAGCATACTTTTATTTTCATTTTTTACTCTTTCCTCCTCCACCTTTTTAATACGTCTTTCAATTTTCTACCTACAGTCTCATGAGAGCTTGCTAATGAAGTACAGTGTTTGAAACTTTGATGCATTGTTTTAAACTCATTTAAAACTTTTCCTTTTATTTTTTTCCAGGTGGAGTACATGTTGGTTGCCTTTGACCGTGAAAATCGCAAGGTGCGATTAGTTCTTCAAGGAGAGGAAATGCTTGACACACTTCAGGGCCGAGGTGAAAAAATAAACCCAAAGTATGTTACACTTTTTATTTTCCTTTTTTAATAATTTTTACTTTGTTTGATTTGTACTTTTTTCTATTCTACCCTGTTTGTTCAGTAATTGCTTACTGTATAAACACCCATTCTGCTGTAGATGGCTAGCTAAAGTCTTAGCTATGGAAGGAGGTACCCAACCCACAATTTACATGTAAAGCAAAAATTCTCATGTATACAAACGCAGTAAGTGTTGTGCATGCGGGCCACAAGTGTGCTGCATACAGCTTCTGGTAGCGGCTGCAATTCTCAAAAGGAGCTTCATAGTCTCAATATCTGCCTCTGCTAGCAAAACTGCAACAAAATGTAAAATGTAAAATTTGCTTGAATGTTCTCATGCTTTAAAGGGTAACTGACAGGGGTCACCAGTGCTATGCTGAATACGAAGGCTTATAGTAGGGATGACCCTCTTTCAAATGAGGTATAAATCACCCTAATTTGTGAAGTCGCTGTAGAATTCTAAAGTAAAATAATGCAGACAAATAGCAATGCTTTTTTAGCAATACTAACCTCTCCTCTCCTGCCTGTTCTTCCACCCCTTCATTAATAGTCACTGCTCTTGCTGCGAACTGGTGTCTAAGCAACTGAGCACCAGCCATTCCAGGTGCAGCAGCCATTCACAGTTCTGGATCCTTATATTTTAAGTTATATTTCTGCAAGTAGTGATAACAATTAATGTAAAACTTTTTGGTGAAACTGAAAAAGGCGCTTTTATTATTTGGGGAAGGGCTTATTCACTTTTGAGAATGTATTTTATACTGTACAAGCATAGCACTGATCCGTTTTATCAGTGTTCTACTTCTCCTGGTCTTTAAGAAGGCAGACCAAAAGAGATGTACACAGGAGCCAGCTGTGGATCCCTCTGTAAAGAGTTGCACATGTTTCAGCTATCAAGCAATGGCACAATAATTAGACATTTTTACACAAAACACATTTCGTAAACCCATGATAAATTCCCAATTTATAAAATGGATGTTGTTTTAGACCTTATTGCAGTTTAGGTGCAGTGGTACATTTGTTTGAAGAGGTTGAAAATATTTGAGGGCTTGATAGATGAATGTTGCCTTTTAATTTGTAAATGTTTGTATCATTATTGAAACTGAATAATTCAGAAGCTGGTAATTCTGTGCACAATTATTGCTTGTTTATGTAAACTTGGTATAGGATATTGACTGGTCCTTTCTGCATTCAATATTTAGCCATCCTACACTTTGGAGACCAGAGTATGGCAGCTATATGATTGAGGGAACTCCTGGACAGCCTTATGGAGGAACAATGGCAGAGTTTAATACAGTGGAGGATAATATGAGGAAACGACGTCAGGAAGCCTCCTCCTTACTTTCAGAAAATGTTTCGATTTGTACTATAACGTCCTTTCCAAGGTAAAGGTTACATGTTTTGGGTGGGTGTATGTCTATAAATAAAAATAAAATTGGGGCGGGGGGGGGGGATGGGGGAGGCAACACAGACCATGGGTATATGCTGCTGCCACCAGGAGGCTGACAATAGGCAGTAGAAAAAAAGTCAGCCCCTCCTAACAGGATATACCCCGCCTACAGATTCTGAGCTGTCAGATTTAGCTTATTGTCCGTAGGAGGCACACAGGTCTGGAGTTTTCAAAACCTGTTCTTCTACATTCTTAGTTTAGGGATGCGTGTGGATTTATTTATTTAGGTGGGGGTTCACCTGTCCCCCCCCCCCCCCCCCCCCCCCATATGCAAAGAAGGGGCACAGACAGTTTTTGTACTGTCAATCCCTTCTCGCCACCAGCCAGTGCCTGGGGTTGTACCTTGAGTCCAGGTCCCCCTATCTTCCCTGCTCGTCTCGCTGTCTCAGCCCAGCATGATACAAATGTTTAATACCTGGCTGAAGACTTCAGTAGATAAGTTTTCCCTGGACAGGGAGAGAAATGTATGTATTTTATATAGATTTTTTTTTAAATCCGGGGCCCCTTCGGAACATTTGACAGGTCTTGCTCTTCAACTCTCCAATGCTGGAGACTACTTGTGCTCTGCTTTCAGTCTGCCCGTAGTACGGCTTTTGCCACAGGTAACCTGGTGGCAATTCATCGCTCCATGTGGCTCAAGGCCTGAGACGCCGATGTGGCTTCCAAGAAATCTCTCACTGAGCTTCCTTTCTCTGGGACATGACTCTTTGGGAAATGGCTGGATGAGATGATCTCTGAGGCTACTGGAGGTAAGAGCTCCTTATTGGGACTCTTGGGTCCGAGATGTCGTTTCCGATGGTTATCGGATCGAGTTTGCTTCCTTTCCATGGGACCGCTTTTTTTCGATCCCACCTTCCTCGCTCTTCTTCCTTGGCGGCAGCTTTTCGGGTCGCGCTTCGGACCCTTCTCACTCAGGGAATGATCGTCCCAGTTCCTCCCAAGGAGCATTTTTCGAGGTTCTATTCAAACCTGTTCATCGTCCCCAAGAAGATCTGAAGCTCCTCAACCGCCACCTTCTCCTTCACCATTTCCGTATGGAGGCACTCCGTTCTGTGGTGGCATCCATGGATCAAGGGGAGTTTCTTTCCTTGGTGGATATGTGAAACGTTTACCTTCTGAGGGCCATTTTCAGTTTGTGGCCCTTCCTTTTGGCCTGGCCGTGGCCCCAAGGGTCTTCACCAGGTCCTGGTGGCAGTGATTGCCATCCTGCGAGCCCGAGGTGTGCAAGTCATCCCCCTACCTGGACGACCTCCTGATCAAGGCTCCAACCAGGTACCAGAATCAGGAGTCTCCTTCTCACTCTTTTGACCTTGTCCCGTTTTGTCTGGGTGGTCAATCAGGAAAAGTCCAACCTGATTCCCACTCAGTCTCTGATCTTCTTGGGACTCCAGTTTGACACAGCGGCCGCCCAGATTCGACTCCCGCCAGACAAGCGCCGCCCTCTTTCAACAGGAGTTTGTTTTCTCAGTCGTCCTGTTCCATGCAGAAACGAATGGAAACTGGAAGTCTTGGGTCAGATGGTGTGTTTCCTTCGCCCAGTTTCCCTGTCTCACTCAAACTTCCTCTTACTCAGTCTCCGCTGTCAATCTTTCGCAGGATTATTATTGTAGACTCCTTAGTGATCCCCTGGTTGCACTTCGTCCTCCCCTATCTCTTCACTCTTCCTCTACTTCCCAGGGTCCTGAGGAAACTCAAAACGGAGGGCGTCCCCGCCATTCTTGTAGCTCAGAACTTGCCCAGGTAAGCGTGGAACGCCAGCGTAGTTCGCCTAGTGGCCAATGTACCACTGCGCCTCCCAGTTTGTCCTGACCTGCTCTCTCAGGGTCCCCTTTGCCAACCCAGTTTACTGTCATTTGATGGCGTGGCGGTTAAAACGAGGGCCAAGGGGTTCTCTCCCCAGATGATCTGCACAGTTATCAGGCCGCGCAAGCCTTCCTCTGTGAAGAATTATTACCATACTTGGCGGTCCTACTTTCAATGTTGAGTATCCCCTTCTCCCTAGTTTTCTCCCTTCCATGACACCTTTCCTTTTTGTAGTCTGCACTGGAACAACTCTTGGCTCTCAGTTCCCTTAACCTGTTAAGGACCAAGGGCATGAATTCACACCGGGTCATACGGGTCTATGGTGACCCGGAAAATAAGGGGGATCAGGGTTGTCCAAGACAACCATGATCCCCCTGAAGGGATAGCAGTGAGGTGCTATCACTGCTATTGGTCGTCTAGAAGCGACGACAAATAGCAGATCGGAGGGGTTAACTTTCGGTTTCCCTGTTATGCCCACCCACAATAGGCGGGGAAGAATGGGGAAACAGGAGGGCCGGCGCCAAAGTCCACTTAGCCATCAGCGGCGGCAGAAGAGCACGGCGATGCGGCTCCCTGGATCCTACGGAAACCCGTGAGTTGCCTAGCAGCATCTGGAGAGCTACAGTTTGAGACCACTATACAGTGGTCTCTAAACTGTAACCCTCCAGATGTTGCAAAACTGTAAATCCCAGCATGCCCAAACAGCTGTCTCGGCATGCTGGGAGTTGTAGTTGTGTACCTCCAGCTGTTGCATAACTACATCTCCCAGCATGCCCTTTGGCAATCAGTACATGCTGGGAGTTGTAGTTTTGCAGCAGCTGGAGGCACACTGGTTGGTAAAATACTAAGTTAGGTAACAGAACCTAACTGTTTTCCAACCAGTATGCCTCTAGCTGTTGCAAAAGTACAACTCCCAGCATGCACGGTCTGTCAGTACATGCTGGGAGTTGTAGTTTTGAAACAGGAGTGAGAGCGCACTATGTACATTTGAGTTCTAAATTGGTGATTTGCACAGGGGTGGCTGATTTTAGAGGTTCTGACATAAACACAAAAAAATAATTAAGCACCCACATGTGACCCCATTTTGGAAACTATACCCCCTCACAGAACGTAACAAGGGGTATAGTGAGCCTTAACACCCCACAGGTATTTGACTAATTTCCGTTAAAATCGGATGGGAATGAGGAAGAAAAATTTCAGTAAAATGCTGGTGTTGCCCAAAAATTTTTATTTTCCCAAGGGAAAATAGGAAAAAAGCCAGCCAACCACATTTCTTCTGGGTAAGAACAATACCCCATATGTGGGTGTAAAGTGCTCTGCGGGCGCACTACAATGCTCAGAGTGCCATTGTGCTTTTGAAGAGAGAACTTGTCTGGAATTGAGGGCCACGTGTGTTTACAAAGCCCCCATAGTGCCAGAACAATGGACCCCCCCCCCCCCCCCCCCCATATCATGTGACCCCCCATTTTGGAAACTACACCCCTCATGTTATGTTTTAAGGGGTGCAGTGAGCATATACTCCTCACAGGTGTCTGACAGATTTTTGGAACAGTGGTCTGTGAAAATGAAAAATGTTAATTTTTCATTTGCACAGCCCACTGTTCCAAACGCCAGTGGGGGTGTAAATCATCACTGCACCCCTTATTAAATTCTGTGAGGGGTATAGTTTCCAAAATGGGGTCACTTTTGAGGGGTCCACTGTTCTGGCACCACGGGGGGCTTTGTAAACGCATATGGCCCCTGACTTTCATTCCAAATAAATTCTCTTTCCGAAAAGCTCAATGGCGCTCCTCCTCTTCTGAGCATTGTAGTTCGCCAGCAGAGCACTTGACATCCACACATGGGGTATTTCCATACTCAGAAGAAATGGGGTTACAAACTTAAGGGGTAATTTTTACCCCTTGTAAAAATGTAAAATTTGGGGGGCTAAAACTGCATTTTTTTTTTCTCATTTACACATCCAACTTTAACAGTCGTTAAACACCTTTGTTACGTTCCTTGAGGGGTGTAGTTTCCAAAATAGTATGCTGTGTGTTGTAGTTCGCCCGCAGAGCTTTTTATGTCCTAACATGGTGTATTTCCATAATCAGAAGAGATGGGGTTACAAATTTTGGGGCATTTTCTCCCATTACCCTTAGTAAAAAAAAAAGGTAAATTTGTGGGAAAAAACTGCACTTTAGTGAGATTTTTTTTTTACACATCAGACTTTAACAGAAAGTTGTCAAACACCTGTGTGGTGTTTATGCTCACTGGACCCCTTGTTACGTGCCTTGAGGGGTGTAGTTTCCAAAATGGTATGCCATGTGGGGTTTTTTCTGCTGTTCTGACACCATAGGAGCTTCCTAAATGTGACATGCCCCCAAAAAAACAATTTCAGAAAAACTCACTCTCATCCCATTGTTGCTCCTACCCTTCTGAGCCCTCTACTGCGCCCACCAGACACTTGACATACACATATGAGGTATTTCCTTACTCGAGAGAAATTAGGTTATAAATTTTGAGGATTTTTCTCCTTTTACCTCTTGTAAAAATTCAAAAGCTGGGTCTACAAGAACATGCAAATGTAAAAAAAATGAAGATTGAGTTTTCTCCTTCACTTTGCTGCTATGCTATTCCTGTGAATCACCTAAAGGGTTAACACACTTACTGAATGTCATTTTGGATACTTTGAGGGGTGCAGTGTTAATAATTGGGTAATTTGAGGTATTTCTAATATGAAGGCCCTTCATCCAATCCACTTCAAACCTGAACTGGTCCATGAAAAATTCCGATTTAGAAAATTTTGTCAAAAATGTGAAAATTGCTGCTATACTTTGAAGCCCTCTGATGTCTTCCAAAAGTAAAAACATGTCAACTTTATGATGCCAACATAAAGTAGAAATAATGTAATTGTGAATCAAAATAAAATTTATATGGAATGTCTACTTTCCTTTAAAAGCAAAGAGCTTCAACGTTAGAAAAATTCAAAATTTTCTATATTTTTTTTTTTTTTTTTTCCCATCAAATTTTGGAATTTTTCTCCAAGAAATTATGCAAGTATCGACAAAATGTTACCACTAACAAAGTAGAATGTCATGGAAAAACAATCTCTGAATAAGAATGAAAGGTAAAAGCATCACAAAGTTATTAATGCTTAAAGTGAGAGGTTGCCTTCCTCATTGAGGTCCAGGCATGTGGAAATCCTATCGCCCGGGACAAGTAGTTCTGGGCGCCGGGCAGGTGACTTTTTCATAGATTTAGCCCTGTGTCGGGCTAGCAGGGAAAGACCACCCCTTGGGTTCGGAAATCTCACTTCACACCCCCCGCTCTACATTACACAAGAAGCAGGGGGTACACAGCTCCATCCCCCGCACACAGCTCCATCCCCTCCCCCTGCTCTGTCTCCAGGATCTAATCTACCACAGGGAGGTTGCAAGTTTGCACGGGAAAATCAGAGTGGGGGGGGGGAAGAGAGGACGTCCTTGCACAGTTCCTCACCTCCATAATGACTGCTATGTGTGAAGGAGGACAGACTGCACGGTGAGGATTTCTTTGTGTGAAGGAGACTTTATTGGGGTGAAAAGAGTTCATGCGGCCCCGCACAACTGCTGCTGCCAGTTGTGCAAATTTTTTTTTTTTTTTTTTGTGGCTTCTAGCCACCCGCACTGAATTTCACCACCAGAATCCTGCCCCTTCATACTCGCCCGCCAACCAAGAGCCCCACGGATGCATGAAAACACGCCCGAACCAAAACTGCAACTTCCAACATGTTCCACCATAACAACATGCTGGGAGTTGTAGTTTTGGTTTGGGTCAGCTGCAGAGCCATAGGCTGTCGTCCCGTCCTTTAGACCAGCTCCGTCCCATCCCAGGGAACAGTTGCTTCATGGTCTTCACGTGGTACGGGCAGTTCGGATTTACCTTTCAGTCAATTCATCCTTTTGCCAGTGTGACTCTTTCTTTGTGCTTATGGAGGGTCGTCGTAAGGGATTTCCTGCTTCGAAGGCAACCATTTTGTGGTGGATCCATTCTGCCATCTTGGAAGCTTACTGCTGCAAAGGAAGACTCCGCCTTTCCGGCTCTCAGCTCGTTCTGTCGGGGCCTCCTGGACTCTCCACAACAGGGATTCAACCTTGCAAGTCTATAAGGTGGCCACCTGGTTGTCCATGTACACTTTATGACAAAATTTTACAAGGTGCACACCTTTTGTGTCTGACGCTGGTTTGGGTTGCAAGGTGTTGAAGGCAGCTGTGGCCCTGCCTTCCACCTGTGTTGCTTGGGTTCTCTCCCACCCCAGGGACTGCCTTGGTACATCCCACGGTCTGTCCCCCCAAGGGAGCACAACGAGAAAAGTAGATTATATATATATTTTTTTTTTTTTTGCTTAACGTAAAATCAATCTTGGCGGATCCATTGGGGGACATGGCACCCACCCATTTGTTCTGGTGTCCTTGGTTCGGTTAACTGTCTGAGGGTTGCTTTTTTTTTTTTTAAATTTTTTTTTTTTGTGGTTTCCTGGGACAGTTGCTGTTTTTTCTTTTTCGGTCCTCTCCTCCTACTGCTTTGGGACTAAACTGACAGCTCAGTCTGTAGGCGAGGTATACCCTGCTGGGAGGGGCAGACTTTCTTCTTGTTGCCTAGTGGCAGCAGCATATACCCATGGGCTCTCCCCAGTACCTTGTAGATGTAGGGTACAGTGTTTGGACACTGGCCCATAAACTTTGATGCCACACTAGGTTTGCATGAAATACCCAGCACTCTGTATAGAGAGGGTATAAAGGGGACATCTATTATTGTCTTTGGAAAGTGAGTTTTGAAGTGTGTGTGTGTGTGTGTGTGTGTGTGTGTGTGTGTGTGTGTGTGTAATAAATATATTTTATTATATTACATTTTCTCAGCTTAGCTCTGTAGTCTTTATTTTATTTTTTTAAATTAATCTTCCTGTTCTTAAACTGCAACCCTGGTTACTAATTTCTATTTTACAAAATGAGAGCAGCTGATGTGTTACTAATGTTTTTAGCATCTGTATGTTTTTAGATTGGGATGTCCTGGATTCACATTGCCAGAATTTCAACCAACTCCTATGGAACATGGAGCCTCCAAGTCTCTCTTCTTTCCAGATGAGGCGATTAACAAACATCCTCGTTTTAGGTATATTTAGGTTAAATAACCTTTTGTACTGTTGAGCAATATTAAACTCCGTTTTATTGTGTGGGGTGTGTATGTATGTATGTGTGTGTGTGTGTGTGTGTGTGTGTGTGTGTATATAATAGATGTATATAATGTATGTGTGTATAGCATTAGATCTAGACATGTAGCTATATGAAAGCAAGAAGTATTCTCCTAGAAATATAAACACTGTAAAGGTTGGAAGAAATGATTTCACCTGTGAATGTGGCCAGACTTGGCTAAACGTATACTCTCCAGTCCTGTTTTAGGGTAGGGTCACGCGTGCCATATTTTGCTGCGTATTTGCAGCTGTATAAGTGTGTGTATGTGTATATATATTATATATATTGCCATTAAGCACTCTGCGGGCATTCTGGGTAGGGAAATATGCAAAGCAGCTCATTAAATCACCTTTTCAGGTAATGTTCCCTGGTATCAGCTTAGCTCCTGTTAAGGAATATTAAAAAACTGATCAGGATTTTATCCCAAGCCAGATTAATCCCCAAAAGGGAAGTTTCTACCCATCTGCAGAAAGCTGTTTTGTGGTTTGTGTCACTCGTCAGTACAGAGCAGGGTGATCTGGCTTCCCTTTTGGGGAGTAGTCTGGCTTGGCATAAAATCGCGATCAGCTTTTTATATTCCTTAACAGGAGCTAAGCTGATACCAGGGAACATTACCTGAAAAGGTGATGTAATGAGCTGCTTTGCATATTCATATATTTATATTATATTATATTTATAATTATATTATATTTATAATTATATTTATATTATATCTACCCATTAAAGTTATTGGCATGGATTTACTAAAAGTGGAGTGTGGTTTAAGTAACTTTCTCTGTAGTTTTTAAATAACACATAAGGACGAAGCCCATTGTGGCCTTTTTAGTTTTTTGCTTTTTCGTTTTTTTTTCTCCTCCCCTTCTAAAAATCATAGCTCTTTTTTGCTTCACAAATTGTACTTTGTAATGACATCACTTCTTTTATAACCTAATCTGCGGCAAAAAAAGCCCTTATACTCTCTAAAACCTACATAATTTGGGCATCCTTCTAATCATATGGACCTACAGAATATTTTTACGGAAAGCCCCCCAAATGTTACAAAATGTCATAAAATATATAAATATATTATATATTTTATGACATTTTGGAACATTTGGGGGGGCTTTCTGTAAAAATATTCTGTGCCTTTGCTATGTTTTGTGTATGCCATTGTCCGTGCGGTTTAACTAAGCTTATATTTTTATAGTTTGGACATTTTACGCACATGGCGATGCCACATATGTTTGGGTTTTTTGTTCATTATGTAATTTTATTTTTAAAAATACCCATTTTACTGTTTCTGAGCTTTTGGCTCTGCTTTGAGCACGGTTATCGGTGCTCTGCTGCTCCAGCATGCCAAGGCTGGGGACAGCAGAGTATCTCGATCAGAAGGCGAGGAGGTAGTTAAGGGCTTCCCACCTTCCTCTAAGCTGATCGGGACAACACATATTAGATGCCGTGTTCACCTTTTGATTGTGGCGTCTAAAAGGTTAATGCCAGGCATCGGCCCGATCGCTGATGCCTGCCATTAACCCTAGGTCATGGCTGCTGATGGCAGTCGGGACCCACTGGATTTGAAGCACGTTCTGCCCGTGAGCATGCTTTAAACACCGGTTACGGGACCAGAGCTTTCAGGTACCGAAACGCAAAGGCATACCTATTCACCCTTTGTCCTTAAAAAAACTGTTTTTTAACCACTTAGCGTTCAAATCCACCACATTTTTGTGGGGACATTAGTACATTTGTTGGGATTTTCATGAAACTGTCAGTGGCCATATCTCCTTTCCCCTGTGGTCACGCCCCATCTTTGCTTTTTCTGAGTAAAATGGAGAATTAGTCAGGTTTTTGGGATCATGTGAGTAAATAAACCTGTAATCAGCTGCAGAAAATAATCAGCAAAATATGGCACTTGAGACATGTACGTCATGGACAGAAAGGTTTTCCCGACCTCTGATGTACATACCGGCCACTGCTGACAGTACAGCATTGCGCCAGGTAAGATGGTGGTTATCACTGATAACCAGCCATCTTGTCAGGATCCGGGGGGGGGGTTTCGTCGAAACGTGAATAAATCTAGTTTCCCGGAAACCTCCGTGTTAAGTCACAACATACACCTCTCCCCAAATTTGAAACACAAAATGTCCCGACCAAAATGCTCATCGCAAAGGGGGTTCACGGTAGAAGAGGCTTATGACATTCTTGCCTCTGATACAGAGACAGCCAGTGATGCAGAAGAGGAATACGCTCCATTCTTCTTGCTGTCCTCCTCCTCATCCTTCTACAGTAGTTATGAGGAACCGCGACAAAGGTGTCGCAGGACACTGCCTGAGCCAACACCTGAACCAAGTGACCCTGTGTGGACCCCTGTCCCAGAAAATTGAGGCCCAGATTCCTAAGTTTGTGGCCAGCTCAGGAATCCAGTTCAATACAGATGGCCTTACTGAAATTGATTATAATAAAAAAAAAAAAAAAAAGACCAATTTATATGCCCAACAATTTTTGGCCCAGAACCCCACTTCATCATATTCAAACTGTTTGGGCCTTGTTCTCTACATGGGCATAGTGAAAAAACAAGAAACGAGGCAGCATTGGAGTTCGGACATATTGTACCATACCCCATTGTACAGAAACACTATGCTCCGCAAAAGATTTGAGGTAATCCTCAAATTGCTACATTACAATAATACCCAATGCCCACCCCCAAATGACCCCTCTTTTGATCGCCTCTATAAACTACGGCCAATAATTGACCATTTTAATGCCAAGTTTTCAGAGTCATACATCCCAGAAAAGGACATTTGTGTGGTTGAATCTCTAATCCACTTCAAAGGCCGGCATAAATTCAATCAGTACCTGCCCAATAAGAGGACCAGGTATGGAATTAAATTGTACAAGCTGTGTGAAAGCTTCTTGGGGTACACTCATAAATTTAGAGTGTATGAAGGGAAAGACAGCATTATTGAAAAATTAAGTGGAAAAATTGTCTGGGACATGGTGTTCCCACTTTTAGACAAAGGGTATCACCTTTTACATGGACAACTTTTTTATTAAAGTCTGCCTCTTTCAGTGCCTGGCTGCCTGGGCTACTGTCGCCTGTGGCTCTGTATGCAAGAACCAGTGAGGCCTCCCCACACTGTGCAACCACTGCCAAGAGGCAAGAGCAGGGCACTTTGCAGCAACAACCTCTTGCTGCTAAAATATAAAGACAAAAGAGATGTCCTTATATTGACATCCATCCATGGCAGCGGCTCCACCACTGTCCCTGTACGAGGCACAAGTTCCCAGATTTCCAAGCCAGATTGCATTCTGGATTACAACAAATACATGGGAGGGGTGGACTTATCTGATAAAGTCCTCAAACTGTACAGTGCCATGAGAAAAACTAAGGCCTGGTACAAAAAGCTTGTGGTGCAGATTGCACTGTACAAAGCATACATGCTATCACGTAATGCAGGTGGGACAGGGATATTTCTTGACATTCAAGAAATTAAGGCCCTCATTTTTGGACACCAAGAGGAGCGCCCCAGTACCTAATCAGTGGGGTACAAGCATATTGTACCTGGCCAACATTTTCCCAATGTTATCCCCTCTAGCGGAAAAAAGGGAAGGACCCAGAAGAGATGTAGAGTCTGCTACAAAAAAGGCATCAGAAAGGAAACCACTTTACACTATGAAACTTGCCCTGATAACCCTGGCCTGTGCATAAGATTGTTTCAAAAAGTTCCACAAATCACTAAATTTATCTTTTTATTAACCCCATTATCACCTTTTTATCCCCATTCTCTGCAGTTTCTGTACATCCCCTACATCTAAAGTCCAACCTCCATTTGGCACCCATAACCCATTCTGTTAATCAGCTTAATTTTACCCCAAAACCACTCCAGCAAATTGTGCGGTAGAGCGTGGTGCAAATTTTTTTCATTATACCCCATAACCATTCCAGCAAAATCTGTAAGCTGCTAAGCACAACTTATTTGGCACTTACATGGCATATCTGTGACACTATCACAATTTTTCTTTTGCACAATCCCTAAGAAGAGCATTAGCTTTTGGAATTCCTCTGGAACAAAATGCTCAATTTCCCCTTTTTATGAATTCCTTGAGGGGTGCAGATTCTAAAATGGGGTCATGTCTCTGCGGTTTCCACAATTTTTACACCTCTAAGCCTCTGCAAATAAAGCACAATGCAATAAATTTGACTTGAGTAGACCTGAACATGGGCTTGGTGCTCTCTCTCCTGAGCCCTACTGTCTGCCCAGTCAGAAGATAATTTGACCCAAATGGGGTACTGGCGTGTTCAGGAGAAGTTGAATAACAGTATGGGGTGCTATTATTCTTGTGTTCCTTGTAAAAATGAGCCAACTTGTGCTAAATGTGCAATTTCTGCATAAAAATTACAAATACTAGTTTCATGGCCTAATGTTAAAAACAGTCCTCAGTCACCTGTGAGTGAGATCAAAATGCTCACTAACCCCCCCCCCCAAATTCTGAGGGGTATAGTTTCCAAAATGGGGTCACTTGGGTGTTTTTTTTCCACTGTACAGGTACCACAGTGGGCACTGCGAAATATCCAAGAAAAAGGTGTCAAAATTCACTGCTGCACCATGTCAGTGAGCACACTAGAATGACATAAGATTTCTAAAATCTTTAGAATATGGGTAATACATACACATTTTTTTTTTTATATAATTTTTTTTTTACCTTTCATGTCACCGAAAAAAAAAATTGAAACAAGATAAATGCTAAAATGTTAAATTTAAAAATGTCCCTTCACTTTGTTCATGTGAACAACCTAAAGGGTTAATAAATTCATTCTGAATGCTTTGAAGGGTGCCGTTTTTTAAAGGAGGTGGGTTTTTTTTTGTGGGGTTTCAAGAATACAGGCCCCTCAAATCCACTTCATAATTGAAGTGGTCACTAAAAGAATGTTGTTTTGAAATTACCGTGAAAATGCTCATATTCTAAGCCTTCTAATGCCCTAAAAAAGTAAAAGAATTGTAAAACAAATGATGCAAACATGAAGACCTATTGTAGATGTGAATTAACTACACTTGGCTTAACTATTTCTCTTACAAGTAGATAATTTGCAATCTAGAAAAATGCAAATCTCAAAATTGCATTGCCCAGTAAAAACATTCTAGTTATTACCACATAGAGGCACATGTCAGATTTGAAAAACTGGCTGGGTCATGAAGGGGTTAACCCCTTAACGACCAAGGACGTATATTTACGTCCTTGTCCGGCTCCCGCGATTTAACGCGGTGACCCCACGTCATATTGGGTCGGTCCCTAATAGCGCGCGGCAGCAATCGCGGTGCCGCGCGCTATTAACCCTTTAGACGCGGCGTTCAAAGTTGAACACCGCGTCTGAAACGAAAGTGAAAGCTGCCTGGCTGCTCAGTGGGGCTGATTGGGACCACCGCAGTGAAAATGCGGTGTCCTGATCAGCTGGGACACAAGCGGAGGTCCTCTTATCTTCCTCCGGCGTGTCCCTTCGGCGATTGATTGCTCCAAGCCTGAACTGCAGGCTTGAGCAATCGACCGCCGATAAAACTGATCAGTGCAAAGCTATGGCTTTGCAGTGAACAGTGTATAAGATCAGTGTGTTCAGTGTTATAGCACCCTATGGGAGCTAGAACACTGCAAAAAAAAGGACCTCAAGGACCCGGGCTTTTTCTGTTTTTTCACTTTCAATTTTTCCTCCTTAACTTTAAAAAATAACTCTTTAAAATTTTCACCTAAAATTCTATATGATGGCTTATTTTTTGCATCACTAATTCTACTTTGTAATGACATTAGTCAATTTACCCAAAAATCTACAGTGAAACGGGGAAGAAAATCAATGTGCGACAAAATTGATGAAAAAACACTATTTTGTAAGTTTTGGGGGCTTCCGTTTTTACGCAGTACATTTTTCGGCAAAAATTATACCTTTTCTTCTGTAGGTCCATACGGTTAAAATGATACCCTCCTTATATAGGTTTGATTTTGTATCACTTCAGAAAAAAATCATGAATATATGTGGGAAAATTTATACGTTTAAAAAGGTCATCTTCTGACCCCTATAACTTTTTTTATTTTTGTGTTCAGGGCGCTATGAGGGCTCATTTTTTGCGCCGTGATCTGAAGTTTTTAGCGGTACCATTTTTGTCCTGATCAGACTTTTTGATCACTTTTTATACACTTATGTGGTATAAAAAGTGATTAAAAATGCGCTACTTTGGTATTTTTTTGCGCGTACGCCATTGAACGTGCGGTTTAAAAAGTGGTATATTTTTATAATTCCGCACGCGGCGATACCACATATGTTTATTTTATTTACAGTTTTTTTTTTATTCTTGGAAATGCCGGCTGATTCAAACTTTTATTAGGGGAAGGGATAATTGAAAAAATGATTTTTTTTTTTTACACTTTTATGCAATATTATAGCTCCTATAGGGGCGCTATAACATTGCATTTACTGATCTTTAACACTGATGCATCTCCATAGGAATGGATCAATCAGTGTTTTCGGCGATTGAATGCTCAAGCCTGGATCTAAGGCTTGAAGCATTCAATCGGCGATCAGACTGCAGGAAGGAAGGTAAGAGACCTTCCTCCTGTGCTACAGCTGTTCGGGATGCCGTGATTATACCGCGGTGATCCCGAACAGCTCCCTGAGCTAACCGGCAACTTTCACTATCGTTTTCAGCCGCGCAGCTCCGCTTTGAGAGCACGGCTAAAGGGTTAATAGTGCGCGGCACCGAGATCAGTGCCGCACGCTATTAGAGGCGGGTCCCGGCTTCACTATGATGCCGGGCCCGCCGCGATATGATGCAGGGTCACCGTGTGACCCCGCGTTATATGGCAGTACCGGGACCCAGGACGTACCCATATGTCTTGGGTCCTTAAGAGGTTAACCCTTTCCCTAATGAGTCCAAATCACCCCCCTTTTCCCATGTAAATAAATATAAATGTGTTTTCGCCGTGTGCAGAACTGTCCGAACTATAAAAATATATAATTAAACCGTACAGTCAATGGCGTACGCGCAAAAAAATTCCAAATTCCAAAATAAAATATTTTTGGTCACTTTATAATATGAAAAATGAATAAAATGCAACCAAAAAGTCAGATCAATACAAAAAATGATACCGCTAAAAACTTACGATAATGGCACAAAAAATGAGTCCTCATACTGCCCCATACGCGGTAAAATAAAGTTATAGGCGTAAGATGACAATTTTAAACCTATAAATGTTTCTGTATGTAGTTATGATTTTTTACAGTACGACAAAAGCAAACCTATATAAGTAGGATATCATTTTAATCGTATGGACCTACAGAATAAAGATAAGATGCCATTTTCGTCGCACAATGATTTTTTTTTATTCCCGTTTCACCGTAGATTTTTGGGTCACTGCAAAGTAGAATTAGTGGCGCAAAACATAAGCCATCATATGGATTTTTAGGTGCAAAATTTAAAGGGTTATGATTTTAAAAAGGTAAGGAGGAAAAACCCTGCGTCCTTAAAGGGTTAAAGGGGTACTCTGGTGTTTTAAGGTTTTTTTTTTTTTTTTTTTTTTTTAAATCAATGGATGCCAGAAAGTTAAACAGAATTGTAAATTACTTCTATTAAAAAAAAATCTCAATCCTCTCTCCTGAAGGTCAGTTCGCCTGCTAGTACTGTGATTGCAGCATACTACCTGTAGACATGGCTCTCTGCACTAGCCCTCTTGTCTGGTAATTCTCCTTCTCTCTCGTTTCCCTCTTTCTTTCGATCCCCTCTCCTCTTCTTCCTCTCCCCCTCTCGTACTTTCTTTCCCTCTTCTACACTTCTTCTCCCCCCTTCTTCCCGCCCCCTCACCCCCGAATTTATGCATTACTGTTCCTACAGTTTCTTCATACTTTACATGCCTATGTTGGCTGCAGATTCCGAAAGGGGATCTGTAGTAGTTAGATATTGGTTATTCTATTGCCTTATGTTGTTTCAGAGACACAGATGTTAATACCTGCCTTCCTTCTGAGCGTTAACAAGAGTCATGATATACTGTTCTGTAGGCATACCTCATTCATAATGTGTCCTGAGGAACTTGCCTATTTACCTTGCAAGTAACATATTTGCATATTGTTTGCGTAACCTGTATTGTCTCACATTCCTGGATGACTTGTTTATCTTGCATTGTTTAACTTGCAAACTTCAAAAAAACTTTAATACCAAAAAAAAAAACTTAATCCTTACAGTACTTCTTAATATTTGTATACTACAGAGGAAATGCTTTTCTTTTTGGATTTCTTTTGTCACAAACAGTGCTCTCTGCTTACACTTATGTCCTTGTCAGGAACTGTCCAGAGCAGGAGAAAATCCCCATAGCAAACATGTGCTGCTCTGGACATTTCCTTACATGGACAGAGGTGTCAGCAGAGAGCACTGTGTTCGTGACAGAAAAGAAATCCAAAAAGAAAAGAATTTCCTCTGTAGTGTACAGACACTAAGTACTGGAAGGATTAAGAATTTTTAATAGAAGTCATTTACAAATGTTTAACTTTCTGGCACCAGTTGAATAAAAATAATTCAACCAGAGTACCCCTTTTAAACTATGTTCTACCACCCCTTTTAAACTTGCATGTCAATGTAATGTCTTAATGCTTAGTTTCAGTCTTACACATGGCTTTTCTGTTTTTGCATAGTACTTTAACAAGAAATATTCGACACAGACGTGGGGAAAAAGTAGCCATTAATGTTCGTAGTGAGTATGCTTTATGGTTATGCTTGTCATTCTGTTAGAAATATAACAGGGTGGAAATAATGGTTTTTGTATTACTGCTTTTAGTTTTTAAAGACAGAAATACTCCCTCTCCATTTATTGAAAGATTTTCAAATGATCCTGGTGATGGAGCAAAGGCAGCCCTGCCTGATCATGTATACATGGATGCCATGGGTTTTGGGATGGGAAACTGCTGTCTCCAGGTATGCGACGCATGGTCTCAGATTTTCATTTCTATTTAAAAAGTTGATTATATGTGGGGTTTCTGTTCCTTGCAATAGGTAACTTTCCAGGCTTGCAGTATTTCAGAAGCCAGGTATCTTTATGACCAGCTAGCAACAATATGCCCCATTGTGGTAAGTGTACATTTTTTCTGTTTTACTAAATGTGTGTCTGTGTGTGTGGATATATATAGATTTTGTAAACTTTTTATTTTTTTTATTTTTTTACTTTTTATTGGTGTCTTTCACAATTTTTCATACAATGGAGCCATCATCCAAGGAGCACGAACTAGGATTGTGAGACACCTTAATGGAAACCTCAGAACCAGGGACCCTACGCATACTAAAGTTTTTGTCTTAAGAATTGCATCTACCGTATATACTCGAGTATAAGCCGACCCGAGTATAAGCCGAGACCCCTAATTTCAACCCAAAATCGCAGGAAAATTATTGAGTTATTGACTCGAGTATAAGCCTAGGGTGGGAAATACATCATCTCGCCCCCCCCCCTCCCTGTCATCATCCAGACCCGTCATTAACATCCTCATCATCATCACCGCCTGTCATCATCCAGACCCTCATCATCATCACCTGTCATCATCCCCTTGTCATCATCCCCACCCCCCTTCATCATCCCCTTGTCGTCATCCCCCCCCCCCCTTCATCATCCTCTTCTCATCATCCGCCCTCAGTGGTCTTCAACCTGCGGACCTCCAGAGGTTTCAAAACTACAACTCCCAGCAAGCCCGGGCAGCCATCGGCTGTCCGGGCTTGCTGGGAGTTGTAGTTTTGAAACCTCCGGAGGTCCGCAGGTTGAAGACCACTGCGGCCTTCGACATCATCCAGCCCCCTCTCACCCCCCTTTAGTTCTGTACAGTACTCACCTCCGCTCGGCGCTGGTCCGGTGCTGCAGGACTGTCCGGTTAGGAGGTCGTCCGGTGGGATAGTGGTTCCGGGCTGCTATCTTCACCGGGGGCGCCTCTTCTCCGCGCTTCCGGCCCGGAATAGAGGCGTTGCCTTGACAATGACGCAGAAGTACGTTGGCAATGAACGTACCTCTGCGTTGTCGTCAAGGCAACGTGACTATTCCGGGGCCGGGCCCGAAGCGCTTAGAAGAGGCCTCCCCGGTGAAGATAGCAGCCCGGAACCACTATCCCAACGGACGACCTCCCCACCGGACAGTCCTGCAGCACCAGACCAGCGCCGAGCGGAGGGGAGTACTGTACAGAACTAAAGGGGGGTGAGAGGGGGCTGGATGATGTCGAAGGCCGCAGTGGTCTTCAACCTGCGGACCTTCGGAGGTTTCAAAACTACAACTCCCAGCAAGCCTGGTCAGCCGATGGCTGCCCGGGCTTGCTGGGAGTTGTAGTTTTGAAACCTCTGGAGGTCGGCAGGTTGAAGACCACTGCAGGTGGAGAGTTCACTCGAGTATAAGCCGAGGGGGGGGGGTGTTTTCAGCATGAAAAATCGTACTGAAAAACTCTGCTTATACTCGAGTATATACGGTATTTAGAAGAAAAAGAAAACTCTGTAATTGTTGGGAGTAGGACTAATCCAGTACTGAGCAATATGCTTATGTGCCTGTTCTTCAGAACAGACAAGAAAGCCTAAAACATGGCACTTAGGCATGCCAGAGAGTCTAAAAATAATGGCTAGCACCTCCTGCCAAAATAAAAGGGGACAATACTAGATCAAATGGAGTAAGGTAGCATCTGAATGCCAGCATCTGGGGCATAGACAGAATGCAGATCAATTCTGTGTAAAGGTACCCAGGTTTTATATACCCCTATGAAGTCAAAACAAATAAGACAATAACCAGCTTCAGACAGTGAGAGCAGAGGGTGTAAAACAGGGCAGCCTCCCTCTGATCAGTAGACACACTTAAGTCAGTTTTTCATGGACCGTGAGTGGGTATTTCAAATACTATCAAGTAAATCCCTATAGAAGCATGAGATGACTCCAGTGGAGTCCAGTGATGTAACCACAGGCTTACAGCTAATGACCCTGACTCTCAATACTTAAACCCTACCACGAATGGGGAAGACCGAATTATTGTGGCCAAGGGCAAGATGACCAGAGTAATAGGCACAAAGCACACCCTTGGTGGGTACCACGCTGGAGTGTAAATACAGGAGGCAGACCCCCCCCCCCCCTTATATTGAAGAGACATGACATGAAGCCAGGGCCAAAACCCACAGTTCTACTTAAAGTACCTCTCATGATCTTGTTAAATTTTATAATCCTCCCAGTTCACTGCCCCATCATGATAAACCACCCCCTGCCTTTATTTTTACTTTTCTACTTGATATTGCTCGGTCTGCTCTGCTCTATTGCGCAGTCTGTCAGATTCAGACTGGGAATGGGCATTACCCAGCAGGCGTGACATCATCTGAAGCCATACAGGGGAGAACTTCCTCCCTCGCTCTGGTACACACAGCCCAGAGCAGTTCAGTGTGAGATTAGCTATGATTGACTAAAGCTGCACACACCCCTCAGCATTTCCTGTTTTTGGCCTTCTGCCAGGCCAGCAGGAGTCCAAAGTCTGTGCAAAAGATGGAGGGAAAATGTGCTCTGGACAAGTATGGAGACACCTAGTGGCAGCTTTTTTAAACACACAAAACATAGAAATCTAAAAAAAAATTGCGCTCCAGATGTTGCAAAACTAAAATTCGGAGCTTTCCGAGACCGTCCAGGCATGCTGTAGTTTGGCAACATCTGAAGGGCCAAATGTTACAGAACTAAAACTCCTAGCATTCCTGGACTGTCTGGGCATGCTGGGAGTTGAAGTTTTGAAACTCCTAGAAGCAGCAGTGGTCTCCAAACTGTTCTCCTCCAGTTGTTGCAGAACTACAACTCCCAACATGCCCTTCGGCTGTCTGGGCTTGCTGGGAGTTGTAGTTTTGCAACAGCTGGAGGCACACTGGTTGAGAAACACTGAGTTAAGTAGCAAACTGTTTTGCAACCAGTGCGCCTCCAGCTGTTGCATAACTACAACCCCCAACTTGCACGGGCAGCCAAAGGGCATGCTGGGAGTTGTAGTTTTGCAGCAGCTGAATGTTTACAGGGTACATTCACACGGGTGGGGGTTTACAGTGAGTTTCTTGCTGCAAGTTTGAGATGCAGCAAATGTTCCGCTTCAGCTCAAACTCCCAGCGGGAAACTCTGTGAACCCTCGCCTGTTTGAATGTTACCTTTAAAAACACTACACTAGCCCTACACTAAATAAAATAAAACACTACATATACACCTACACAGTTACCTCAAACCATTGCCATCGACTGTCCAGGCATGCAGGGAGTTCTTCAACAGCTGGAGGCACTGTTTGGGAAACACTGCCATAGTCATTTTGGTATGTCAAGTGTAATTCTTGCATCCGGGTCTGTCCCATGCAAATCCCTAATTTAGGCCTCAAATGTGCATGGTGCTCCCACTTCAGAGCCCTGTCTTATTTCAAGGCAACAGTTTAGGGCCCCATATGGGGTATCTCTGTAGAAATTGCCTAACAACAAATTATGGGGGGCTTTTTCTCCTTTTACCCCTTATGAAAAGGGTAAAGTTGGGGTCTAGTCCAGCATGTTAAAAAAAAATAAAAAAAATTTTTGAATTATTTTTTACCTGAACATGCTGGTGTTGCCCCATCCTTTTTCATTTTCACATGCGGTAAAAGGGGGGGAAAACAAAACAAAATTTTTAACTTAATTTTTCCTGAGTACGGAAATACCCCATATGTGGATGTAGAATGCTCTGCGGGCGCATAACTAAACGCAATTTATTTTAAATTCAATTTTTTCACAAATGCTGGTGTTATCCCAAATTTTTCATTGTCACAAGGGGTAATAGGAGAAATAACTTAAATTGTGACACCATTTCTTCTGAATATATAAATACCCCATATGTGGTGGCTAAGTGCTCTGCGGGCACACTACAGAGCTCAGAGGAGAAGGAGCACCATTGGGCTTTTGGAGAGAGAATGTGTCTGGAATTGAAGGCCATGGTGCCAAAATAGGGTCACGTGGGGGGTCCATTGTTCTGGTAGCATGGGGGCTTTGTAAACGCACATGGTCCCAGTCTTCCATTACAGACAAATTCTCTCTCCAAAAGCTCAATGGCGCTCTTTCTCTTCTGAGCATTGTAGTTCGCCCGCAGAGCACTGTACATCCACATATGGGGTATTTTCATACTCAGAAGAAATGGGGTTAAACACTTTGGGAGGCTTTTTCTCCTTTTACCCCTTGCAAAAATGAGAAATTTGGGCAACACAAGCATTTTGTTGAGAAAATTTTCACATCCAAATTTTACAAATTTCCTCTACACTACTGTGGGGTGTAAAGGCTCACTGTACCCCTTAAGTTTCTTGAGGGGTGTTGCTTCCCAAATAGAATGCCATGTGGGCCTTTTTTTGCTGTTCTGGCACCATAGGGGCTTCCTAAATGTGACGTGCGCCCCCCCCCCCCCCCCCCCTCAAAAAAAAAAAAAAAACTATTTCGACAAAATGTGCTTTCCAAAAGCAAATGTGACTCCTCTTCTGAGCATGGTAGTGCACCCACAGAGCATTTTATGTCCACACATGGGGTATTTCCATACTCGGAAGAAATGGGGTTAGAACTTTTGGGGTGCATTTTCTTATTTCTATTACCTCTTGTAAAAATTGTCAATTTATGTAAAAACTACATTTTAGTGTGTGTGTGTGTGTGTGTGTGTGTGTGTGTGTGTGGGGGGGTTGCTTTTGTGGCACCATAGGGGCATCCTAAATGCTACATGTCCCCCAAAAACAATTTCAGCAAAATTCACTCTCCAAAAACCCATTGTCGCTTCTGAGCCCTCTAGTGCACCCACAGAACACTTTACATACACATATGAGGTATTTCCCCATGGGTTACACATTTGAGGGGGCATTGTCTCATTTTTACCCCTTGTAAAAATTCAAAAACTGGGTCTACAAGAACATGTTAGTGTAAAAAATTGAGATTTTTAACTTTCTCCTTCACTTTGCTGATATTCTTGTGAAACACCTAAAGGCTAACACTTTCTTAATGTCATTTTGAATATTTTGAGGGGGGCAGTTTTTATAATGGGGTCATTTCATGAAGCATATTTTGAGACTTTTATGCGCCTTTTGATACAGTTTTACTTTTTGCCTACCCATAGAACGTTTTCTTTTTGACCATGCAGTGGTCATGTATTTATAATTTGCGACTTTTGTAAAACGTCGCTATTTTGTGCGCAAATGTAAATTTTTAGGCGCAAAGCTACACCACCTACCTGTAGGTGTGAGAATTATTTCTACCTTCCACAATTCAACCTTTAACTCCTTCCCGCAAAATCCAGTCTATAGATGGCGAACTGCGCAGGTCCTTCGCGCATTCCGCCGTCATCGCACGGGTTAACTGGCAGAAGTCCTGCTGTTACCAGCCAGATAGCCGATAACGTATACCGATATTCTGGTATAAGTTATCAGCTATTTGTAGTTTTGCAACAGCTGGAGGTTTGCCCGGCTATGCGCTGACAAGTACTTGCCAGTGCATGGGCAGTATTTGTCGGCGCTTTCGCATACCAATGCTCAACCCGTGGCGTACCCCTATGGATACGTGTACCACGGATTGAGAACCCAGGCCTCTGGTTGTTGACCTGACTCTTTTAGAAAAGGTGTACGTTAGACAACTTTTCACACTAAATGAGAGCTGCACCTTATTCATCATTATGCTGCGCTTTATTGATGAATAAGACACGCTAGTCAAAGTATAGACCAAAAAAATTGTGGCAATTTGATCTAACATAGACATTTCTTGATAAATCTCCCCAATGTTGTATGTGAATCAATATATAATTTATTTGGTTGTCCATTTTCCTTATAAGCACAGAGTTTCAAAGTAAAAAAAATGCCAATTTTTTTTATTTTTCATAAAATTTTGGAATTTTTCACCAAGAATTGATGAAGTATTGACAAAAATTTACCACTAACATGAAGTAGAATGTCACGAAAAAACAATCTCTGAAATGCTCGGGTCCTTAAGAGGTTAAAGGGGTACTCCACTGGAAGCCTTTTTATTTATTTATTTTTATTTTTTTAATGAACTGGTGCCAGAAAGTTAACCCCTTAAGCCCATTTTCACCGTAAGGACCCGGCCATTTTTTTGCACATCTGACCACTGTCACTTTTTAAACATTAATAACTCTGGGATGCTTTTACTTTTCATTCTGATTCCGAGAGAGTTTTTTTCGGGGCATATTCTACTTCATGTTAATTGTAAATTTTTGTCGATACTTGTATCATTTCTTGGTGAAAAATTCCAAAATTTGCAGAAAAAATTTAAAATGTTGCATTTTTCTAACTTTAAAGCTCTCTGCTTGTAAGGAAAACAGACATTTCAAATAAATTATATATTGATTTTTTTACACTCACATGTCCTTGTAGACCCAGTTTTTTTTTTTTTTACAAGTGGTAATAGGAGAAAAAGCCCCCCCAAAAAATTTGAAACCCAATTTCTCTCGAGTAAGGAAATGCCTCATGTGGATGTAAAGTGTTCGGCGGGCACAGTAGAGGGCTCCGAAGGGAAGTAGCTACAATGGGATTTTGTCGTCAAACACCCCACAGACCCCTCTATCCACGTCAGGAACTGTCCAGACCAGGATAGGTTTGCTATGGAGATTTGCTCCTACTCTGGACGGTTCCTGACATGTACAGAGGTGTCGGCATAGAGCATTGTGGTCATACAGAAAGGAAATTAAAGAAAAACTTCCTGTGGATCATACAGCAGCTGATAAGTACTGGAAGGTACCGTTAAGATTTTTAGATAGAAGGAATGGACAAATCTGTTTAACTTTCTGGCATCAGTTGATAAAAAATAACATTTTCCAGTGGAGTACCGCATTAACTATTTTTAGTGAGGGTCCACTTATCCAGGTCTGCCATCCGGGAAAGGTCCAAGCTGAAAGCTAAGACATGATTTACCTTGCAGCCGCAGTGCCATGCAGAACATGGGTAAACGAGCGACTGAAGTGTATGGAGGATGTCAATCTTTCACACACTGTACCCCCTGAATATTTTTCTGCCCCTGACTCAGTGTGTTTTTTTTTTTATTTTTTTTTTATATTTTTTTTATTTTTTTTATTTTTTATTTTTTGGCTCAGTGATGACACTTGCGCTTTATGTATGGCAAGTAATATAAACTATTAGGCTGAGCAATATTAGTTTTTTGGAGCATGATGAAGATAAATTTTCTTTTGTAGATGGCTTTAAGTGCAGCTGCTCCATTTTACAGAGGCTACATCTCTGATATAGACTGTCGTTGGGGAGTTATATCTGCCTCTGTAGATGATCGCACTAAAGAAGAAAGAGGCTTGGAGGTATGTTTAATGTTTCTTGCATGCTTCTATCCTTTTTAGTTTTAAAGCATTAGTTATGTCTCACATAGACATGTCAAAAGTTGAGATCTGTTGAGATTTTTTTATGCAAACCCCTCCCCTGACCCCAGCTTGCCTTGCAGGCAATTGATGGTTAAAGTGCTCCATTGTAGTCTATGGAGCCATTCCCATGCATTGAACAAGTAGGGGAGTGAAGCCTTCTACCTCCTGCTTCACCAATCTGTAACTAATGGTTGAATGATCACTGTTGACATGGCTGTGCAACATGTGAAGCATTAATTTTAAAGAGTACCTGTCACCAACTTTTAGTGCTGTGTTCCTTGTGTAATTAGCAGACACTTTCCCATTCACTTGCTTTTAAGATTATCAACATAAATGTTTAAAATGGAATATAAAAAACAGCCACTAGGTGGTTCTGTTCCCTGCCACAATTAATAGTAAGTTTGGTCTCCTCGTGGCCTGGCTGGAGTCCAAACTCAGGAAAGGTTTCTCTGCACTGAGCTTGATTGTCAGCTGCACAGAAAAGTGAAAGCTCCACAGATTCTCACAGATAGCTGCACAGACTGAAAGCTGCAGGAGAGCCTCACTGACCGCAACACAGACTGAAACATGCACAGTCTAAGGTCTTCTATTTATCACAGCACTGCAACCATGTGAGGGCAGAAGTGGTCACCCAGCAGGCTTCAGTGATGTCATACCTGCTGGAAAATGCCCTCTTTCTCCTGCTGGGAAATTGCACTATGTGAGCAAAAAGAAAGGTATGAAACACAGTTTTTTTTTAAAGCTCTGAAATATTTTTTTAAGGGCTGGAGGGGTGTTAGGAGCTAGGGAACATAGCCGGAGTTGGTTTAGAAAAGTTTATTTGGTGACAGGTACTTTTTTAAATCACAGAATGCTTTAATTTCTGTTTCTACATATGTTTATGGCTGAGGTAGAATTTATACATTGTACTATGTTTTCTGCAGCCACTGAAGAATGATAAATATAGAATCAGTAAATCTCGATATGATTCTATAGACAGTTATCTGTCAACGTGTGGTGAAAAGTACAATGACATTGATTTAACTATAGATAAGGACATCTATAGTCAGCTAACAAGAGAGGGTAAGATTTTCAGCTTTATTAAAAACATTGTATTTGTAGTTTTCAGTGAATTTGTCAGTGATATTTTAGTAAATTCCTTACTACAACATGAGTTATATTTAATTTTTAGTCAGTCAGCATGATTCCATTTATAATCCTCTTGTGCTTTAATGTTGCGAAAAACAGGAATCGATCATCTCTTGGCTCAACACATAGCACATCTTTTTATCAGAGATCCATTGACCTTGTTTGAAGAGAAAATACATCTAGATGATGCCAACGAATCAGATCATTTTGAGGTAAAGTACTGCAGCAATTTGGCACTTCTATTGCCTATATAATAGTTTTATACCCCCTGTATAGAATACTTGCCCATGTAAAGAAATCAAAAGGCAAAATGGGAAGCAGTTCCATTAGTGACAAATGTAAAACCAAAACCAAGGTGAGGCTTACTGCATTGAAAATATTGAGTATCTTAAACTACTGTTTTATCATATGTCATGGTCCTATCCATCCTTCCCTTTTTTTTTCTTTTTTTTTCCCCCACAGAATATTCAGTCAACAAATTGGCAAACTATGAGGTTTAAGCCACCTCCACCCAACTCTGATATAGGTTGGAGAGTAGAGTTTCGTCCTATGGAGGTCAGTTTGTGTATTATCAGCATTTAGTTACCTACTAAGGTTATCTATCCTGCTTTATTTATTTATTTATTTATTTATTTTCTTTTCTTGAAATGTGTTCTACAGTATATGCTGCGAGGTGACAGTTTGCACCCCTTCTATGCTTTTCTCTTAAGTAGAATCTATTTGCTTTATATCATGCTTAATACCAATGATGGCTGTATCTTAGCTGATGCAAAGTTAAAACATATATATATATTTTATTTTTTAACCTTGAAGGACTCGGCAAATATTCGTTTTATTTCCGCCTTCCCTTCTAAAATCATAACTCTTTCAATTTTGCACCTACAGACCCATATAAAGGCTATTTTTTTTGCATCACCAATTGTACTTTCTAATGACATCACTTATTGAAGAAAATTAACGCCATTTTATAACTTTTGGGGGCTTCCGTTTCTACACAGTGCACTTTTTGGTAAAAATTACACCTTATGTTCTGTAGGTCCATATGGTTACAAGGATACCCAATTGGGGTATAGGTTTTATTTTGATACTTAAAAAAAATTATAAACTATATGCACCAAAATTAGTATGTTTAAAATTGGCATCTTCTGTCCGCTATAACTTAATTTTTCCGTGTACAGGGCGGTATAAGGGCTCATTTTTTGCAGGCACAGTCTGTAGTTTTTATAGGTACCATTTTTTGTTTTGATGGGACTTTTTTTTTATTGCGTTTTATTAATATTTTTATGGTATATGAAGTGACCAAAAATGTACAATTTTGGACTTTTGGTATATTTTTACGTGTACGCCATCGGCTGTGTGGTTTAGCTAACTTTATATTTTAATAGTTCAGACATTCACGCACGCGGCGGTACCGCATATGATTATTTTTATTCATTGCATTATTTTATTTAAAAAATGGGGGCGGGGGAAGGGTTAATGAACTTACATTTTTTTTTGGGGGGGGGGGGGCTAAAACATGCAATCTTCTGATTGCATACACTGTTCAATGCTATGTAACCGTCGCTCTGCTGCAGGCATGGAGCAGTAGATCACTGATCTGACGTCTAAGAGGCAGGTGAGGACCCTCCTGTCATCTGGTAAGCTGATCGGGACATTTTGTCGCGATAGTCCCGATCAGCTCGGCTGAGCAGCCGGGTTTCTTTTGCTTTTAGACGCTGTGATCAACTTTGATCGCAGCATTTATAGGGTCTATGCCGGGCATCAGCCGTCTCCGGCATTGGCCGTAGGTCCTGGCTGCCATTAGTGAACGGTTTAAACCTGTTAAACTGGACCAGGGTGCACAGGTACGCCCTGAGTCCTTAAGGATCGGGAATGCAGGGCATATGCCCTGCATCACCAAGAGGTTAAGCTTGAATAGTAGAGGCTGAGCTGCAGCATGCCACGTAACCCAAAATGCAGTGTATTACTTCTAATAAGTTACTGTAGACTTGTAATATGTGGCTACATAAATAGCTTTTTATATATTTTTTTTTTTTTTTAGGTTCAGTTAACAGATTTTGAGAACTCTGCATATGTGGTGTTTGTGGTTCTACTGACTAGAGTGATTCTTTCATACAAGTTGGATTTTCTAATTCCTCTGTCAAAGGTTAGTAATTAAGACCTCTCGGTGGTAGAGGCATCCTATGAAATTTTGTTGTTGGTTATTAAAAACATACATTTTGTATAAATTGGATAAATTAAAGGCTGAAAAACCTCTTAGCTTTTTTTGTGAAGAGGTATTGGAAATAAAAATTGTAACCTGGTCTTCTGTAGAAAAGGGACCTTTAATCCTCTTGTACTGGACTCCTTATCCCAGTCCATCAAATCTCATATAAAATATATATTATAAATTGTTAAAATGTTTTTTATTAATTATTGTGCAGCAGAACCCATTTTCCTGATGTGATGTTGAGAAAGGTAGAAAATAAAATATGCAGCCATAAATTGATGGGTGTACTCTACTTTCTTGCATGTCCTCGAAGCAGAGTGGCCTCTAATTTCCAATAGGGTATAAGTTGTTTAAAAGGGACTCCAGTGGAAACAAGTGGGAAAACAAATGTTAGAAAGTTAAACAGATTTGTAAATGACTTCTATTAAAAATCTTAACCCTTTCACTACGTATCAGCTGCAGTATGCTACAGAGAAATTTGTGCCGTTCTTTCCAGTCTGACAACAGTGCTCTTTTCTGACACCTGTCTCTGTCAGGAACTGTCAAGTTTAGAAGCAAATCCCCATGGCAAACCTCTTGCTCTAGACAGTTCCTGACATGGACAGGTGTCAGCAGAGAGCACTGTTGTCAGACTGGAAAGAACTGCACAAATTTATCTGTAGTATACAGCAGCTAGGTACTGAAGGGTTAAGATTTTTATATAGAAGTAATTTACAAATCTGTTTAAAGGAAATCGGTCACCTGCACTTACCTGTCGGTACTGACACGTAGTGCAGATGCCGTTCCGTGGCAGGGATCTCGGTAATCTTCAGTCCAGCACCCGGCTTGGGGCAAGGGCGGAGCTTAGTGTTGTCACTGCTGCTGAGAGACCCAGCAGAGAGGAGCAGCTGCTTGGGGCATGGGCGGAGCTTAGTGACATCACCGTTGCTGCTCTCTGCTGGGTCCCGCTGCTAGAGAACAGCATTGGTGATGTCGCTAAGCTCTGGCCATGCCCCAGGCCAGTGCCTGGAGCTGGACTAACTGAGAAGATTACTGGAGATCCCCGCCACGAAACGGGATAAGTACAGTTGTCATCAGTGTCACCTACAAGATCTGTCTGTACTGATAGGTTAGTGCAGGTGACACTGGTGACAGATTTAATTTAACTTTCTGGAGCCAGTTTATTTGAGGAAAAAAAAAATTTCTTCCACCGGAGTTCCCCTTTAATCCCTTCCCACTGTAGGACGTATGCATTCGTCCAATCATCCGACACGTGCTGGATCGCACAGGCTGTACAGTGTGCAGCTAATCAGGTCATACTGTGCTGCAGCACAAATGTATTGCAGCATAGTATAACCTGTAAAAAATAAAAAGTTCTTCAATAAAAGTATGAAGTGTAAAAAAAAAAAAAAAAGCCCCTTTCCCAATAAAAGCCCTGTATTAACACCAAAAAAGATCAAAAACACAAATCATATACATAATTGGTATTGCCACGTCTATAATGACGTGTATTCGAGATGAGCGAACTTACAGTAAATTCGATTCGTCACGAACTTCTCGGCTCGGCAGTTGATGACTTTTCCTGCATAAATTAGTTCAGCTTTTAGCTGCTCCAGTGGGCTGGAAAATGTGGATACAGTCCTAGGAAAGACTCTCCTAGGATTGTATCCACATTTTACAGCCTACGGGAGCACCTTAAAGCTGAACTAATTTATGCAGGAAAAGCCATCAACTGCCAAGCCGAGAAGTTCGTGACAAATCGAATTTACTGTAAGTTCGCTCATCTCTAACGTGTACTATAAAACTATAATGTAAATTATACCGCATGGTTATGGTAGGAAAATATGATCTTCCTTACCATAACCATCAGACATTCCTGCTGGCATGGAATGTAACAATAGGTGCAGTGAGCATTTACACCCCACAGGTGTCTGACAGATTTTTTTTTGAACAGTGGTCCATAATGAGAATTTTTTTCATTTGCACAGACCACTGTTCCAAAGATCTGTCAGACACCTGTGCAGTGTAAATGCTCACTGCACCCCTTGTTACATTCCGTTAGGGGTATGGTTTCCCAATTGGGCTTATATGTGTGTGTGTGGGGGGGGGGGGGGGGGGGGGGGGGGGTCCACTGTTCTGGCAGAATGGGGGCTTTGTAAACACACATGGCCTCAGACTTCTATTCCAAACAAATTCTCTCTCCAAAAAAGCAAATTTTGCTCCTCTTCTGAGCCCTGTAGTGCACCTGCAGAGCACTTAAAGGAAATACCCCACATGTGGATGTACTCAGAAGTGGTGTTAACATTTTTAGGGGTCTTTTTCTCCTAGTACCCCTCGTGAAAATAAAAATTTGGGGTAAAACCAGCATTTTAGTGGTAAAAGTTTGTATTGAAACTTTAACGAAAAATTGTCACACCTGTGGGGTGTTAAGACTTACTGCACCCCTTATGTTCCATGTGCAGCTTCCAAAATGGGGTCACATGTTGGGTTTTGCTTTTGTCAGAACCACTGCAACTGTCAGCCGTCCCTGTACAGATCACCAATTTAGGCCTCGAATGTACATGACTCGCTCTCTCCTGAGCCCTGTTCCGCAAACCTCCAGCTGTTGCAAAACTACAACTCCCAGCATACATTGACAGACCTTGCAGGCTGGGAGTTGTAGTTATGAAACAGATGGAGGCACACTGGGTTAGGGTTTGTTACCTAACTCAGTGTTTTGCAACCAGTGTTTCACAAGTGTTCCTTCAGCATGCACAGCAGACGGGCGTGCTGGGAGTTGTAGTTTTGTGTCTCCAGCTGTTTCATAACTACAACTCCTAGCATGCTCAGACAGCTGGTTTCAGTCCGTGCATGCTGGAGGCTGTAGTTATGTAAGATCTGTAGGGCCACAGTTTAGAGACCACTGCACAGTGATCCCCCAAACTACGAACATCCAGATCTTTCAAAACTACAAATCCCAGGCAGCAAATGGCTGGCTGGGTATGCTGGGAGTTGTAGTTTTGCATGATCTGGAGGGCCACGTTTAGAGACCACTGCAGAGTGGTCTCCAAACTGTGGCCTTCCAGATGTTGCTAGGCAGCCAGCAACTTACCGAGGGTAAGCCACCTCCTCTGCCACTGCTCAGTGTTCCCCTGCTCTGCCCGGAATACCATGGGTGGATAGAGCGGGGGAACTGAAATTTCCTCCTGACCGACCAATCGCACGGATAAGAGGGGTGGCACACCTGCCACCTCACTTCTATCCTTCGGGGTGATCGATGCTGTCTCGGACAGCACTGATCACCCTTATTTTTGGGGCCATTGGGTCACCAGAGACCCGATTGGCCCAGAGAACCAGTGACCAGTGAATCACAGCCACCGTTAATTGAGGGGGGGACGGACTGGTTGGTCTCAGGGCATACGGTACACCCTTGGTCCTTAACTACCGGGATGAAAGGGCGTGCTTGTATGCCTTTCATCCCCAACAGGTTAGTCTTCTAGCTTACTTAGTCATGTAGGGGGAGAAAATATATTAGGCTAGCCAGTTTTAAATGCTCTATATTAAAACACTGCTCCTAGTGGCAGAAGAGGTGACCATCCATTAAAGGATACTTCTCATTTCAAAAAGGTGCATGCTTCCAAGTGTTGACCTTTCATTTCTGATCTGAGCACCTAAAGCTAGCATGCAAGTCTATAGGACATTCAGTAATTCCACAAATTTTTGCTGCATAGAATAGAAATAAAAGGACACAGCACTTTAATTGTCACATGTCCCCCATGTCATATTTTGGACAAGCTGTTCCTCATGTTGGAAAAATTGTTTTAATGTGCATCTGTCTTTTACATGTTTGTGTGAAATGGTATTTATGAAGCAAATATGCACAATACCATATTCAAAACAAACTGGCTATAATTAAACAATCTCTTTTCCTGCAGGTTGATGAAAACATGAAAATGGCCCAAAAAAGAGATGCTGTTCGGGAAGGAATGTTTTATTTCAGAAAAGATATTTGTAAAGGTATTAATTGTAGTTGTGGTCAATTTTTCCTAGTTATAAGGCGTTGAATGTAGGAGATCTGCTGCCTACAATGGCTCTTTGGAAAGTGTACTATTGTCTCAAGATTCAGCTAGGCGTCGGAGGTAATGTCACTCTCCAAATCCAGATGCTGTGTGGACAAAATCAAAGTGGCCCTTGAAGGGGTACGCCGGTGAAAACCTTTTTTCTTTTAAATCAACTGGTGCCAGAAAGTTAAACATATTTGTAAATACTTCTATTAAAAAATCTTAATCCATCCAGTACTTATTAGCTGCTGAATGCTACAGAGGAAATTCCTTTCTTTTTGGAACACTGATGACATCACGAGCACAGTGCTCTCTGCTGACATCTCTGTCCATTTTAGCAACCGTGCATAGCAGATGTATGCTAAGGGCAGCATGGTGGCTTAGTGGTTAGCACTGCTGCCTTGCAGTGCTGGGGCCTTGGGTTCAAATCCCACTAAGGACAACAATAAATAAAGACTTATTATAATAACGTCAGCAAAGAGCACTGTGCTCGTGATGTCGTCAGAGAGAATTCCAAAAAGAAAAGAATTTCCTTTGTAGTATTCAGCAGCTAATAAGTACAGGAAGGATTAAGATTTTTTGATAGAAGTAATTTACAAATCTGTTTACCTTTCCGGAGCCAGTTGATTTAAAAGAAAAAAAGTTTTCACCGGAGTACCCCTTTAAAGCAAATTACTTACCTAATTTTGATTAAAAAAGGTGTTCTTTCTCTACTCCATTGGGGGACACAGACCATGGGTGTATGCTGCTGTCTCTAGGAGGTATGACACTAAGGCAACAAAAAAGTCGGCTCCTCCCAGCAGGATATACCCGCCTCCAGGCCCTGAGCTAATCAGTTTTAGCTTAGTGTCTAAAGGAGGTGGACATGGTCTGGAATTCTCCAGACCAGGTCTTCTGTTTTATTATTTTCCTAGTTAGGGATGTGTTAGTTTTTCCTTTTTCTTTCATGTTTTCAGGTGGGGACTCAGGAACTGCGGCTCACTGTTTCCCCATTGCAATTGAGGGGGCACAGACATTGCGTATATGCGCTGTTAATCCCCTCTTGCCAACGGTCAGCGCCTGGGGTTGTACCTCATGGGTCCGGGTCCCCCTATTTCTCTGCTCTCCTCGCTCGCACATGGTAGCTCGGCTTGATGCAGGTGACAGAAAGCTGACTGAAGACCTCACCGACTCCATTAGGGAAGTTCTTCTGACTGAGGTGAGTATATATTCCTTTCTCCCTTTAGGTGCTGCCTTGCAACCTCTGGCGACCCTCAGATTTTGGCCCACCTTTCAGGGTCTAATGGGCTGGCCTATGCTAGGGGGCTTTATCTTTTATTCTGGGGCGAGCAGTGGCATATTTGGAATGAATGGATCACTTTATTCTTATGCACTCGTGTGTGTGTGTTTTACTATGCGGCTGTCAGCCGTGGCCCTTACTATCCGGCTGACAGCCGCGGCGCTTATACTGTTCGGGCGCATGAAGCACCGACTTACTTTCGCTTCGGCAGCACACGCTGTCGGCGAATGTCTCGCCAGCTCACTTCCCCGCGGGCGCATATGCGGTGGACATGTGCGCTCGGGGCAAGGAGCAGGCGCCATTACTATTTCTCTTCATCGGCATTTCGGCGGCCGGGGCACTATAGCTCTGCCCACAGGGCCGCCGGAGCTTACTGGAGGCGTGAATCGTCCTCCAATCAGTGCCGTGCACTCTATTTTAGGTGGCAGGGACCAATCGGACAGTGCCCCTGCTCCAGGCACGCCCCTCTGTCTATTGGCTGGCCTGTTTCTCCCTCTCTATCTACACAGAGTGGAGTTCTCCTCACAGCAGCTGCCACAGGGGACACAGACTCGGGTGAGTTCTTTTTTTCATTATGTCTGTACCCAGAACTGTTCCTCCCTCTAAACAGACAACTGGAGTGTTAGTTTTCTATTTTGTCTGTAAGAGCTGTAATTCCAAAATGCCTGGTTCTGCTGAACCCACTTGCTCTGCCTGCTCCACTGCTACCCCAGACCGCCTGGTACCCCCGGATGCTCTTTCAGTTCCGGTGGATTTGGCCGCTCCTCCAGCCTGGGTTTCTTCCCTATCCCAGTATATGGCTGACTTGACTCCAGTCTCCCGTTCGGTGGCTGAGGCCTCCCGTGACGTGGTATCTGCCTTGTAAAGGTCTGCCCTGCGCCAACCTCTAAAGGGCCCCGCTCCTCTTCTCGACATACTTCACGCTCTCACAAGCGTGTGCACAGCTTCCATGCAGTCAGCCCGTTGTGCTGCCTTTGCTGTGGGTCACCTAGCGGCCCTCCGCCGTTCCATGTGGCTTAAGGCTTGGGATGCCGCCTCCAAAAGGTCTCTCGCCGAGCTTCCTTTTACTGGTGCCCTTCTTTTTGGCAAGCGCCTTGACGAGATTATCTGAGGTGACGGGGGGAAGAGTTACTTGTTGCGTCAAAATAAGGCTTGCTCTACTTACCAGAGGAAGTCCTCCTCCTTTTCGGTCCTTTCAGACTTTTGGCACTAATAAGGGGTCTGGGCAGGCGCCTTCGCGGGACAAGAAGACTCCATCGTTCCGGGCGCGCCTGTCTTGGAAGTCGGACACCAATTGTTCTTGCCGTTTTGCGGCCAAATCGGGCAACCGCAAACCCACTTCCGCATAAAGTGATGCACCCACCCACAGATTTTTCTCAGGTGGGAGGTCGTCTTACTTTTTCGAGACATCTGGACCACACACATTCAGGACTCTTGATCAGGGACGTGGTGTCCAATGGATACCAAATCAAATCTGCCTCCCTCCCGGGGGATCTTTTTTTTTTTCAGTCCCGGGCCCCCCGGTCTCCTTCTCTGGCGAAGCAGTTTCGGGAGGCTCTCCAGTCCCTGCTTCTCCAAGGAGTTATTGTCCCCGTTCCTCCAGGGGAACATTTTCGGGGTTTCTATTCCAATCTTTTTGTGGTCCCCAAGAAGGGCGGTTCTTTGCAGCCAATCCTGGACCTCAAGCGTCTCAACCGTCATCTTCTCATCCACCACTTCCAAATGGAATCTCTCTGTTAAGTAGTGGCAGCCATGGAACAAGGGGAGTTTCTTTCTTCGGTGGACATCAAAGATGCCTAGCTCAATGTTCCAATATTTCTCGGCCATCAACGGTACCTCAGCTTTGCGGTTCCGGAGGGGCATTTTCAATTTGTAGCCCTCCCCTTTGGTCTGGCCACTGCTCCTTGGGTCTTTTCCAAGATCCTTGCTCCAGTAATAGCCCTTGTGGTCGAGAGGAGTCTCCGTGATCCCTTACCTGGACGACCTTCTCATCAAGGCTCCCACCAGAGTCCAGACCCTGGAGAATTTGGATCTCACTCTCCAGACCCTGGATCGCTTCGGGTGTATGGTCAACTGGGACAAGTCTGTCCCCTCTCCCACCCAGTCTCTGATCTTCTTGGGACTTCAATTCAACACTGCCTCTGCCCGGATCTGCCTTCCGCCGAAAAAATGTCTGACTCTCCTGTCAGGAGTCCGCTCCCTTCGGTCCCAGGTCAGTTTCCATCTGCATTTGCATGGAAGTCTTGGGTCGGATGGTAGCGGCCATGGAGGCCGTACCCTTTGCCCAGTTTCATTACCGCCCCTTCAACTTGTGATTCTCTCTCGATGGGACAGATCTCTCTCCCTCGTCGGATCAGTCAGTCTCTGCTCTGGTGGCTCCGCTACCCCCTTCTTCTTCAGGGGAGATCATTTCTTCCCCTCCATTGGCAGGTAGTTACAACTGATGTCAGTCTGTCGGGCTGGGGCGGTGTGTTCAGGGACTGGACGGTTCAAGGCCTCTGGTCTCCCCGGGAAGCCCTTCTTCCGATTAAACATCTTGGAACTGAGGGCGATTCTTCTTCATTGGTAGTTCCTGCTTCAGTCCCGCCCTGTCCGTGTCCAGTCAGACAACATCACGGCCGTAGCGTACATAAATTGGCAAGGCGGAACTCGCAGCTCGGCAGCCATGGCCGAGGTGACAAAGATTCTCGTCTGGGCGGAAAACAAGGTTCCGGCCATTTCGGCGATTCACAATCCGGGTGTGCTTAACTGGGAAGCGGAGTTCCTCAGCTGTCCCCGGCAAGTGGTCCCTACATCCAGAGATCTTCGCGCAGATCTGTGACCTCTGGGGCCTTCCAGACGTGGACCCCTTCGCGTCTCTGACACAATTGGAAGGATCTTCAGACTGTGCAAAGTCCCGGGACCCCCTGGCTCTAGCCGTGGACGCCCTAGTGATTCCTTGGTTGGGGGTTTGCTCTGCCCAATCTGTTTCCTTCCCTTCTGCTCCTTTCCAGGATTCTGAGGAAGCTCAAAGCGGAGGACGTTCCCGCCATACTGGTAGCTCCAGATTGGCCCAGAAGGTCGTGGTACAACGACGTGGTCAGGCTCCTGGACGACACTCCGCTGCGCCTTCCACTTCGTCCAGACATGCTGTCTCGGGGTCCTCTTTGCCACCCCAATTTAGTCACTGCATTTGACGGCGTGCGGGTGAGACCACAGTTTTGAGAGCCCACGGTTTCTCTTCCCAAGTCATTCGCACCATGCTCAGGGCTCGTAAGCCCTCCTCGGCGAAAATTTACCACTGTACCTGGCGGTCTTAATTTCGTTGGTGTGGAGCTCAGGTCTAGTCTCCTGTTACTTTTTCTGTCCCCCGTCTTCTTTTCTTCTTGCAGTCGGGATTGGAACTGGGGTTGTCTCTCAGTTCCCTTAAGGGTCATGTTTCGGCCCTATTTATTCTTTTCCAGCGTCCTCTGGCTTCTAATTCTCATGTCCGGCCCTTCCTTCAAGGCGTGGCGCATGCTGCCCCTCCTTATCGGTCACCTTCTCCCCCCTTGGGACTTGAATCTGGTTCTGGTTGTCCTCAAAGGTGAACCTTTTGAACCCCTTAGGGAGGTGTCCCTGCACCTCCTTTCTTGGAAAGTGGCGTTTCTTGTTGCTATCACCTCCATTCGGAGAGTGTCTGTCTGAATTGGCAGCTCTCTCCTGCCCTTCTCAGTTTCTGGTGCTTCATCAAGACAAGGTTGTCTTCCGGCCAGATCCTTCCTTTTTGCCTAAGGTTGTTTCGGCCTTTCATCTCAATGAGGACATTGTCCTTCCGTCCTTTTGTCCCGCTTCTTCTCATCCTAAGGAGCGTTAACTCCACAAACTGGATGTGGTTCGGGCTGTTAGGTCCTACCTCTCAATCACTTCTTCGTTTCGCCAGTGTGATTCCTTTTTCGTCCTTACCTAAGGTCGTCGTAAGGGACAACCTGCTTCCAAGGCCGCCATTTCGGAAGCCTATCACTGTAGGGGGAAGATTCCTCCCTGCAGGATTGTGGTTTATTCTACCCGTTCTGTTGGGGCATCCTGGGCTCTCCAGAACAAAGCCTCGGCCTCGCAGATTTGCAAGGCGGCTACCTGGTCGCCTTTCCACACTTTCTCGAGGTTCTACCGGGTTCATACCTTCGCATCGGCTGATGCTAGTCTGGGCCGTAAAGTGCTGCAGGCGGCAGTGGAACAGCAATCTGCCTGACTAATTATCTGCCCACCCAAGGGACGGCTTTGGTATGTCCCATGGTCTGTGTCCCCCAATGGAGCCGATAGAGAAGGAAATTTTTTAATGCTTACTGTAAAATCTTTCTCGGAGGATCCATTGGGGGACAGAGCTTCTGCCCTTTTGGGTTTCTCTTTGGTTCTCTGTCTGAGGGTGTCTTCTGTTATACTTTTTCTTCTGGTTCTCGGACAGTTCGTGTTTTTTTCCTTGACCTGTCGGTCCTCTCCTATTGCTCTGGTACTAAAACTGATTAGCTCAGGGCCTGGAGGCGGGTATATCCTGCTAGGAGGAGCCAACTTTTTTGGTGCCATAGTGTCATACCTCCTAGAGACAGCAGCATACACCCATGGTCTGTGTCCCCCAATGGATCCTTCGAGAGAGATTTTACGGTAAGCATTAAAAAAAAAATCTCGTGTTTGTACATGTAAAGAAGGAAAGCAGAATTTGAAGAGCTGCTGCAAGGGAATAAGAGGTTTAAAAAAAAAAAGCAGCCACACTACCTGGATAAGTTTCCTGTCTGATATGCATAGCTCTTTTTGTCCCTGTTGTCTTGTCTGCTTTATATTCTTTTCCATCTCTTCCTCCTCTTCAGCATGAATACTACATTTCCCAGCAGCCATTCCTGCTGTCATGTCGTCCTGCTCCTCACAGCTCCCTCTTTGAGAGCAGCCCCCTCCCTCCTGCTCTGTGAGCAAAGAGATGGTGTGTGACTGACTGAGGCTGCACATACCTCCCAGCTCTCAGCATTAAAGGAAACCTGTGTCGGCAGATAAGAACCATTTGGCCCATCTAGTGACTCATTAGTGCAGGGCAAAAACTGCTTTCAGAGAGGGATTTGGACAGACAGTGGATGGTGACTACTTAGAGGGAGAAACTGCTATATATAGCAAATGAGTGATCTTAAGACAAATAGGTTGGTGAGAAGGAAACTATGAGCTAGGGGTATAGTTCCCCCAGAGTACCCCTTTAAGGACAAACCTCCGTGTGCTTGCTTAATCTTAAAACAAATTGTGCACCTATACACTTACATTTTAAGCATTATTGAATCTATTTTGTTTCTAATTGTGCCCTTTCTAATAGCTGGTATTGCTGCAGTTGATGGCTGTTTTACAGCAGTTAATGGTACAGAAACTGAGACAGAAGAGTACACTTTGATGAGCATTGATACAATAATCAACGGAAAGGTAATGTGTTTTGATAAGGTTTAATAGCAATCGCATCGGAATGACTATTTTACATAGTACATTAATTTCTTACTTCACATATTACAGGATGGTGTTTTTCAAGGTTTGCTCCCAATTCTTAACTCATACCTTGAAAATATGGAAGTTGATGTAGACACTCGCTGCACCATCCTAAACTACCTTAAACTTATTAAGAAGAGAGCATCTGGTAAGGTTCCATAGAAAATTACTTGGCCTAGTTAATGTTCTCTTGTACTGTAATGGTGGTTGTCAGTAGAGATGAGCGAACTTACAGTAAATGTGATTCGTCACGAACTTCTCGGCTCGGCAGTTGATGACTTATCCTGCATAAATGGGTTCAGCTTTCAGGTGCTCCCGTGGGCTGGAAAAGGTGGATACAGTCCTAGGAGACTCTTTCCTAGGACTGTATCCACCTTTTCCATCCCACCGGAGCACCTGAAAGCTGAACTCATTTATGCAGGATAAGTCATCAACTGCCGAGCCGAGAAGTTCGTGACTAATTGAATTTACTGTAAGTTCGCTCATCTCTAGTTGTCAGTATTTACAGTTTTGTGTTCCTTTTTGATGGCTCGACAGTACAAATCCCTGAGAGTCATACATTTTCCAAGTTATCTTTTCAAAATGGCAAGCATATGGATTTCTGAAATGAATGGCACAGTTGCAAAAACTGTCAACTAATCTGCAATGTGTGTGCAAAGGCGGTTTCAGATGACGTGTATTTTGGTATCCATATTAACACTACATAAGTCAGGGACTGACTGTGCTGCTTATGATCAGAACAGTTGTCTGTTTGGGTCATAAGAAATGTGGTTAGGTCCAGGTTGGTGTCAGTAATTTAGATGCAAATATACACTTGTAATACACTTCTGTGAAACCAGTCACAAGGTTTTTAGCTCCTGGTTAATGTTGGCTTTTTATTGGGATTGGGGGGGTTTAGATCACGTAAGCCACAAAATGGTAAAGGAAAACTTATCAGTTTATCCTGTAGTAACCTGTTGGTACAGTTGTGCGGACATGTTACCCCTACTTACCTACCCCCATAGGAGTCCATTATCTCCCTTGTACAAATTATCAGTTTCCCTTTTTAAAGCGCAACTATCATTAAGAATATGCTTGATGCTGCACACTTGCACTATGGCTTCACAAGCATATTCCCGGCACTGGAGCCACACAGGGCTGCCACAGGCAGGCGAGCCTTGCGTGTCAACTGAGTGAAGTAGCCAGAGAGGCAGTTGTTCTCCACCTCTAGGAGTGCTCTGACTCCCGGAGGGATTATCCAAAAATGTTTTAAACCAGCCTAATTTTAATTATAAAGGAATGCTGAAAATATGCATGTGGAGCCCTTATTCATTGTATGTGCAGCTTCACAAGCATATTCTTAGTGACAGTTGTGCTTTAAAGATTATAGGTAGAAGCAAAAATGCTTTGCAAATTATCGACCTGCTTCAATAAAGGCTTGCCAGTATCCATTAACACATTGTTTGGAACTAGTTTCTATGTTGAGACTTATTCATATATATAAAAGCAGATTTCGAAGCTGGATGCATCTTCCTGGACATGTTTTTTGTTTTGTAGGAGAATTGATGACTGTTGCCCGATGGATGAGAGAGTTTGTATCTAATCATCCAGACTACAAGCAAGACAGTGTGATCACTGACCAAATAAACTACGACCTGTTGGTGAAATGCAACCAAATAGCTAATGACCAGACTAGTTGTCCTGAGCTGCTAGGATTTTCAACTAGGATAAAGGAAAATGGGAACAAAAATGTCTCTCTATGATGTGACATGTAACCCAGATAATTCAGTCAGTTGAGCAGTATCTTTTTGGTATGGTGACCAAGAGATGCTCCAGCAAAAACATGGGGCAATGTGATTTTATGCAGTGGTAGCTTCATAAATGACATAAATGAATACTATTAACATTTATACAGTATACATGTAAATAGTAAAATATTTTTATGACTAACAATGTATTTAGTTAACATTGTATCAAGCTACTGTGAAATTTTATGTATAATCTGGGAAAACAGTTGTTAGGTTCTATACAGTAGGGTACCAGTAGTTGTGAAATGTTTGATTTTTTTTTTTCTTTAGAAAAATATATATTAGCATCCCTTTTAGTAACCAGTTCCTCAGCACAGAGTCTTGCATTCAAAAAGTAGGTAACAGTACAATGCCTGGCCACAAAGCTGGCAGATGATAACTTTATTTGATTCTCTAAATGAAGCAGTCATCTGAAAGGCTGCTGTGCTGAAGCAAGCACATTTTGCTCAGTGGACTGGTGTTGCCTGGGGGAGACCTGCATTCCATGACTCGTAAGCATTTTTTTTCCCACAGTAAATAGCCAGTTTCACACTCTGCCCGTTTTAGGACAAATGCTGCTTAGAATACCTTTTGGGGAAAAAAAGAAAAAAAAAATTTGGGGTATTTAGTTTTGATTGAATGACTTCTACAGTAGAATTTACTGTTAGTACTGACCAGAACATGTCCAGCTGATAACCCAACTGGCCTCAAGTCTTGTTATGTACAAACCAAACGTTAGCCTGATTTTGTGATATGTTGTAATTAACTATTACTTGTAATACTGCTTGTCTGTTGTAAAAAAAAAAAAAAATTATATCAAACTGTATATATGTGAATTGATCATAATTGAATGTTGATGCAAGCCCAAACTTATTTTAAGAACTGGATATGAAGTAGGTTGCATATATATTAAACTTTTATTTCTGTGGCTAAACCTATGACCATTGCCTGCTATAGGTGTGCTATAAAGTCTGGAGAAGACCTGTTAAATGTTATACAGCACTGTTTTAATCCTGATGTATATTTTAAAGCGAAAAATATATAGTTGGTACCAACTGTGTTTGTGTTTTTTTTTGTTTTTTTTTGGTTTAGTTTAGGGGTATAGTATGATAAATGCAAACCTTTTTATCACGAAGATTTTCTATGGGGGTTTGCTGCAGTACTCGCTATCAAATTTTCAGATTTCTTAGCAAAACTGGAGACAGCTTCTCATTTTCAGTGGGATTCTGCTGCACTGTGCACATAGAACTTTAGCGGTGGAAAACTCTGCTGTGGAAATTTACATTCCAGACTTCTCCTGAAAGATTGAACATGTTTACTGGATTTTTATTTTATTTTTAACTGACTTTATTTTAATGTATATGCACAACAGGATCACAAACAATATAAGGCATAAAAAAGGGACAATGTCATCCTGACGGCATGTCAGGCGGGGTGAGCAAGTGCAATAAAAGAAATGAAACATATACACTTCAATTTAAACAATGGTATAAGTATCTGATGAATGTTAGACCTGTGTTACTTTGCACAGTGTAATAGGGTGTACACAGACCTCTTAAAACATAGCTTTTATTATTCTTGCATTAAAATGAACATGTACAACATTTCTAATTAATGTGATAGATAATACCGTCAGTTACAGCTGGCTAGATGTGTTTAGGCCCACTACTGTATAGCCTCTATTCTGACCCTGCTGGTTAATGGACCTCCTACCTGTTAATGCAGGGAGGACGTCCTACAGAGAGGCAACCCGCATCTGGGACCTCCTCCCTCACCCTATATGGACTAGGATGGAGGTGAGGTTGGGTATGGGGAAGTACAGATAAAGCAGTGGCCTATTAGCTAACTTAATTAAACCTCCAAAGTAAACCTCATGTGAGTCAGGTTCATGCAAAACACAAGTGTGTGTGTGTGTGTGTGTGTGTGTGTGTGTATACATATCATACAATGGTCACAGAACAGGTACTATATTTACAATATCCACAATTTTCCAATGCGTTTCATTGTGTCTGTTACACAGCGGCACAACTTATAATTTTTATTTTATTTTTTTAATGCCCCTAGTCTTCTCTGCACTTCTCCCTGATAAGTGCCTCTGTCTCTCTTCTCACATAGTATATCTAGATGCAATGGCGAGAAGGTATAGGATTTATTTTAAGTCCAGTGCAGTCTAGAGAGACTACATGGAGATGTTTATCAGAGCCTTGTTGCTTAGAAAGTCCATAACAGAGAACAAAAGCTGATGGTAAACTTGTCTCTTGATGTAGGCTTGCTTGTAATTGAGATGTGATCGGTGATAAATCGGATTAGGATATATAGTCCAATCCTTTAGCCAAGGGAAATTGCGATCCACTTACTATTGACAACATGTGTTTCTCAGTATGCCAGGTCCTGCTATTTACATAGGTTTGAATACTTCCAGTCTCCAGGTTAGCAGAGATAAGGCAGCCTAATAAAGAGTATACTTGAAGGCATGATGATCCTTATGTGGACAATGCAAACTGACCGGCACGGCCAATTTAAACTACGGAAAACTGCAAAACACACAACCAACCAATGTAAGTGGGAACTTGAACAAAGACATAAGACTAGATTCGATATAAACTAAACAGTACACCGCAAGAAAGGGCCTACAACAAAACAAAAACCTAGACAAACACTCACTCGTCAGCAAAAGAGAAAAGGGGACAAATCAAAGAATTAAGAGTATGAACAGAGGGGCAGGTGTTGGCAATAAATCATAGCAGGTTTCAAACAGGTCTACCTGGGAAGTAAAGGAAGAACATGCGAGTAGTAAATGGGAGATTATGACGGGAGTGTTCAGCTGATCCCTAAGAGTCAAGAAGCGTGAAACAATATACTTTGCCTGTGGAGAAGCACACCATGAAGACTAAATTTTATAGAATTTAGAGGGATTCTTGCGGTGCTTGTATACAAGATATTAGTAGTTCACAGCTGTCTTACAAAGGGCCTTCCAACCAGAAAGGGTTGGGGTTCTAGGATCCATCCATTGCAGGGTTATGACCTTGCGTGCCAAGAATAGTACTTTCCTGAGGTAAAAACAATTTCAGAGTGTGTCCACTGTTCCTCATCAAGAAGTGCCAGTAGGCACGATTTAATATCAAGCTGAATTGGGTGATTCACCAATGTTCCTACAAATTGTACAACTTTTCACCAAAAAGCACTAATGGCTGGGCAGGACAACATCATATGCAGATAAATCACCTCACCCACACCACATTGATGACAGTTTGCGGTCTACCCATCTTGACAAGTCTAACTTGAATATGATAGCACTGGTGGAACATGTATGATTGGATGAGTTTGTGAACACTCCTCGTCGGTTAAGTCGGGCATAAGAGCTTTCCAGTGTGTCTTCACTAAAAGGGGTTCCCCTTACATCTTGGCGCTTAACAGTGTAGTATATAGAGCAGAAATTAGCCCCCTAGGGCCTTGTGATTTGAAGACACCTATAACTGGGAAGCAGGAGAAGGGTGCGTGTGAGCTGGAGGTATTTATAAAAGGACTGTCGCAGGACATCCTTATTGTCCTGGAAATACATGACAGTTCCAGAATTAGAGACTCAGTATGTCATCTACAGTGAGAACCCCATGGGACCTCCAGAACGGAGGGTCTAATACTGTGGGGCAGCAGGGGGCCAGACCACATCTGTCTATCTAGCATTATGTTGGGATTCGTGAGGAGTTTCTTTGAGGCAACCCATACTTGGGATGCTAATCTATGTAAAGGAAGCCACAGACCACCCACACATGATCAACCCTCCAGAACTGTCCACAAATGGGTTAAAGGGGTACTCCGGTGAAAACCTTTTTTCTTTTAAATCAACTGGTGGCAGAAAGTTAAACATATTTGTAAATTACTTCTATTAAAAAAATCTTAATCCTTCCAGTACTTATTAGCTGCTGAATGCTACAGAGGAAATTCCTTTCTTTTTGGAACACTGATGACATCACGAGCACAGTGCTCTCTGCTGACATCTCTGTCTATTTTAGCAACCATGCATAGCAGGTACATAGCAGATGTGTGCTAAGGGCAGCATGGTGGCTCAGTGGTTAGCACTGCTGCCTTGCAGTGCTGGGATTTGGGTTCAAATCCCACTAAGGACAACAATAAATAAAGTGTTTATTATTATTATTATAACGTCAGCAGAGAGAAAAAGAACTGTGCTCAAGATGTCATCAGAGAGCATTCCAAAAAGAAAAGAATTTCCTCTGTAGTATTCAGCAGCTAGTAAGTACAGGCAGGATTAAGATTTTTTTTTAATAGAAGTAATTTACAGATATGTTTAACTTTCTGCCACCAGTTGATTTAAAAGAGAAAAATGTTTTCACCGGAGTACCCCTTTAAGTGCAAATAATGAGCTAGGTGGTGTTCACTGTTAGGTATTGGGTGACTACATCCTCACTCCCTAAGGTAGCAAAGTTGTCCCGCTAGATAGTACAGGTTGATATCAGGGAGTGACATACCCCCCTGCCTTCTAGAATGCTGTAGTATAGACAGTTTGAGTTTGGATCTATTACCACCTCAAACAAAAGTCTGAAAAAGGGCATATATCTGTTTGAAGAATGCCACCAGTACAGGTACGGAGGCGTGTTCGAGCAGGTACAGACATTTGGGAAGAATTCCCATTTTTATTAGATTGTTACGGCCAGCTACTAAGAGCAAAGTTGCCCACACCTTGAACGTCTCCCGAATATATGTAAGAAGGGGTTGGATATTCATTAGGGGATTGTTCTCAAAAGAACGATTAATGTGAATACCTAAATATTTAAAGTGGGAAACCACCTTCAGTCCATGTGTACTCTCCCCCAGTCAGGATCCCATAGAGGCCTGTAAACAGACTTTCCCCAATTTATCCAGAGGCCAGAATAGTCACCAAAACGGTCGATAAACATAACAGCAATAGAGAGAGAGAGAGTCACAGTCAGGTAAGCCATGAACAGTATCAGGCCTACCCTATCCTCGCTCGAGCCAACATAGACTCTTAAGAGTACATAAGGGGAATTATCTATAAGAGAGAAAATACAGTCATGGCCTTAATTGGCACCCCTGATATTTTTCTAGAAAATTATGTATTTCTCACAGAAAAGGATTGCAGTTACACATGTTTTGCTATACACATGTTTATTCCCTTTGGGTGTATTAGAACTAAATTGGACATAATGTCACACCAAACTCCAAAAGTGGGCTGGACAAAATGATTGGCCCCCTTTCAAAATTGTGGATAAATAAGATTGTTTCAAGCATGTGATGCTGATTTAAACTCAGCTGGAGCATGTAACAGGTGTGGTCAATATAAAAATCACACCTAAAAGGAGAGAAGTGCACTTAGTCTTTGCATTGTGTGTCTGTGTGCGCCACACTAAGCATGGACAACAGAAAGGAGAAGAGCACTGTCTGAGAACCAAAATTGTGGAAAAATATCAACAATCTCAAGGTTACAAGTCCATCTCCAGAAATCTAGATTTGCCTTTGTCCACAGTGCTCAACATTATCGAGAAGTTTGCAACCCATGGCACTATAGCTAATCTTCCTGGGCGTGGACGAAATAGAAAAATTTATGAAATGTGTCAAAACAGGATAGTCTGCATGGTTAAACAAGTTCCAAAGATATTCAAGTTGTCATGCAGGCTCAGGGGAGCATCTGTGTCCGTGCGAACTATCCATCTACATTTAAATGAAATGCTATGGCAGGAGACCCAGGAGGACCCCACTGCTGACACAGACATGAAAAAGCAAGACTACATTTTGCTAAAATTAATTTGAGTAAGCCAAAATCCTTCTCGAAAAACGTGTTGTGGACATATGAGACCAAGGTAGAGTTTTTTGGTAAAGCACATCATTCTACTGTTTACTGAAAATGGAATGAGGCCTACAAAGAAAAGAACACAGTACCTACAGTGACATATGGTGGAGGTTCAATGATGTTCTGGGGTTGTTTTGCTGCCTCTGGCACTCGGTGCCTTTGATGTGTGCAAGGCATCATGAAATCTGAGGATTACCAATGGATTTTGGGTTGCACTGTACAGCCCAGTATCAGAAAGCTGGGTTTGTGTCTGAGATCTTGGTTCTTCCAGCAGGACAACGACCCCAAGCATATGTCAAAAAACACCCAGAAATGGATGGCAACAAAGCGCTGCACAGTCCTGAAGTGGCCAGCAATAAGTGCAGAGCTAAATTCCATTGCACACCTGTGGAAAGATCTTAAAATTTGGGAAAGGGCACCCTTTCAGTAAGAGAGACCTGGAGAAGTTTGCAAAGGAAGAGTGGTCCAACTTACCGACTGAGAGGTGTAAGAAGCTTATTGATGGTTAAAGGTTGACCTGATTTCAGTTATTTTTTCCTAAGAGTGTTCAACCATATATTAAGTTAAGGGTGCCAATAATTTTGTCCAGCCCCTTTTTTTGGAGTTTGGTGTAACATTATGTCCAATTTGCTTTTTTTTTTTTCCTGACTTTTTTTGTTTTATTCCAATACCCACAAAGGGAATAAACGTGTATAGTAAAACATGTGTACTGCAATCCTTTTCTGTGAGAAATACTTCATTTTCTTGAAAAATTTCAGGGGTGCCAACATCTACGGCCATGACTGTAAAAACATAACGGCCATCTGGGTCAATTTGGGTCTGGCGTACCTCCCATTTCAGAGATTTATGTATCATGAAGGAGACAACCCTAGAGTGCGAGGTGTGACTAGAATGTAGGGACCATTGCTCCTACGGCCGTGATAGCTTGCTGGTGTTGTCAGGGGTCAAATGCATCTTCTGCGGGCAAAAAATAAAGGGATTATACTTACGAATAGTCGCATATACCAGGGATCGCTTACAAGGGCAGCCCAGGCCTCCCACATTCCTCGAAAGGCACCTCACAGGAGCCATGGGATCAGTACAGGGCAGGAACTACAGGGGAAGCAAAGAGAGTAAGTGAGGGTAGCAAATCCAACCCACATAAAAACAAGACATAGACAAAGACACAAACACAAAGAACCAACAGAAAACAAACGTGAATTGTGGCACTGGGGGTCAATGGAGTCCAAAACTATACTGAGGGAGTCCGTGCTTCAGGTATGAAGGGGCATGGGACACACACAGATCAAACACCCAAGAACTATAACGGAAACAAGATCACAATTTTAAAAAAAGATCCTTAAGGAATATAGACAGTACAACAGATACCCGAAACAATGCCCACCCAGAGGCCCAAGTGTCTGGTGTCCAACTCAACATCAAGTATAAAATAAAGGAGAAAAGGATAATAAACGGGCAAGGAGTACCAGGGCAAGGAGAAAAAAAAGGTGGAAGGGTAAAGGGGAGAGGGAGGGGAGGGAAAGAGAAGAGGGGGAGAAAACGAAGGAGGGGGAAAGGAGAGGGGTGAAAAAAGAGAAGGGAGGGTAGAAAAGGGGGAAAGAATGGCGGGGGGAGGGAAGCAAAACGGGAGACCAGAAAAGAAAAAAAAACAACAACATTGCATATTCAAACAATCCCCAAATACATGCGGATGGCAACCAGGGTATAAGAAGAACAGGGAAACCAACACACTAGTTGATGGGGATATATAGGAATAGACAACAGCCAAGTATTGTGGGTTAAGTGGAGGTGGGCAGGGAGGAAGCAGGCAATGACATGAAAGTGCAGCAGCTGATGAATCTCCAGTCCCGGGTATAGGCAGTTCATGGAAAATAGTGCGAGGGGAAAATGGGTACAGGGAATGGGGGATAAGAGGGCATGAACGTAGTCCAATGTATAGAGGGAGAGGGCAAGGCACAGCACTCACGGCCGTTCTGATTCTGTAAGCAGCATGCCTCCGTGTATAGAAAGAAGGCTGTGGCCCACTTGCAAGGCATTAATATGACAGTGTAAGGCACAAGTAAGCATCAGGTTATGCCGAGGCGAGAAACTTGTTGTCGGACATTGCATCTACGGGATGCCCACTCCTCTGCCTCCTGCGGTGTCAGGAAGAAAATGCCACGTTCATCAGACGGAGGATAAATCATGGAATACGGTATGGCCATCTCGTGTAGCTTGCTCTTGGCGGCTTGAAAGGTGGCTCTTTTCTTCTGCAGGTCTGGGGAGAAGTCTGGAAATATGCAAACTGGGGACCCACTGTAGGTGATCTCCGGCAGGCGACAGAGAAGGCACAGAGCCAAGTCCCAGTCACGGCAATTAAGCATTCGAGCCAGGAGCGGCCTCGGTGGAGCCCCCGAGGGCAGAGGGCGTGTCGAGACATGATGGGCTCGCAAGGCCGATGAGAAGGGAGCTTCCGACAAGAGCTCCCGCCACCACCGCTCCACAAATGGGCCCGGGTCCTGGCCCTCGGATCGCTTGGGTAGGCCAACTAATGTTTCTTCGGAGTATATCTGCCTCTTTCCATTGCGAGGCAGTGTGTTCAAGGGCCTCTGGCAGCTGGCAGTGGAGCAACAGTATCCTATACAGTAGTGATGCGATCCTCAGCGTGGCGCACCTTGTCCCTCAGGTTATGCAGCAGGCCAATGTCCACCTTAACCTCCTCCAGCATACTGGTGAGTGAGGTTTTGCAGGCAGTGATAGCGGAGAGGAGCTGAGTAGAAACTTCTCCAAGGGTTACTTCCCCCGCCGATGAGGATGGAGATGGATCAGGAAACAAACAGGCAGCAACAGGAGCTTCCATGGCTGGAGGCTGTGAGGAGCCGGTGCCATCTTGGGAGCCCATGCGGGCAAAGGTTTGTAGCCTAGCTAACACTGCCGAATTGCCTTTATCAGTCGGCCAAGTGATCCACTCAGGTTCCGAAGCCTCTGTGGTAGGATTAGGGAGTCCAGGATGATGGTAGGATAGCATGGGCTCAAAGCAGAGCTACAGCAGCATGCTTCTGCACAACTTGGCCTTTACTGGATGTTTAAAGGGGTACTCCGGTGCTTACACATCTTATCCCCCATCCAAAGTATAGGGGATAAGATGCCTGATCGCAGGAGTCCCTGTGGTCGACCGTAATCAGACCCGTAGCGAACACGCTCCAGGGACTGATTACAAACGGGGGGCCGCGTGCATGATCACGGGCGGCCCCAGCTGCGGTACTCCAGTGATCAGGCATCTTATCCCCTATCCTTTGGATAGGGGCTAAGATGTGTAAGCACCGGAGTACCCCTTTAATTGGAATCTGCTCGGTCATGCATTGATGTCCAAACAGTCCTAGTGCTGACTGAGTTGGCGTCTGCTGCAAACAGAATGTGAATGGACCCATTTCTAAGTTCTGCCAACGAAAGCTTTTTCTTTAGTTGAAAAAAATAGGCACAGCAAAACTGGATGCTAGAAGGGTCTATTCAGGGCCTTCAGGGTCTTTGTGTCCTTTAGTAAGCAGGACAATTAAGGGTTAAAACTGTTCCTATATTACATGAAGTGCTTTAGGCGGGGGGGGGGGGGGTGTCGGAAAGGTGTCCCCGCATTCTCCCGCGCTTCACAAGGAGGCACTTTTAGGGTCTATTCACACGTACAGTATTCTGTGTGCAGATTTGATGCGAAGGATTTGAAGCTGTGTTCAGTCAGTTTACATTGAAATCTGCGCAGAATACTGTACATGTGAATAGACCATTAAGGATTTACATGGGATGGCTCCTGATTCTTGCTCAAGATACCAAGTGGTTTATTGAAAATGTCCCTTAACCCCTTCAGGACCAAGCCCATTTTGGCCTTAAGGACCGGAGCGTTTTTTGCACATCTGACCACTGTCACTTTAAACATTAATAACTCTGGAATGCTTTTAGTTATCATTCTGATTCTGAGATTGTTTTTTCGTGACATATTCTACTTTAAAATAGTGGTAAAATTTTGTGGTAACTTGCATCCTTTCTTGGTGAAAAATCCCAAAATTTCATGAAAAAATTGAAAATTTTGCATTTTTCAAACTTTGAAGCTCTCTGCTTGTAAGGAAAATGGATATTTTTTTTTATTATTCACATATACAATATGTCTACTTTATGTTTGCATCATAAAATTTATGAGTTTTTACTTTTGGAAGACACCAGAGGGCTTCAAAGTTCAGCAGCAATTTTCCAATTTTTCACAAAATTTTCAAACTCGCTATTTTTCAGAGACCAGTTCAGGTTTGAAGTGGATTTGAAGGGTCTTCATATTAGAAATACCCCATGAAAGACCCCATTATAAAAACTACACCCCCCAAAGTATTCAAAATGACATTCAGTCAGTGTTTTAACCCTTTAGGTGTTTCACAGGAATAGCAGCAATCTGAAGGAGAAAATTCAAAATCTTCATTTTTTACACTCGCATGTTCTTGTAGACCCAATTTTTGAATTTTTGCAAGAGGTAAAAGGAGAAAAATTTTACTTGTATTTGTAGCCCAATTTCTCTTGAGTAAGCACATACCTCATATGTCTATGTTAATTGTTCGGCGGGCGCAGTAGAGGGCTCAGAAGCGAAGGAGCGACAAGGGGATTTTGGAGAGAACATTTTTCTGAAATGGTTTTTGGGGGGCATGTCACCTTTAGGAAGCCCCTAGGGTGTCAAACCAGCAAAAAAATAACACATGGCATACCATTTTGGAAACTAGACCCCTTGGGGAACATAACAAGGGGGTAAAGTGAACCTTAATACCCCACAGGGGTTTCATGACTTTTGCAAATGTAAAAAAAAAAAAAAAAAAAATTTACCTAAAATGCTTGTTTTCCCAAAAATTTAACATTTTTGAAAAGGGTAATAGCAGAAAATGCCCCCAAAAATTTGAAGCCCAATTTCTCCCGATTCAGAAAACATCCCATATGGGGGTAAAAAGTGCTCTGCTGGCGCACTACAGGTCTCAGAAGAGAAGGAGTCACATTTGGCTTTTTGGAAGCAAATTTTGCTCTGGGGGCATGCCGCATTTAGGAAGCCCCTATGGTGCCAGGACAGCAAAAAAAAAACACATGGCATACCATTTTGGAAACTAGACCCCTTGGGGAACATGACAAGGGGTAAAGTGAACCTTAATACCCCACAGGGGTTTCATGACTTTTGCAAATGTAAAAAAAAAATTTAAAATTTTTACCTAAAATGCTTGTTTTCCCAAATATTTTACATTTTTGAAAAGGGTAATAGCAGAAAATGCCCCCCAAAATTTGAAGCCCAATTTCTCCCGATTCAGAAAACACCCCATATGGGGGTGAAAAGTGCTCTGCTGGCGCACTACAGGTCTCAGAAGAGAAGGAGTCACATTTGGCTTTTTGGAAGCAAATTTTGCTCTGGGGGCATGCCGCATTTAGGAAGCCCCTATGGTGCCAGGACAGCAAAAAAAAAACACATGGCATACCATTTTGGAAACTAGACCCCTTGGGGAACATGACAAGGGGTAAAGTGAACCTTAATACCCCACAGGGGTTTCATGACTTTTGCAAATGTAAAAAAAAAATTTAAAATTTTTACCTAAAATGCTTGTTTTCCCAAACATTTTACATTTTTGAAAAGGGTAATAGCAGAAAATGCCCCCCAAAATTTGAAGCCCAATTTCTCCCGATTCAGAAAACACCCCATATGGGGGTGAAAAGTGCTCTGCTGGCGCACTACAGGTCTCAGAAGAGAAGGAGTCACATTTGGCTTTTTGGAAGCAAATTTTGCTCTGGGGGCATGCCGCATTTAGGAAGCCCCTATGGTGCCAGGACAGCAGAAAAAAAACACATGGCATACCATTTTGGAAACTAGACCCCTTGGGGAACATAACAAGGGGTAAAGTGAACCTTAATACCCCACAGGGGTTTCATGACTTTTGCAAATGTAAAAAAAAAAATTAAAATTTTACCTAAAATGCTTGTTTTCCAAAAAAATTTACATTTTTGAAAAGGGTAATAGCAGAAAATACCCCCCAAAATTTGAAGCCCAATTTCTCCCGATTCAGAAAACACCCCATATGGGGGTAAAAAGTGCTCTGTTGGCGCACTACATGTCTCAGAAGAGAAGGAGTCACATTTTGGCTTTTTGGAAGCAAATTTTGCTCTGGGGGCATGCCTCATTTAGGAAGCCCCTTTGGTGCCAGGACAGCAGAAAAAAAACCACATGGCATTACATTTTGGAAACTAGATCCCTCGGGGAACGTAACAGTGTTACAGTGAGTTCTTACACCTCACAGGTTTTTTGAAAAGTGGGCCTAAATTGAAAAATTAGATTTTTTTACACTAAAATGCTGGGGTTACCCAATTGTTAACATTTTCACAAGGGGTAATATGAGGAATTGGGTTACAAATTTTGGAGGGCTTTTTCCCCTGACTATAAAAATACATCCACATATGGGGTAACGTGCTGGACGGGCGCACAACAAGGCTCAGAAGTCACTTTGTATTTGTGGCCTATGGCATATCAGTAGCTGACGGTTACATACATTCCGAGGAAAATACAAAAATGAAACACCCACATGTGACACCATTACAGAAAGTACCCACCCTGAGGAATGGGTATAGGGGTAAAGAGGACATTTCTAACGCACAGGTGTTTCCTATATTTATTTTCCAGGAATGGATGAAGGGTAGCTTTTGAAAATTGCAATTTTCAACCTATGCTCTGCTTCATCTTTTTGGGAACAACTAACATGTGACTCTGAATTGTCGCCTGGAAATACGACAGAGCTCAGCGAGAACTCTTCGCATTTGAGGCGGATGTTTGTTACGGACCTAACAGTTACATACATTCAGAGGAAAATACAAGAAAGGAACATCCATATGTGAGATTATTACAAACAGTACACCCCCTAGGGAAGGTGTATAGGGTGAAGTGGAGATTTGGAACAGATGGGTGTTCCCTTCATTTATTTTCCAGGAATGGATGAAGTGTACTATGGGGGGAAGAAAATTGCAATTTTAGAACTGACATGCCAATTATTTTCCCAGAATGATGACCCAGAGTACAGCCAAAAGTAAAAAGGATGCCCGCCCCAAACCCTATACTCTGAATCATCATTCTGGGAAGGGGATGTGTGGGGCCGTCCCTATTCTGTTACCTCAAATGCGCAACCCGCTCAGGTGGGGAGAGAGAGCGTTGCGCATTTGAGGCAACTGCAAACCTCCAATGCTGTTGACTCTGTGTCCCATGACCCATTTTTTAGGGGGAAGAAAAAAAAAAGATATTGGGGGTATTGAGAAAAAGGTTTTTTTTTTTTTTTGGGGGGGGGGGGGGTTTGGTATAAAATTTGGAAGACAATGTACCCTGGACTGGTACATTGGAGTCGAATTGTGGGTAATGAAAATTAGGGCAAATTACGGAAAATTTAGTACTCCATGGAAGTGTGATACTCCCTGAAGCAGCCTATGCAGAGGCCCGGATGATCGGGGCAAGTGTCGCATTGAGTGGTGGTGTCCTTCCGAATCCCCCTCTTGCGACACACTCTGCATTTCTTCTGAGATCGTCCCTTCTTTCTAGTGTGGGGGATCACACCTGGAAAGTGTTGGCCGGGGACGATCCGGGGACCTGAAGTTCCAGAGGTGCTCTGACCCGCTCTTTGGCAGTCACCATAGATGAGGGCCTTTAGAACTTCCTCTTGGAACTTCAGGTATGTCCCTGTGTTGCCAGCGTTCTTGTACAGTACAAAAGAGTTGTACATGGCAACCTGTACCATGTAGACCGCAACTTTTTTGTACCATATCTTTGTTTTCCGCATGGCATTATATGGCTTGAGGACTTGATCAGAAAGATCAACTCCCCCCATATACCGATTGTAGTCCAGAATACAATCAGGCTTGAGGACCGGTCCCACGGTACCTCGCACAGGGACAGGGGTGCTGCCATGCCCATGAATTGTGGTGAGCATATGGACATCCCTCTTGTCCTTATACCGGACCAACAACAGGTTCTCATGGGAAAAGGCACGGGACTCACCCCGGGGGATAGGAGTCTGCAGGGGATAGGAAGGAAGGCCTCTTTGATTCTTCCGGACTGTCCCACAAGCGAGCGTGGATCTGGCGGCGAGGGATGTGAAGAGAGGGATACTAGTATAAAAGTTATCCACGTAAAGGTGGTAACCTTTATCTAGCAATGGGTGCAAAAGGCCCCAAACGATTTTCCCGCTAACACCCAGAGTGGGGGAACAATCTGGGGGTTCAATGCAGGAATCTCGTCCCTCATACACCATAAACTTGCAAGTGTATTCGGAGGTACTCTCGCAAAGTTTATACATCTTCACGCCATACCGCGCTCGCTTAGTAGGGATGTATTACCGGAAGCTGAGTCTCCCCTTAAAGCTGATGAGCGACTCATCAATAGCGACCTCCCTACCAGGGACATACGCCTCCCAAAATCTGGCCCCGAAGTGATTGATGACCGGCCTGATTTTATGCAGGCGGTCATACACGGGATCAGTTCTGGGGGGACATGCCGCATTATCAGCATAATGCAAACATCTCCGAATGGCCTCGAACCGGGAATGTGCCATGGCCATACTGTAGAGGGGTGTCTGGTAAAAGACGTCCCCAATCCAATATTGCCTGACACTGGGTTTTTTAACTAGACCCATATGCAGCACGAGGCCCCAAAAGGTCCTCATTTAGGCTGCATCGACTGGAGTCCAGCCGCCGGGTCTAGCTAAAAGTGAGCCCGGGTTAGCGGCGACGAACTGTTGGGCGTACAGATTCGTCTGTGTAACCATCAAATTAACAAAGTCGTCACTGAAAAAATGACCGAAAAAATCCTTTTCAGTGAACCCGGCGATGTTAATCTTGATTCCTGAGTCGCCAACAAACTCAGGAATCACGGGCTCGTGGTCCGCTGGCTCAGCCCAGACAAGTTCTCCGGTACGAGGTACCAGTGACCTTGGCAGGGGGGCTTCACTAGTATGAGCGCCAGGGGGACTCATACTAGCATGGGGCACAGGGTCAAGGGCAGAGGAGGTTTGCGGCACCGCACGGCGGCGTCTCCGCCGCCTTGGTGGCTCATCATCAGAACTAGATGATAAGGAGGACGATGAAATAAGGAAGGTGGGGTCTTCATCGTCCTCTGAGCCGCTCTCGGTGTTGGAGGCGGGGTGATTCAAACTTTAATAGGGAAGGGGTTAAATGACCTTTATTAACACTTTTTTTCCACTTTTTTTTTGCAGTCTTATAGGTCCCATAGGGACCTATAACACTGCACACACTGATCTTTTACACAGATCACAGGCGTGTATTAACACGCCTGTGATCAGTGTTATCGGCGCTTGACTGCTCCTGCCTGGATCTCAGGCTCAGAGCAGTCATTCGCCGATCGGACACCGAGGAGGTAGGTAAGGTCCCTCCCGGTGTCCTGTAAGCTGTTCAGGATGCCACGATTTCACCGCGGCGGTCCCGAACAGCACGACTGAGCAACCGGGATACTTTCACTTTCGCTTCAGATGCGGCGGTCAGCTTTGATTGCCGCATCTCAAGGGTTAATACAGGGCATCACCGCGATCGGTGATGTCCTGTATTAGCCGCGGGTCCTGACTGTTGATGGCCACTGGGACCGACCCGATACGGGACCAGAAAATTCTGCGCTGAATATTAAAAATGAATGAGGAGTCCATTTCATAATTTTTTTTTCGAGTTTTCGCTCTAAATTAAAAAAATTTATTTTCACTTTACTTTTTTAGCCCCATTTTTAATATTGAGAGCTGAATTTTCTGGTCCCTGCCCACTCCCGAAAATTTTAAGACAAAAAAATTGTAAACTTTTAAACAGGGATCAATTTATGTGGGTGGGCAGGGCACTAAAAATGTAGCCGACAATAATAAAAAATGTAGTGTGTGTGTGTGTGTTTTTCACTTTTTTTTTTTTTTTGGTAGTACTACTACTCCCAGCATGGAACACACTGTTCCATGATAGAAATAGTAGTTCCTGTACTAATAGACAGATCGCCCCGGGTGTAACTCCTAACACCCGATGCGATCGTCCATAATATAGCAGAAATGCGGAGCGTCTCTATATAGAGCTCGCATCTCTGCACTATAGACCAGTGATGTGAATAGAACATCACTCATTCATTTTTTGCACCCAGAGTGGGGATTGGCTGGATGGTGGCAGCCAATCACAGCTCTCAGCGGGAAATATGAATGAGTGAGTGGCCGGCCGGAGTACAGAGCAAACATGCGAACGCAGGAGAAAGCTGCTCCACATCTCAGGGATGATGGATGATCTCAGCGGGTGGTAAGAGTGACACCCGCTGTGATCTGTCCTTAACTGCAAGTACTACTGCTCCCAACATGGAGCACACTCTGCTCCATGCAGGGAGCTGTAGTACCTGCATTAACAGACAGATCGCAGCGAGTGTCACTCCTGACACCCGCTGCGATCCTCCTGTATAATGTATAGATGCGGCCGCTCTTCTATGGTCCCCTGCACTGACGTATATATACACCTATTCATATTTCTCACAGAGAGTTGTGATTGGCTGGGACCATCTGGCCAATCACAGCTCTCTGCGGGAAATATGAATAGGAGTATAAATACGTCAGTGCAGGGGACCAAAAAAGAGCGGCCGGACACATCTATACATTACACAGGAGGATCGCAACGGGCGATCTGTCAATTATTACAGGTACTACTACTCCCATCATGGAACAGTGTGTTCCATGCTGGGAGTAGTCGTACTACCTAAAAAAAAAATTATTTTTTTTTTAAGTGAAAAACACACACACACACACTACATTTTTATTATTAAATTTTTAGTGCCCTGTCTGCCCACATAAATTGTTCTGTTTAAAAATGTATTAACATTTGATTATAATAAAGATACCTTTTGTTAAATGCAATTTTTTCTATCACTACTGTATCTTTGTTAATGTATAGATTTTTTTAATGCTACCCTACGAAATTTTATTAAAAAAGGTATCTCCATCACTTTTTTTGGATCGCTAAAGTCCAAAAAAGAATAAAATCCACCTTCAAAAAAGCCAAAGTTGAAACCTACTTGTCGTTTTTCTTCTATGGGACTTCTATGGGAGAAGAATGCCATGATTTAAGGGAAAAAACACCATAGGCTCAACATGCTGCGACTTTGCAAATTTGCCAAGGAGCTGAAAAATGCCGAACTGAAAAACGCAAAGTGGAAAAATAATTTTGTGATTTGTCATTGATTCACAGCTAACATCTGGCCACAACGTTTTTTGGCCGAAAAAATGTCATGTGGCGGAATTGGCATTTATCCCCCCCAAAAAACAAGTGGAAACTTAGCCTTGGCTATGTTCACATGGCCATTGTCCCCCGTTCATATTTTCTCCATAATTGCCTCCTAAACGGACCATTCTAATAACGTATGCAAACTGATGCAAAGGGATGCCATTTAGTGGCATCCATTTGCATCAGTTTTTCATCCGTTAGTATCAGCCGTCGGCAGACTTATGCAGCCAGGACTACTACTACTTCCATCATGGAACAGACTTCTTTCCATGATGGCAGTAGTAGTTCCCCGGCTGCGGGAGTCTGCAGGTGGCTGGGGAGGCAACATTAGTGTTTGTACTACTACCCCCATCATGGAACCCACCAGTTCCAGACATGTCCTGCTGCTGCCCTGCTCCAAGAAGATGAGGAGCAGGCAGCAGGAGGGGAAAAAAGCACACTGGGACCAATGCATTTGTATAAGCACACTGGGGCCAATGAATTATTATAAACACACTGGGGCCAATGAATTATTATAAACACACTGGGACCAATGAATTATTATAAGCACATTGGGGCCAATGAATTATTATAAACATGCATGGGGCATACATTTGGGGGGCAAAGTAGTTTAAAAACCCCGCCGGGAGCCCTGAGGGGCTTCTCGGTGCTGACTATTCAGGGCTCACGGTGGGGGATTTAAAAATGAAAGTTTATAGTAGTATATACATCGCAGGGGAGCGGAACATACGACCCGCTCCCCTGCTTTATAACTGCTGATCACATCGGGTCTCAGAAGTGATCAATCCCTATCCCTTGTACTACTACCCCCAACATGGAACAGACTCTGCTGATCACATCGGGTCTCAGAAGTGAGACCCGGTGCGATCAATCCCTATCCCTTGTACTACTACCCCCAACATGGAACAGACTCTGTTCCATGATGGGCGTAGTAGTACAAACCCTAATGTAGCCTCCCCAGCCACCTGCAGACTCCTACAGCCAGGGAACTACTACTCCCATCATGGAAAAAGTCTGTTCCATGATGGGAGTAGTAGTAGTCTCTCAGCACTGTAGGAGTCTGCTGATGTCACCTCTTCTGAGCATGCTCAGAAGTAATAATAGTTCAGAAACTGATATTATAAACCAGGTGAAACGTATGACATTAAAGGTTCATCAGTTTACCATAGACTTCAATGTTAAATTTATAATATTCGTTTCTATTCCGTTATTTTTGATGGGAGAAAAAATACTGCATGCAATGTTTTTTCTCCCGTCAAAAAAATAAAAACGTAACAGGAAGCAAACGGGTGCAAAAGGGTGATAAAGGATTGTATTAGCATCAATGATTATTATACAGCCATTTTGCAACCCGTTTAAAAATTATCAAACGCATTGCAGAACGGGCATTTATTAACGGAGGCAGATTGCCGTGTGAGCGAGCCCCTAATGTTCATTTTTAACCTCTTAAGGACGCAGGGCGTACCTGTATGCCCTGCGCCTAGTCCCGGTATAGAACGCGGGCTCACGCTGTGACTCTGCGTCATACCGGGTCGGTCCCGGCAGCTAATGACAGCCAGGACCCTGGGCTAATGGTGTGTGACACGATCGTTTTGCCGCATGCTATTAACCCTTTAGACGCGGCAGCTCAGTCGGGCTGATCGGAACCATCGCGGTGAAATCGCGATGTCCCGATCAGCTAAAACGCGAGCGGGGGTCCCCTCACCTTCCTCCGTCGCGTCCGATCGGCGATTGATTACTCCAAGCCTGAAATCCAGGCTTGAGCAACCAACCACCAATTACACTGATCTTTGCCGTGTCAATGCATGGCAATGATCTGTGTATGAGATCGGTATGTGCAGTGAAATAGCCACCAGGGAGTGTAAATAAAAATAAACATGTGATATCGCCGCATGCAGAAATGTCCGAACTTTAAAAATATATAGTTAATTAAACCGCATGGTCAATGGTGTACGCGCAAAAAAATTCAAAAGTCCAAAATAGCGTATTTTTGGTAACTTTTTATATCATGAAAGAATGAATAAAAAGCGATCAAAAAGTCTGATCAATATAATCATGGTACTGATAAAAAATTCAGATCACAGCACAAAAAATTAGCCCTCATACTGGCCCGTACGCCGAAAAATAAAAGAGTTATAGGGGTCAGAAGATGACCGTATAAATTTACGTATGAAACATATCAATTTTCCTGCATGTAGTTATGATTTTTTTTTTGAAGTAATACAAAATCAAACCTATATAAGTAGGGCATTTTTACCAAAAAATTCACTGCGTAAAAACGGAAGCCCCCAAAAGTTACAAAATTGCATTTGTTTATTCAATTTTGTCGCACAATGAATTTTTTTCTGCTTCGCCGTAGATATTTTGGTAAAATGACTAATGTCACTGCAAAGTAGAATTGGTGGCGCAAAAAAATAAGATATAATTTGGAATTTTAGGTGCAAAATTGAAAGCGTTATGATTTTTAGAAGGGGATGAAGAAAAAATGAAAATGCAAAAACGGAAAAACCCTTAAGGGGTTAAACAGGGATCAATTTATGTGGGCGGGCAGGGACCTAAAAGTGTAGCCGACAATAATAAAAATGTAGAAAGGGGCCATTTAAATGTAAACATAATATAGTTTTTATAATTAATTAAAAAACATTTTTTATTAGTAATATATTTTTATATTGTGTTTAATAAAGTGTGTGTGTAACGCCTGCGCTCCCCCCAGATACGCCGACCGTGAGCGCTCTTTGCTCATGTCCCCGCTGCCGGCGGGGCTGGGATTCGCATCGCATGCAAATCCCAGCCCGTCACTCACCTCCCTCATCTTCCGCCTCTCCATGTCCCTGCAGCCCTGGCCCGCCTGCCTCCGCCTCCTAGGGCACGCGTGCGCCGGAGCTCTTACTCTTAAAGGGCCAGTGCTCATTTAATCAAGTGTCTACACCTGCACCCTGTCCTTAAATATCAGCTCCCTCCTTGGTTCCCTGACGGATCTTTGGATACCTTGTGCCATAGTGAAAGTCTGTATCCCTGTTACCGTGTACCTGTTCCTTGCTTCCTTACCTCCACTGCACCTGTGTTACCTGCCCTGACCTATTGCCATCTTGCCACGTCCTACCAGTCTCTTTCTGTGCCACACCACCTACCAGCTACCTGTGTGGACGAGTCGTGCTTTGCAGTAGGCTCTGGTGAAAACAAGCAGCACCTTAGACTCCCCTCTCTGGCACGGCTCACGTCATCATCCACACAGGCCCAGAGTATCCACCAGCTGCTGTGTCCCGTTACAGTGTGTGTTTCACTTTTTTTTTCCTATTTTTTTTAAAGCTTTTTTTAGGTAGTATTACTACTCCCAGCATGGAACAGACTGTTCCATGAAAGGAGCTGTAGTACCTGTACTAATAGACAGATCACAGCAGGTATCACTCCTGACACCCGATGCGATTGTCCTTTCTATTGCAGAGATGGAGCAGCTTTCTCCTGCGCTCGCATCTCTGCTCTGTACTCCAGCCAGCCAATGATGTGAATAGAATTCACATCACTTGTTCATATTTCATGCACAGAGCTGTGATTGGCCAGATGGTTCCAGCCACCAAAAAAGGGAGGAAAAAAATAAATTGGACATAATGTCTCACCAAACTCCAAAAATGGGCTGGACAAAATTATTGTCACCCTTAACTTAATATTTGGTTGCACACCCTTTGGAAAAAATAACTGAAATAATTTGCTTCCTATAACCATCAATAAGCTTCTTACACCTCTCAGCCGGAATGTTGGACCACTCTTCCTTTGCAAACTGCTCCAGGTCTCTCTTATTGGAAGGCGCCTTTTCCCAACGGCAATTTTAAGTTCTCTCCACAGCTGTTCAATGGGATTTAGATCTGAACTAATTGCTGGACACTTCAGAACTCTCCAGCGCTTTGTTACCATGCATTTCTGGGTGCTTTTTGATTTATGTTTAGGGTCATTGTCCTGCTGGAAGACCCAATATCTCGTACGCAAACCCAGCTTTCTGACATTGGGCTGTACAGTGCAATCCGCTGGTAATCCTTAGATTTCACAATGCCTTGCACACATTCAAGGCACCCAGTGCCAAAGGGAACAAAAAAAAAACCAAGGCATTATTGAACCTCCACCATATTTCACTGTAGGTACTGTGTTCTTTTCTTTGTAAGCCTCATTCCATTTTCGGTAAACAGTAGAATGATGTGCTTTACCAAAAAGCTCTATCTTGGTCTTATCTGTCCACAAGACGTTTTCCCAGAAGGATTTTGGCTTACTCAAGTTCATTTTGGCAAAATGTAGTCTTGCTTTTTTATGTCTCTGTGTCAGCAGTGGGGTCCTCCCGGGTCTCCTGTCATAGCGTTTCATTTCATTTAAATGTCGACGGATAGTTCCCACTGACACTGAGGCTCCCTGAGCCTGCAGGACAGCTTGAATATCTTTGGAACTTGTTTGGGGCTCCTCATCCACCATCTGGACTATCCTGCGTTATCACCTTTCATCAATTTTTCTCTTCTGTCCACGCCCAGGGAGATTAGCTACAGTGCCATGGGTTGCAAACTTCTTGATACTGTTGTGCACTGTGGACAAAGGCAAATCTAGATCTCTGGAGATGAACTTATAACCTTGAGATTGTTGATATTTTTCCACAATTTTGGTTCTCAGACAGTTCTCTTCTCCTCTTTCTGTTGTCCATGCTTAGTGTGGCACACACAGACACACAATGCAAAGATATAGTAAACTTCTCTCCCCTTTTATCTGCTTTCAAGTGTGATTTGTTTATTGCCCCCACCTGTTACTTGCCCCAGGTGAGTTTAAAGGAGCCTCACATGCTTGAAACAATCTTATTTTTCCACAATTTTAAATGGGTGCCAATAATTTTGTCCAACCCATTTTTGGAGTTTGTTGTGACATTATAGTCACATAGTCACATAGTTAGTATGGTTGAAAAAAGACATACGTCCATCAAGTCCAACCAGGGAATTGAAGGGAAGGGTGTAAGGGGATAAGGGGAAGGGATGTAGTTTTATAATTCTGCATAAGCATTAATGTTATTTTGTTCCAGGAATGTATCTAACCCTGTTTTAAAGCTGTTAATTGTTCCTGCTGTGACCAGTTCCTGAGGTAGACCGTTCCATAATTCACAGTCCTTATGGTAAAGAAGGCGTGTCGCCCCTTTAGACTAAACCTTTTCTTCTCCAGACGGAGGGAGTGCCCCCTCGTCCTTTGGGGGGGGTTTAACCTGGAACAGTTTTTCTCCATATTTTTTGTATGGGCCATTTATATACTTATATACGTTTATTATATCCCCCCCTTAAACGTCTCTTCTCAAGACTAAACAATTGTAACTCCTTTAATCGCTCCTCATAGCTAAGATGTTCCATGCCCCATATTAGTTTAGTCGCGTGTCTCTGCACACTTTCCAACTCAGCAGTGTCCCTTTTATGAACAGGCGACCAAAACTGAACAGCATATTCCAGGTGAGGCTGTACCAATGCTTTATAAAGGGGGAGTATTATGTCCCTGTCCCTTGAGTCCATGCCTCTTTTTATACATGACAATATCCTGCCGGCTTTGGAAGCAGCAGTCTGACATTGCATGCTATTCTGTAGTCTGTGATCTACAAGTACACCCAGATCCTTCTCTACCAGTGACTCTGCCAGTTTAATCCCCCCTAAGACATACGATGCATGCATGTTCTTAGTACCCAGATGCATAACTTTACATTTATCCACATTGAACCTCATTTGCCAAGTGGATGCCCAGACACTTAGTCTATCCAAGTCATCTTGTAACTTATGCACATCCTCTATAGACTGTACTGTGCTACAAAGCTTGGTGTCATCTGCAAAGATAGAAAAAGAGCTGTTAATACCATCCTCTATATCATTGATAAATAAGTTAAACAACAGCGGGCCCAGTACTGAACCTTGGGGTACACCACTAATTACCGGGGACCAATCAGAGTACGAATCATTGACCACCACTCTCTGAGTACGATCCATGAGCCAGTGTTCAATCCAGTTACAAACTAAAGTTTCCAAGTCCAAAGACCTTAACTTACCTGTCAGACGTCTATGAGGGACAGTATCAAACGCTTTAGCAAAATCCAGAAACACTATATCCACAGCCATTCCTCTGTCAAGGCTTCTACAAATGTCCAATTAGCTTTTTTTCCTCCCTTTTTTGGTTTAGTTCCAATACACACAAAGGGAATAAACATGTGTATGGCAAAACATGTGTTACTGCAAATACTACATTTTCTTGAAAAATTTCAGGGGTGCCAACATTTACAGCCATGACTGTATAATGCCCCATCATGCGCCCCTCATATATAATGCCCCCATTTTGTGCCCCTCACATATAATGCCCCCATTATGCGTCCCTCACATATAATGCCCCCATTATGCGCCCCTCACATATAATGCCCCCCATCATGTGCCCCTCACATATAATGCCCCCTTAATCGCGCCCCTCACATATAATGCCCCCATCATGCCCCCCTCACATATAATGCCCCATCATGCCCCCCTCACATATAATGCCCCATCATGCACCCCTCACATATAATGCCCCCATCATGAGCCCTTCACATACAATGCCCCCTGTGCTGTGCCCCTCACATTTAATGCCCCAAACGTGCACCCCCTCACATACAGTGGGGATCAAAAGTTTGGGCACCCCAGGTAAAAAATTATATTAATGTGCATAAAGAAGCCAAGGAAAGATGGAAAAATCTCCAAAAGGAATCAAATTACAGATTAGACATTCTTATAATATCTCAACAAAAGTTAGATTTTATTTCTATCATTTACACTTTCAAAATAACAGAAAACAAAAAAATGGCGTCTTCAAAAGTTTGGGCACCCTGCAGAGTTAATATCTTGTACTGCCCCCTTTGGCAAGTATCACAGCTTGTAAACGCTTTTTTTAGTCAGCCAAAAGTCTTTCAATTCTTGTTTGAGGTATCTTTGCCCATTCTTCCTTACAAAAGTCTTCCAGTTCTTTGAGATTTCTGGGCTGTCTGTCACGCACTGCTCTTTTAAGGTCTATCCATAGATTTTCAATTATGTTGAGGTGAGGAGATTGTGAAGGCCATGGCAAAACCTTCAGTTTATGCCTCTTGATGTAATCCCCCATGGATTTCAAGGTGTGTTTAGGTTCATTATCCATTTGTAGAAGCCATCCTCTCTTTAACTTCAGCTTTTTGACAGATGGCATCAAGTTAGCATCCCAAATTTGCTGAAATTTTATTGAATCCATTTTTCCTTCTACTCGTGAGATCGTCCCTGTGCCACTGGCTGCAATACAACCCCAAAGCATGATTGATCCACCCCCATGCGTAACAGTTGGACAGAGGTTCTTTTCATTAAATTCTGTTCCCCTTCTTCTCCAAAGTTAAAACGCTGATTTTTGTGGTGATGAGGTAGAAGAGATTCTGATGAATCTTCCATGAAGACCATATTTGTACAAGTGGAATAGTGTACCACAACTCCAGTGTCTGCCAGAAATTTCTGGAGGGATTGTGCAGTCAAACGTGGGTTTTGAATAGTTTTTCTCACAATCCTGCGAGCAGTTCTGTCTGATATTTTCTTGGTCTTCCAGATCTTGCATTAACTTCCACTGTTCCCGATGACTGCCATTTCTTGATTACATTCCGAACAGAGGATATTGACATCTGAAAACGTTTTGCTATCTTCTTATAGCCTTCTCCAGCTTTGTGAGCATCAACTATTTTTAGTTTTAGATTTTTAGACAACTGCTTAGAAGAACCCATGGTGCTGATTGTTGGGGCAAGGTCAGATGAGTCTGGGCATTTAAACCTTTGAGATTGACATCACCTGGTCTTCCCAGATGATGATTGAGAACAATCCATGACACTGGCAGGTCTCAGCTTTGCAAAGGGGGCAGTGCATGCTATAAATTCTGCAAGGTGCCCAAACTTTTGCAGACACCATTTTTTTGTTTCTGTTATTTTGAAAGTGTAAATGATGGAAATAAAATCAAACTTTTGTTGACATATTATAAGAATGTGCAATCTGTAATTTGATGCATTTTGGAGATTTTTCCTTGGCTTCTTTATGCACATTAATACAAATTTTTACCTGGGGTGCCCAAACTTTTGATCCCCACTGTATAATGTCCCCATCATGCGCTCCTCACATATAATGCCCTCATCATGTGCCCCTTACATATAATGCCCCCATCATGCGCCCCTCATATATAATGCCCCCTGTGCTGTGCCCCTCACATATAATGCCCCCTCTGCTGTGCCCCTCACATATAATGCCCCCTGTCCTGTCCCCTCAGGGGGCATTATTTGTGAGGAGCACAGCACAGGGGGCATTATATGTTAGGAGCACAGCACAGGGGGCCCCACCTGTCATGTGCTCTTACCATATAATGCCCCCTGTGCTTTGCCCCTCACATTAAATATTCCCTTTTCTCTGCCCCTCCAAGTTTTTAAATCCCCCCCCTCCTCCTCCTGTATGATTTAGTGCCCCCTGGGCACTGAGCATACTCGTCTTACTTACAGTATGAGAGCCGCGGGAACAGGATCTCAAGGCGCCGGCGCAATTATGTGATGTCATTGCGCCAGGCTGCCGTGGATCGCGTCCCCGTGGCTCACATGGTGTGTACTCACAGCGTGTGAGGAAGGTTAGTATACAGATGTGCCAGATTTATCAAACAACCTAAGCTACTGTAATAAATAAGTCTTAAAAACTGCCCATAAGGCACTGCTTTCTTGAAGTGCTCAGGGTGATAGCTGCAGTAGTGAAGCAATGAATTACAGGCTGTAGGCTTGCGATAGCCTTTTGTAACAATGCCTTCATTTTCTATCACCCCAAGCATGTCCAGAAACTCTAATTCTTTCCTCCCAACTTTTGATGTAAAACACAGATTCATGTCATTAGTTCTGTTAAGTGTTAACATAAAATCCTGAAACTCAGACTCTGATCCTGTCCATACTATGAATATGTCATTGACAAAGCGGTGATAACTAGCAACAAACTTCAAGTAGGGGTTAATGGCAGAGAAAATATATTTCTTTTCGAAGATGGATACATATAAGTTTGCCAGGGTACATGCCACAGATGACCCATGGCTTGTCTGCTTATACCAAGTTTCTCCAAACTTGAAGGTGTTGCAAGTTAAGATGGATAGAATCACACACAAAATCGATGTAGGCTTTCATTTTTCCTGACCCCTGCAGTAATTCTCTAATATGATACACTTCTCTCCTGGGGGATGCTTATATACAAGCTTTTAATGTCTAACGACACAAACATGCCATTCTGTGGCCAATTTAGCCCTTTAAGAGTAAGAAGGAACTTGTTAATGTCTTTAACTAACCCTTGTATTTCCCCCAGGAAAGGGTGCAACAGCCAATCAATATACTTGGACAAGGGGCTCTGTAAGTGACCCCACTCCGGAGACAATAGGTCTCCTGGGTGGGGACACCAAAGTTTTGTGTGTCTTTGGCAAAACGTTGGCAATTCGAAGCTTTGGGGTTAGGGAGGAAAAGCTTTTCAGTGTTTTTTTGAGAAAGTACTCTCTTTTCAACATAAAATCTTAAAAACGACTCTAGTTTAGAGGTTAATTTTGGTAGGGGGTTGCCCGAAATTTTTTCATAACATTTTACGTCCCCTAACTGTCTCTCAGCTTCAGAGAGATTGTACTCTTTATCCATAAGCACTATGTTACCCCCTTTATTCGACTTTTTTATAGTAATGCCCTCACACTTTTTTAACTTCTCCAAAGCTTCTTTTTCTTTAGAGGACAAATTTAGAGCATCTAGGGGGTAACATGGCACCTTTATGTCTTCAAACACTCGTTTTTGGGACAAGTCTATACTGCTCCCACTAAATATAGGGGGGCAGAAAGTAGGCTTAGTACCACCAGTAAATTCTGGGATGCAAATGGTATCAACATTCACGGGAGGCTCTTTTTCTAGAAGCAAATCTGTTAAGGTATTCAGGCCTTCCCTCTCCGTTTCTGAACCTTCTGGCAATATACAAAACCCCAGAGCGCCAATACTAACTGCAATTTCACCATCTGTTCTCTCATGCGTTTTTTTTTATTATTGTGGAAAAACTTTTTGAGACTTAATTTACGGGTAGCCTTGAAGAGGTCGAATTTAAAGCCGACCAAATCAAAGCTCTCCGTCATACAAAAATTCGGACCTTTTGAGAGAATAGACTTTATGGCAGCATCAATACTAATGAGGACAAATTGATTATAGACAGATTGTCCTAATCATTTAGTGCCTCCAAGACACGGTTTTTCTTTTTTGTCCTGTTATGTCCCGTCCTCCTCCTAAAGGAACAGATGTTCCTACCACTTTTTCATTTGTTCCAGTCTCTGAATTTTCCATTCCTGTATTACCCTCTGAACCACTTGATTCAGAGTCAGTAGTCCAGAAGCCTGTCTTCTTTCTTCTTCCTTGGCTCTTTTTAGGACGTCATTTTTGATTAACAAGACAGGAAGTCAAAGAATCAAGACAGGAAGGCACTTCTGACAGGCAACAAAAAATTTAAAAAATATAACCAAAAATGAGAAAAAAGAAAAACACAGAATTATGAATGTAGGCATTCCCCCAATACTCCTAATTCTAGTACCACTCTATCACAAAAAAGAATAGACAGGTCCCCTTCCCACATTATGTCGTCTCCCGAATTTGCCATTTTTCTTTCAGCCCAATGGTTAAACAGATTAAAAAGTCTATAAGTGACAATTGGTTTTTAATCCAGAATGATGTTGATTTGGTGGAGAGTGCGATGCAAAAACCTCTGGTTGCTTTCAGAAAATGCAAAAATATAAAAGACATCCTAGTGAAGAGTACTCTAAAAGGTCCCCCAAAAAATATAACTGGTTAAATAAACCAATATTCCCCGGGATGTATAAATGTAATACTTACAACTGGTGTACCCAAGCCTGCACGGACAAGAATGTGACATTAGGGGGTATTGCTATTACCCCAAAATATATGTTTTGCTGTAGAACGAGTAATGTAATCTATGCCATTTTCTGCCCGTGCAGACGTTTTTATATAGGTTGCACAATTACACCCCTGAATATCAGATGTAGGGAACATTTCCGCTCTATTACAACTTAGAAGGGATCTCCTAAACTTATTGCACATGTGCTAGAAGAACATGCAGGAGATGCAAGAGTATTAAGATTAATGGCCTTGGAAAAAGTCAGTGCAATCTCAGGGATAGATAGTCGTAAATTGCTATTACCACGCAAAGCGAGATGGATCACACAAACCAATCCGGAGGGCAACCTCGGTCTTAATAATCGTCTCGACATGAGCGTTTTTATATAATAAAGGTTCAATCCTTTATTTAATGTTATTCTCCTCAACTATTATTGATGACCTATTTGTTTTTTAACTGTATGTGTTGTTGTCAATATTTTATGTATAATCGTGTACAGTTGTGGAACGCCCTTACGTGTTGATGCAGGTGTTCAGGAAGTATTTCACCTGACCCCTTACTCACAGGTAGGCGTTACCTGAAGAAGTGCCAGGATCGTCACGAAACAGCTATCGTGACCACATGTTTCCTCCTGGCACCCCGCCAAAATATGTGTTTTATTGCACCTTGATCCTGAATAAAGAAGCCAGCATCTACTCTACGACATGTGAGTGCCCCCGTGTTTTCCTTTCCTTTACTGTAAGAAATCTGTCTGTGTTTACATTGTTTTAAAATTAGAAACTTAAAAGATGAAGGCCCTGGGTAGAACTTGCTTATTTTATTGGATATTACATATCCACTATTATTGTATATTATACTCATCTCTTTTAAAATATTGTTCTTTCAACTGGATCTGTAGCAAGGGCCCTGCTCAGATACCAGTCTATTCTCATTTTCAATAAAACCTATATTTTTTCTTTATCTAACCAGCTACATCTCTAATATAATATAATACCTCTATATAATACACATTAACTCTAATTTATTTATTCACTCCAATTTATCTGTTTATACCTTGAGGTCTGATGTAGAGATGAGTGAATCGAAGCAGACGAACCCAATTTCATGACGAATTTCAGGATTTATTCGATTTGCAACAAATGTGAATATCGCCACGATTCTATCGCGTGAATCGCTTCATTAAACTCCATTTTACAGCTTTCCAGGCTCCAGGACACCTAAAATGGTGGATCAACAAGTCAGTTCATGGGGCAGGGGATGCTGGGAAGGTGGGAAGGGAGGTAGGCGGGATGACCCTGAATAACATGCAGGATGTAGCCTATCAGCATTCATAGACCCCTGTGATGTCACTGACCTATATAATCGGCAGCCATTTTGCGGATTCTCATTTCATGCCATAGACTGCAGAGTGATAGGACGGCTGCGTGTCTCTGTGTGTTAGACAGAAACGCTGAATTGATCGTACCGCAGCGTTCCACTTCCAACTGCTAGTCACATCAGCTTGGTGGACAGAGAGAAGAGCAGTGCTTTGCTTGTTCTCAATGAAAATAATTTTTACGCCAGCCATTAACCTCCCAGTCACATTATTCAGCATTTTATCAGAGAGGGGCAGATAGCTTTTCGTTGCCTCATACATATCAACAAGCTGCCTTAACTTCATGAACCGTATCACAGGAGGCAGGAATGGTTTTTCAGTGCAATTCTGTGTATTTTTTCCACAAGAAATATCATCTGCTTATACTAGTCTGTAGACGGTATAAAAACCAGCAGTTCACACCATTCTTAATTCTCTGTGACAGAGTGCAATTTTTTTTTTGTGGTGCTGCAGTGTTGTGTCCTGCGCCTGTGCAAAAATATGTTTTTTCAGCGGACTGTAGTGCATTTTTCTGCCCTCATACATGCATACCACATACCTACATTTAAGCAGTCTGCTATTTTGTATCTGTAAATCTGTAACAAGTCTAGATACTGGGAAAGTCCAGGGAAAAGTAATCACCGGATGGTGTTTTACAAAATACGTTTTTCAAGTGTACTGCAGTGCATTTTTTTGCCCTCATACGTTCATACCACATGCCTACATCTAAGTAGTGCATTTTTTTTGTACCTGTTAATCTGTAACAAGCCTACATACAGTGAAAAGCCAGGGGAAAATAATCACTGGCTATTGTTTTATGAAAATACATTTTCCAAGGGTACTGTAACGCATTTTTTTGCCCTCATCTGTGCATACCACATACCTACATCAAAGTAGTCTACCATATTGTACCTGTTAATCTGTCAAGGGCCTACATACTGTGAAAGTTCAAGCAATAGTACTCACCGGCTGGTTTTTATACAAAAATACAGACTTTTTAATGTGTACCGTAGCGCAATTTTCTGCCCTCGTCAGTGCATACCGCATACGAACATCTAAGTAGTGTACCATTTTGTACCTGTTAATCTGTCAAAGGCCTACATACTGTGAAAGTCCAAGCACTAGTACTCACCGGCTGGTTTTTGTACAAAAATACTGACTTTTTAATGCGTATTGTATCGCATTTTTCTGCCCTCACCAGTGTATACCGCATACGTACATCTAAGTAGTGTACTATTTTGTACCTGTTAATCTGTCAAGGGCCTACATACTGTGAAAGTCCAAGCAATATTACCCACCGGCTGGTGTTTTACAAAACTTTTTACAAAAGTTTTACAAAAGTTTTTAGGCTCATTGTAGTGCATTTTTCTGCCCTCCTAAGTGCATACCGCATACGTACATCAAAGCAGTCTACTCTTTTGTATCTGTAAATCTGTAACAAGTCTAGATACTGGGAAAGTCCAGGCAAAAGTAGTCACCGGCTGGTGTTTTACGAAAATACGTTTTAAAAGTGTACTGTAGCGCATTTTTCTGCCCTCATCAGTGCATACCGCATACGTACATCTAAGTAGTGTACCATTTTGTACCTGTTAATCTGTCAAGGGCCTACATACTTTGAAAGTCCAAGCAATAGTACCCACCGGCTGGTGTTTTACAAAACTTTTAGGCTAATTTTTTCTGCCCTCCTAAGTGCATACCGCATACGTACATCTAAGTACATCCCAAGGGCATGCTGGGAGTTGTAGTTTTTCAACATCTGGAGGGCTACAGTGTAGAGACCACTGTATAGTGGTCTCAAACTGTAGCCCTCCAGATGTTGCTAGGCAACTCACCGGCTTCAGTCGGATCCAGGGAGCCAGCCGCACAACATGCCACCCGCGACGATCACCGCAGCTGATCGCGTCCCGCACCCTCCACTGATCGGTAAGTGGACTTCGGCGTTTGGTCCCCTACGGTTCCCCGTTCTGCCCCGCCTATTGTGGGTGGGCAGGACGGGGAAAGTGAAAGTTAACCCCCCCCCCGCCCCCGATCTGCTATTGGTCGTCGTTTCTGGCAACCAATAGCAGGGAGAGGAGGGGTGGCACCCCTGCCACCTCACTCCTATCCCTTCAGGGGGATCGTGGGTGTCTTGGACAACCGCCATCCCCCTTATATTCCGGGTTACCATAGACCCGTAATGACCCGGAATCGCGCAAATCGCAAGTGTGAAGTCACTTGCGATTTGCCGCGATCGCCGACATGGGGATGTCTGATGACCCCTTGGGCATTTGTGCGGGTTGCCTGCTGATTGATATCAGCAATCACCCCAGTCCGTTCCCACCCGGCGCGCGTGTATGTCCTGGGTCCTTAAGACCCAGGGTGTCAGGACGTACCAGTACGCCTGGGGTCCTTAACAGGTTAAGAGTTGTGAAGCATATTGTACTACACTCATATACGCACTAAGTATGTCAGGCAGAGAAGTGTCAGGACATGCACAGAGGAGTGGCAGAGGCCTAAATCCTTCAGGCAGAGCTGGCAGCAGACTAGGGGCGAGTGGCAGCAGGAGTCATAGCGAGAGGCCTGAGCTCCCATTATCAGCTAGCGGTTGTGTCTCAACCAGCAACCCATCTGCCGTCGTCGATTGATTAACGCGGTCATCCACTTCATCACAAGTGACATCTGACACCCCCAGTCAACAGTCGGTGGGTTCCTCAGACATAATCCTCAGTTGGCATGGCCCGGGAGCAGTCCCTGTCCTCCCATTGCCTGTGTCCTATGCTGTTCCCTCTCCTACAGAAGTATCTTATGCTGTGAGTTCAGCTCCACTATCCACTGAGGACGATCTAATAGAGGACAGTCAGCAGCTACTGTCAAGCTAAGAAGGGGAGGAGACATGCGCCGCTTCCTCCATTAAGCGGCCAAGTAATGATGAGGAGAGTGGCGTGGGAGGCAGTGTTGCCATGGTTCAGGGTCCTGAAACAGACACAATTGAGGAACCTGAGGAGGACATCAGTGACGTGCAGACACAACTCGATGATGATGATGATGAAGCCGATCGCAATGGGGAGCCGGGTGCAGAAGGGGCTTCATCATCATCAGGAGAAGAGAGTTGCATGTTGCCCTTGAGGCAGTAGCTGAGCCAGCAAGGCGGTAGCATGGTTGGCAGTCAGCGTGGTAGCAGAAGGGAGAATTCTGGAGCCAAACGTGCCCGGGGGAGACCAGCTGCTTCGCGACAGCCTACCTTTCCGGGAGGTAATGGAACAGGGGTTCCTGGAGATGGCGGCAGTAGCAGTCAATTAGTGCAGACTGTAGGTGGGAAAATCAGCTACTCGGCAATGTGGCAGTTTTTTATCAAGCATCCGGAGGAGGTTCATGTAGCCACATGCAAGATATGTCGGCAGAAGGTGAAGCGTAGTCGGGGGGCACCCCGGCCCTGCGTCAACACATGCTTCGCCACCATAAAGCGGCCTGGGAGAACCGTGGCTCGGATGTAGTGGTCCAGCCTGCTGCATCATCCAATGGCCAGCCGCTCCCTCCTTTAGCCAGCCAAGGCTCCACCACCTCAGCCGAAGGGAGCTGTGTGTCATACCCTCCTTCTTTCGCTACAGATGCTCCTGCTTCTCCCACTTTTAGTCAGCCACTCTGCCAACAATCCATCGGCGAAGCCATGTCCAAGAGACAACAGTGTGCACCCACTCATCCAATGGCGCAGAAGCTGAATGTGCTCCTGTCTAAGTTGCTGGTGCTGCAGTCCCTCCTTTTTCCAGTGGTGGACTCTGCACCTTTCAGAGAACTGATGGTTTTTGCCGAGTCGAGGTGGAGAGTACCAAGCTGTCATTTATTTGCGAAGAAGGCAGTACCAGCCATGTACAATTTTGTGGAAGAGAAGGTGGGCCAGTCCTTGATCCTGTTGGTGTGTACCAAAGTGCAGGGCAGCGCCGACGTCTGGAGCTGTAACTACGGTCAGTGACAATACATGTCCTTTATGGCTCACTGGGTGAATGTGGTTCCTGCACAGCCACAACCCCAACTTGGACAGGTCACGCCGCTTCCTCCTCCATCCTGTCAGCCTGTTGGTCCTGTGACAGTGTGCGACTCTGCCTCCTCTTCCTCCACCGTGGCCTCAGCCTCCACTGCCCGGACAAGTCTCACTGGCCCTTCAGCATACCATGTGTGCCGGGCACAGCGGTGTCAGGCTGTTCTTCACATAGTTTGCCTTGGCAAAAAGAGTCACACGGGATGAACTGCTAAAAGTAATTCATAAGGAAATCTAAGCATGGCTTACTCCATGAAAACTAGAAATGGGAACCATGGTGACCGACAATGGGAAGAACATCGTGGCCGCGCTGCGACAAGGAAGGGTGACCCATGCGCCCTGCATGGCACACCTGTTAAATCTGGTTGTCGGGCAGTTCCTGAAGTGTTCCCCCCATTTGCAAGACATCCTAAGAATGGGAAGGAAACTTTGCATGCACTTCAGCCACTCGTATGCCGAAAAGCACACCCTCCTTGAGCTGCAGCATCAGAATGGTATCCCCCAACATAGTCTGATTTGTGACGTTGCCACAAGTTGGAATTCCACCCTGCATATGTTGGACCAACTGTACGAACAGAGAAAAGCCATCACCGATTTCTTGATGTTCCAAGCGGATAGGGGTAATCTCGTGTGTAACTTCAATGTGAACCAGTGGCAGCTCATATGTGACACCTGCCGTTTGCTCAGGCTCTTTTAGGAAGCCACATTATACATAAGTAGCCAGGATTACGGGATGAACAACGTCATTCCACTGCTTCATTTCCTACAAGTGTTGGAAACGATGGCTGGTCAGGGCAATGGAGACGTTGCTCCTACATCTCACGGCCACATGATCCCTGTGGGGGCTGAACTGGAGGAGGAGGATGAGGGGCACAGTGGAGCACAGTTTAGGTTTGATGAGATGGGCGGTGTTTCTAGTCATCTGACAGGAGAGGAGGAGCATGATGAACTGGAGGAGCTAGAGGGTTATGAGGAAAGCGAGACCCAGACACACCGTGGGAGTATGCAGTAGAGATGGAGGCAGGGAGTCCCTCCAAGTCACTTGCACAAATGGCACGATGCATGCTCACTTGCTTGCGTAGTGACAGCCGAATTGTCACCATTCGGCAGCGGAATGACTTCTGGGTCTCCACTAAAACTTGGGAATTAAAAGTTCCATTTCAAAATCCTCAATTTCAATTTCAGAATCTTAGATTTCTATTTAAAACTCTTGTATTTCAATTGTCTCCTCATGCTTCAGCCACCTTCAGGCTGTACCATTCAGATACTACATGGGCTACTTATGCTTTCCCCACCTCCAGGCTGTGTCATTCAGCCAATATATTGTTTTCTGATGCTACTGGGACTGGGATATTAACTCCAAATATGTTCTGGTAGCACTAGCTAACATAAATGCTTAATTGAGATTTCAAGATTGATCTTTCAATGTAAGGGTAATGAAACCCTCTGGTGTACTGCTGATGCCTGCTCCTGACTGCTCCTGTGTCTTTCAGGAATTACTTTGCTTACTGATGTTTCTGGGCTTGGGCCTTAATTTTTTTTTGGATGTTTAGCACTAGCTAAATACATGCTTAATAGAAATTTCAATATTGATCTTTCACTGTTAGGGTTATGAAGCCCTCTTGGGTATTGCTGATGCCTGGTCCTGACTGTGTTTCAGGAATTACTTTGCTTACTGATGTTTCTGGGCTTGGGCCTTAATTTTTTTGGATGTTTAGCACAAGCTAAATACATGCTTAATAAAAATTTCAACATTGATCTTTCAATGTAAAGGGGTTATGAAACCCTCGGGTGTACTGCTAATGCCTGCTCCTGACTGCTTCTGTGTCTTTCAGGAACTACTTGGCTTACTAATGCTTCTGGGCTTGGGCCTTAAATTTTTGGATGTTTAGCACTAGCTAAATACATGCTTAATAGAAATTTCAACATTGATCTTTAAATGTAAGAGGTTATGAAACCCTCTTGGGTACGGCTGATGCCTGCTCAGTGTGTTTCAGGAACTACTTGGCTTATTGATGCTTCTGGGCTTGGGCCTTACATTTTTGGATGTTTTGCACTAGCTTACATACATGCTTAATTGAGATTTCAACATTGAACTTTCAATCTTGTGCCTTAAATGTCAATCTTGGGCCTTACATTTTAATCATGGGCCTTCAATTTTTGGATGCCTGCTCCAGACAAAATTTGGGAGTTAAAAGTTCAATTTCAAAATCATTAATTTAAATTTCAAAATCTTAAATTTATATAAAAATATCATACATTTCAATGGTCTCCTCATGCTTAAGCCAACTCCAGGCTTTGTCATTCAGGCAATGTATGTTTTACTGATGCTGCTGCTGGGCCTGGGTCTGGAAAAAAAATGTTGTTATGGTAGTTGGCACCAGCTATCCAAAATCTTCATTTTAAATTTCAAAAATTCTTGTGTTTGTTCTTGGGGATTGTGAAGCCCTGGTGTCTCCTCATGCTTCAGCCAACCCCAGGCTGTGTCATTCAGGCAATATATGGTTTACTGATACCGCTGCTGGGCCTGGGTCTGGGAATAAAAATGTTATGGTAGGTAGCACTAGCTATCAAAAATCTTCGGTTTAAATTTCTGAATTCATCTTTTAATCTTAGGGATTGTGAAGGCCTAGTGTCTACTCATGCTGCTGCCAACTCCTGGCTGTGCCATTCAGCCACTATATGGCCTCCTCATGCTGCCAACACCTCCACACTGTGTAATTCAGCCACTATATGGTCTCCTCATGCTTCAGCCACCTTCAGGCTGTATCATTCAGACACAATATGGGCTCCTTATGCTTTCCTCACCTTCAGGCTGTGTCATTCAGTCAATATATCGATGCTGCTGGGATTGGGATATTAACTCAATGTATGTTATGGTAGCACTAGCTAACATAAATGCTTAATTGAGATTTCAACATTGATCTTTCAATGTAAGGGGTTATGAAACCCTCGGGTGTACTGCTGAATCCTGCGCCTGACTGCTCCTGTGTCTTTCAGGAATTACTTGGCTTACTGATGCTTCTGGGCTTGGGCCTTACATTTTTGGGAGGTAGCACTAGCTAACATGCATCTTCAATAGAGATATCAACATTAACCTTTTAATGTTAGGGGTTGTGAATCCCTCTTGTGTACTCATGCTGCTGCCTGCTCCTGTATGTGTCATATAGCAACTACATGGTGTAGTGATGCTGCTGAGCCTAGGACATTACCTATATATGTTTATGGGAGCACTAGGTACAATACAGCTTCAATTGCAATTTCAAAATCCATCTTTTATTATTAGAGATTGTGAGGCCCTATTGTCTCCTCATCTGCCGCCAACTCCATGCTGTGCCATTCAGACACTATATGGTCTTCTCTTGCTTCAGCCTCATCCAAGCTGTGTCATCCAGCCACTATATGGTCCCCTCATGCCGCCACCACCTCCATGATGTGTCATTCAACCACTATATGGTCTCCTCATGCTTCAGCCTCATCCAAGCTGTCATTCAGCCACTATATGGTCTCCTCATGCTGCCAACACCTCCATGCTGTGTCATTCAGCCACCATATGGTCTCCTCATACTGCCAACACCTCCACGCTGTGTCATTCAGCCACTATATGGTCTCCTCATGCTGCCAACAGCTCCACGCTGTGTCATTCAGCCACTATATGGTCTCCTCATGCTGCCAAAACCTCCACGCTGTGTCATTCAGCCACTATATGGTCTCCTCATACTGATACCACCTCCAGGCTCTGTCATTGTGCCGCTCTGTGGCAGTGATTCTAAAAGCGATGGCGGTAATCTGCATGTTATTCTGAATAACAGTATTATTTCACTACCCCAGCACACTCCATCTGCAAGTTAGAACACAGCAAAGTGTTCTACACCCCTATTGAGGCTCTCTGTAGGCCAGAAATAGCCGTTTTTAATATAGATTTGCCGCAAATAAGTTAGGATCGAAACAAAAAATCTCTGCCAAATTGAATTTTTGAAAAGTTCGCTCATCTCTAGTCTGCCATATATTTTTTCCTGTTCTTTATCTATTGGCACTAAGGGTATAGTGCAACTCAGAACCTCGGTTGAACAAAGCACACACACATATATATATATATATATATATATATATATATATATATATATATATATATAGTGTGTAGCCACCCAAATTCCAAGTTTTTTCTTACTTGCATATAATGTCTAAGAAAGTTGAAGAGCTTTGAAAATATAAAAAATTTTGGGCTGGTTTCTACAAAAGCAGAGGCTTTTTTAATACTGAGAAATTTCCAATGGTTTTTCTCGGGATGTGATCTGATCCCATCCCTATCTCGATTATTATGGCTTCGTGCCTTATAAAATATACAGTATTTTAATGTGTGGAACAGATCATATTTGTGTACTGATCCTGAATAACATCGACCCCCATTTGGTGTATGAATTACTGTTGGTTTATCAGTATCTTTCATTAGTGCTAAATTCCCTATTTAAAATTGGGGCTTGTCTGACTCCTGCTGGCAACTATGTTAGCATGCACTTGGATCAGTAAGTATGTGATATTCAGCTCATCATTTACAGTTCTGCTGGTTTTGTTTTCCCTACATCAGATTATCTGACAAACAGGCAGGGCACAGTCACTCACACTGCAGCGAGTATGACGCTGATGCTCCAGTGAACAAGTCTGAACGCACAACTTGTCGTTCCTTATGAGATGTAACAGCAGATGGCCACTTTGATTCAGTTTGTTTGCCATTACTCTCAATGGGGGACATTTATCAAGGGGTTTAGTCCGGTTTTCTTTACTATAATTGTCGCAAAATTGTCGCAACTGCGACTACGTGTGTTTTCGTGCGACAATTTGCGTGAAGAACAAGAAAAGCAAGAAAATTCAAACTTGCTTACGTAGTTTATTTTTCAAAATGGATTTGCTTTAGTCAGGTATTTATAAACTGCGACAGTCGCAGCTGCGCAATAAAAAGTTGCAACTGCCTTAAAAATTGACTAAATTTACTCCAGCTCCAACATGGAGCAGGAAAAGCTACTGCCGCCCGTGCTCCGACATACTTTCTCCCCGCTACCCTCACTTCGCTACAGGGACACTGTAGTGATTTACATCCCACCCCTCTCACCTGCCAGCACCACACAACTCCATCTGTCTGCTAACTGTTGCAAGACTACAAGTCCCAGCATGCCCTTACAGTGAGGACACGCTGGGAGTTGTAGTCTTGTAGCAGCGGGAGCTGAGCGGCGCGGGCGGGAGACAAGGGGGAATGTATATCAGTGTCCCCATCATTATTAAGTGAGGGTAGTGGGGAGGCAGTATGAGGAACCCGGGCGGCTGCACTGTAATGTCAGCCCGGGCTCCTTATAACATATACCGGCGCCGTAGACTCCTAAATCCCCTGCAGTCATTTCACATTTCCCGCTGGGTCCTGTGATTGGCCAGGACCAACAGCCAATCACAGGACCCGACCGGAACAGTGACATCATTAGGGGATATAGGAGTCTGTCGGGGGGGGTTCGTCAGCATACCCCCCCCCAACGGCCTTCACCTGCGTTGTGCCCGACCGTTACCCCCCCACCCCCGCCTTCACCTGCTCTGTGCCCTACCTCTGCTCCCTCCAGCACCCTTCTACTCCCCCCGGCCTTCACCTGCACTGTCCCCGACCGTAACCCCCCTGCCCCCGCCTTCACCTGCACTGTTCCCGGCCTCCGCCCCCACCAGCACCCCTCTACTCCCCCCAGCCCCCCGGCCTTCACCTGCACTGTGCCCGGCCTCCGCTCCCACATCTTCAGTTGCACCGGCCTGACGTCCCTCCGTCAGTGACGTCACTCGCAGGGTGCCCGGAGAGAAGGATCCTTGCACTGGATGGGTGAGTGTGTGTGTCTGTCTCTATCTCTGTTTGTGTGTCTCTGTCTGTGTGTGACTGTCTGTGTGTGACTCTGTGTGTGTTTGTGTGTGTGTGACTGTGTGTGACTCTCTGTGTGTGTGTGTGCCCAGGCTCCCTTTGCAGAACTACAACTTCCAGCATGCCCTTACTGTAAGGGCATGCTGGGAGTTGTAGTCCTGTAGCTGGGGGCAGGGGACAAGCTTGTCACTTGCCCACACATCTCCTGCACCACACAACTTCAACTCCCAGCATGCCCTTACTCTAAGGGCATGCTGGGAGTTGTAGTCGTGCGGGGCGGGAGATGTGCAAGCAGGTGATAATAAAAATAGGGGGGCCCCTATGCATTTTTTTTTAAATAAATAATTAAATATAAAAAATTAAAAAAACATAGGGTCTCCCATATTTTTATTCTTAGCCAAATACCAACCAAACAGTAACAGCCTGACGTTAGCAGGGTGGGCGAGGACCATTGTTACTGGCCCTCCCCAGCCTAAATAATGCCAGCCTGTTACCGTCTAGGCCCAGGAGCACCATTTTTGACGCTCCGGGCCTGTTGGTACCAGCTCTTCCCGGCACCCCTGTGGTGTTGGGTACCGGGGTAATAATTTGGGGTTAGCGCTAGCTGTTTTTGTGGCTAACGCTAAGCCCGGCTTAGTAATGGACTCCGTCTATAAGACAGCTTCCACTACTAATCCTGTCCAGTAAGTAAAAAAAAACAAACAGGTTTAACCCCTTAAGGACTCAGCCCATTTTGGCCTTAAGGACTCAGACAATTTAATTTTTACGTTTTCATTTTTTCCTCCTCGCCTTCTAAAAATCATAACTCTTTTATATTTTCATCCACAGACTAGTATGAGGGCTTGTTTTTTGCGCGACCAGTTGTCCTTTGTAATGACATCACTCATTATATCATAAAATGTATGGCGCAACCAAAAAACACTATTTTTGTGGGGAAATTAAAACGAAAAACGCAATTTTGCTAATTTTGGAAGGTTTTGTTTTCACGCCGTACAATTTCTGGTAAAAATGACATGTGTCTTTATTCTGAGGGTCAATACGATTAAAATGATACCCATTATTATATACTTTTATATTATTGTTGCGCTTAAAAAAAATCACAAACTTTTTAACCAAATTAGTACGTTTATAATCCCTTTATTTTGATGACCTATAACTTTTTTATTTTTCCGTATAAGCGGCGGTATGGGGGCTCATTTTTTGCGCCATGATCTGTACTTTTTTTTTATACCACATTTGTATATAAAAAACTTTTAATACATTTTTTATAATTTTTTTTTTTAATAAAATGTATTTAAAAAGTAGGAATTTTGGACTTTTTAAATTTTTTTTCGTTCACGCCGTTCACCGTACGGGATCATTAACATTTTATTTTAATAGTTCGGACATTTACGCACGCGGCGATACCAAATATGTCTATAAAAAATGTTTTTTACGCTTTTTGGGGGTAAAATAGGAAAAAACGGACGTTTTACTTTTTTATTGGGGGAGGGGATTTTTCACTTTTTTTTTACTTTTAAATTTTTTTACATTTTTTTTTACACTTGAATAGTCCCCATAGGGGACTATTCATAGCAATACCATGATTGCTAATACTGATCTGTTCTATGTATAGGACATAGAACAGATCAGTATTATCGGTCATCTCCTGCTCTGGTCTGCTCGATCACAGACCAGAGCAGGAGACGCCGGGAGCCGCACGGAGGAAGGTGAGGGGACCTCCGTGCGGCGTTATGAATGATCGGATCCCCGCAGCAGCGCTGCGGGCGATCCGATCATTCATTTTAATCGCGAACTGCCGCAGATGCCGGGATCTGTATTGATCCCGGCACCTGAGGGGTTAATGGCGGACGCCCGCGAGATCGCGGGCGTCGGCCATTGCCGGCGGGTCCCTGGCTGCGATCAGCAGCCGGGATCAGCCGCGCATGACACGGGCATCGCTCCGATGCCCGCGGTTATGCTTAGGACGTAAATGTACGTCCTGGTGCGTTAAGTACCACCTCACCAGGACGTACATTTACGTCCTGCGTCCTTAAGGGGTTAATAAAAATTTTATTACAAAAAAACACTCCCCCACAAGCCCTCGTTAACCATTTTATTAACATCAAGCAGAGAAAAACGCTGGTCGTCAAAGTAGTCCACCGAATCCGAAGGAGTCCACAGGATACACGGATCTGTAGAAGAAGTAACAAAAAAAAAAAATGAGTAAGTACATTTAGGGAGAGAAAACAGTGTTAAAAAAATGGAATAAACACACACACACACATTATATATATATATATATATATATATATATATATATATATATATATATACTCATTTTTTTTCAAAGCTGCAAAGTGGTGTTCTGTAGTCATTATTTGGTTTTTGCTTATGTGTGCTAAAAAAAATGGTATTTAAAAGGGATTTCTTGGTTTTGGCTCATGTAAGCCAAATTGATCAACCCCCTGTGATAGTATGATAAATATGTCATACATAAGCAAAAAAATAGCAAGAAAAAAATGACTACAGAACTTGCTTACCAAAGCAACGATGATAAATGTCCCCGAATAAGACTACAGTGAGCAAAATAAAAAAAAATTAAAAATTAGATCATTGAACAGTGGAAAAAACATTGCCTGGTCAGATGAATTAAGAATTATTTTGCATCATGTTGATTGGAGGGTCAGAATTTGGTGCAAGCAGCATGAATTAATGAGCACTTCCTGTAAAATGTCAATATTTCAAGTGTTGTAATTGGGTAGAAAATGTTTTCTTGGCACATCCTGAGTACAGTGCACCATGCTACAAGAGTCCTATAGTCATGGAATGGTTCCAGGAAGCTGACAATTATTATTATTTTTTTGCTTCCTTGGTCTTCACAGTTTCAGATCTTAAAGGGGTTAACCAGGAATCGAAAAACCGAGCGAATTTCTCTCAAAAAACACTCCCTGCCTGTGGTTCTGCAGCTCTGTTCCATTGAAGTGAATGGAGCCAAGTTGTAATACCACACCCAACCTGGAGGCACAGAAAATAGCTCTGTTTTTCAATTCCTTGATAACCCCTTTAATGCTATACAGCATGGGCGGCCAAAGTGTGGCTTTTGAGCCACGTGCAGCTCTTTGCTAGGTACAGCGCGGCTTACGGCTCACCTCAAGCCCCCAGTCTGCCGGACTGCAGCTATTTAAAGGCAGAAGCCCTTTACTCTGCCACTTTAACAGAGCCAATGCTGCTGGTAGCAAATCAAAGAAGAGCAAGAACACAACTGCCGCAGGTGTCCGATGTGTAAAAACTCACCATGGATGAAGCGATCGCAGTAGATCCACGCTCCGTCCTCTCTACGATAGGCCAAAATTGTAAAGATCGTAGAGGACAAAATTATAAAGATCTTCCGGGGAAATCAGACATAAGGAGTCAGAAGCTATCAGTTAGAGAGAGACGCATGTGCCCCTGCTCCAGAAAAGGGAATTTGCCTTGTCTGGGGTGCAGCCACTGCAATAGCATAATTAAGGGGGATTGCTTCTCCCATCTTCAAACAGGTCAAATTCTTAAGATCCGGGAGAGATACACATGTAGGTTGTCATTTGTTTTTTAGTTATTACAATGCCCTTGCAGGTTGTATTATGTGGGAGAAACGACTAATGAATATCGCATCTGCCAGAACGGGCACAAATCGTCCATCAGAACCGGGAAGGTTGAGCTTCCTATTCCCAAGCATTTCTTGGAAATGGGCCACAACATCAGCCAATTAGGCGAGGTGGTGACCGTGAGAAAATACTAAAACAAAAAGAACTCTGTTGTATACACAGACTAAACACGTTATATCCGCATGGATTAAATATTGACTTCAACCTTAAACCTTACATATAACTCTATTCTTGTCTGCTACCATACATTATTTTCCTTTTCTTTTTCTCCCTTTTTCTTTTTGTTTCTCTTTTTTCATTTCTTCTTTTCCCCTTTTTCCTTTTTTCTTGGGTTTTTGCTCTCTTTTCTTTTTTTCCTCCCTTTTTCCCCCCTTCCTTTGTTTATGTTCAGAATATGTAGAGATTTGGTTAGGAAAATAAAAGTCACATGAGGTGTTGATTTTAATTATGATTCTTTTAACTTTTTTATGGATTTTCCCTTATATGCACTTTTTCTGACCAACATTACGGGGGGGACCAACATTACGGGGGATTCCACAGAACACCACTACAAGCAAGGATATATTCACTGATCGTCTCGTTAATGTATGACAACATTACCTCTTTTTCTAGGATCCCGTTCAGACCCTGACAGATTTATAGCGGGATCAGGCTGACATGAATTGCCAGCCGGATCCCCGTACCCGTTTCAGGACGGCTGCGCTGTGTGCGATATTTCTGCGCACACGCAGGGGAGTCCTTTCTCTTAGATGGTCACACGATTAAGTAGCACTGTGCGCTGTGTTTGCGCACGCGCAGGTGAGTTTCTCACAGATGATCAGATGTTTGGATGCATGCGACCGCATGTAAGACTGCCGCGCAGCCGCACATGCATTGTTTACAAACATTAGGACGGAGCGTGGATCAACTGTGATGGCTTCATCCATGGTGAGTTTTTACATATCGGACCCCTGCATTATGGACATGGAGTCCCCCCTTGTGTGATACCCCAATTTTATGCTCTGATGCAATAAAAGACTTTTAGCCTGCATTCTACTGGACCTCGTGACTGGTGCTGTTTCCTTGAGGGGAGAGTCTTAATTGTTCTGCTATAGAGAATCTCTGGGCAAATTTGAATGTGCTGTGAAAAGCATGTCAGTAACTTCACCTATTGTGCAGCAACTGTGAGAATCTATCTTGTCCTTTTTGTCTGCTTATAATAGTTCTTCAATCTTTCAATAATAATAATTAAAAAAAAAACACTGTGGCCAGATGTTTGCTGAAATCTTTGGGTGTTTTTCATAAGCTTCTCTATCAGACATGAAAGATGTATTATAAAAAAAATTGTATTTTTTTAAAAATTAGTTTACCTCTAAAGGGGATAAGATGTCTGATCGCCAGGGGTCCCGCCGCTGGGACCCCCTTGATCTCTGTGCAGCATCCACCGTTCATTTAGAACCCCCTCAATACAAGCCTATGGGGGGGGGATGATGATAATAAAACGTAACTTTTACTTCGGTAGGGTAAAATACCAAAAATATAGTAGTGCAACACAAAAAAGTGCTGCGATGGGGGAAGGGATCACAGGTGAGTACCTATGCTAACAACCCTGCCTAGTTAGGGGGGCTCCTGACAATGAGTGTAGAAAGGGGATAGGGTAATCAATACATTACAGTAAAATATACATATACACGGTGAAGTGGCAGACCTCTATTGCCAACGCATTTCGCCCATTAATTGCAAGGGCTCATCAGGGAGTAAGAGGAAACCACAATAGGATACATAAAATAATGATATTGAGAGACAAAGATACAAACAATTGATGTTAATATGAAGACCATAGTCAAAGTCAGTGTTCTGTCAAGATAAATCACAGAGGTAGGTCACAAAACAAATGACAAAGGAGGTTGATATGCAAAATGGTTCATGTAACATGATATACATAGAGGCGATAGGTCCCTGTGCACGTAGTCCCAATTGGACTTCTGTAGGGGGTTTATGCCAACTGTGAAAGAAACACATAAATACCAGTGTCACTCGATAGAATAGCATGAAACTATGGTGACAAAGCGTGACAGTAAAAAAGCTTACCAATCCTATCAAACTGCTGTACATGTGGCAACTGAATGCAGTCCTCCAATATTACCGAACGAGGACCTAAAGGTCCATGGTGGGGACCAAAAATCAAGGTAGAAAGACCTAAAAGTATATATATATATATATATATATATATATATATATATGCAGAGGAAATGTGCAGCACTCCAAATGAAAATTCAAAGGTGACTTTATTCTCCCATGAGGTAGTGATACGTTTCACTGGTCTGGCTAGCAGACCGTGACCTGGCCCACTACACCTCTTCACCATCAGGGCTGTGCTCTTAATATATATATATATATATATATATACATTCGGTTGCCACATGTACAACAGTTTGATAGGATTGGTAAGCTGTTTCCCTGTCAAGCTTTGTCACCATAGTTTCATGCTATTCTATCTGGTATTTATGTGTTTTTTTCACAGTTGGCCTAAACCTCCTACAGAAGTCCAATTGGGACTACGTGCACAGGGACCTATGGTTACATGAACCATTTTGCATATCAACCTATGTGTGCAACCCCTTTGTTATTTGTTTTGTGACCTACCTCTGTGACTCTATCTTGACAGAACACTGACTATAGTCTACATATAATGCAAACGCATAGTCTGACATCTACTAACCCAGTGTACTAATGCTGCATTAACACCATTAACATCAATTGTTTGTATTTTTGTCTCTCAATATCATTAAATTATGTATCCTTTTGTGGTTTCCTTTTACTCCCACATGGGCGAAACGCGTTGGTAATAGAGGTCTACCACTTCACTGTGTATATGTATATTTTACTGTAATGTATTGATTACCCTATCCCCTTTCCACACTCAGTGACAGGAGCCCCCCCCCTCCTAACTAGGCAGGTTTGTTAGTGTAGGTACTCACCTGTACCCCCTTCCCCCATCCCAGAACTTTTTTGTGTTGCACTACTATAATTTTTGTATTTTACCCTACTGAAGTAAAAGTTAACCCTCCCACAGATGTCACGTGTGACGTCACAAGCCCCAGGTGCTGCACACAGCATTCCTAGTGAACACCAGGGGCTGCACAGAAGGCTGTACCCCCGCGATCAGACATCCTATCCCCATCCTTTGGATAGGGGATAAGATGTCCAGGGGTGGAGTACCCCTTTAAGGATGCAGGGAATTTTTTTTTTTGCACTTTCGTTTTGAGTGGAGTTTTCTTTGTGGGTTTTCATTCCTTACAGGTATTTTTCCACAGTGTTTACTAATGTTTCCCAAAGTTTTGCAATTTTTTTCTAAGTTTTTGCTATTTACAACTTCTCTGAGCTGTGGGGTTTTCTGCCAGCGCAGTGTCCAGAGCATGGAGGCGCTACCAGGAGACAGGCCAGTACATCAGGAGACGTGGAGGAGGCCGTAGGGGAGCAACAACCCAGCAGCAGGACCACTAGCTCCGCCTTTGTGCAAGGAGGAGCAAGAGGAACACTGCCAGAGCCCTGCAAAATGACCTCCGGCAGGCCACAAATGTGCATGTGTCCACTCAAACAGTCAGAAACAGACTCCATGAGAGTGGTATAAGGGCCCGACGTCCACAGTTGGGGGCTGTGCTTACAGCCCAATATCGTGCAGGACATTTGGCATTTGCCAGAGAACACCAAGATTGGAAAATTCGCCACTGGCACCCTGTGCTCTTCACAGATGAAAGCAGGTTCACACTGAGCACATGTGACAGACGTGACAGAGTGAGGCGCTGTGGAAAATGTTCTGCCTGCAACATCCTCCAGCATGACTGGTTTGGCGGTGGGTCAGTAATGGTGTGGGATGGCATTTCTTTGGGGGGGGGGGGGGCTGCACAGCCCTCCATGTGCTTGCCAGAGGACTGCCATTAGGTATCGAGATGAGATCCTCAGACCCCTTGTGAGACCATATGCTGGTGCAGTGGGCCCTGGGTTCCTCCTAATGCAAGACAATGCTAGACTTCATGTGGCTGGAGTGTGTCAGGAGTTCCTGCAAGAGGAAGGTATTGATGCAATGGACTGGCCCGCCTGTTCCCCAGACCTGAATCCTATTGAGCACATCTGGGACATCATGTCTCGCTCCATACACCAATGCCACGTTGCACCACAGACTGTCCAGGAGTTGGCAGATGCTTTAGTCCAGGTCTGGGAGGACATCCCTCAAGAGACCGCCACCTAATAAGGAGCATGCCCATGCATTGTAGGGAGGTCATACGGGCATGTGGAGGCCACACAAACTACTGAGCCTCATTTTGACCTCACTTGTTTTAAGGACATTATAAAGTTGGATCAGTCTGTAGTGTGGTTTTCCACTTTGATTTTGAGTGTGACTCCACATCCAGACCTCCATGGGTTGATAGATTTGATTTTCATTGATAATTTTTGTGTGATTTTGTTGTCAGCACATTGAACTATGTAAAGATGAAAGTATTTCATACGATTAGTTCATTCATTCAGACCTAGGATGTGTTCCTTTTATTTTGATCAGTGTACTATTGTGCGGCTTTAAAAAAAATCTCAATCTTTTTTAACCAAATTAGTACGTTTAAAATCCCTCTATTTTGACGACCTATAACTTTTTCCTTTTTGCCGTATAAGTGGCGGTATCAAATTTGCATATATAAAACTTTAAATACATTTAAAAAAAAAATTTTTGGTAAATATAATTTGAAAAAAACAGCAATTTTGGAGTTTTAAGAAAAAAATTTATGTTTATGTCGTTCACCATACTGGATAATTAACATTACATTTTGCTAGTTCAGACATTTACGCATGCGGCGATACCAGATATGTTTATTATGTTTTTTTTTTTACACTTTTTGGGGGTAAAATGGGAAAAAGGGATGTTTTACATTTTTATTGGGGGAGGGGATTTTTCCCATTTTTTAACTTTTTTTCCCATTTTATAACTATTTTTTAACACCTTTTATGTCCCCATAGGGGACTATTTATAGCAATCATTTGATTGCAAATACTGTTCAGTGCTATGCATAGGGCATAATACTGATGAGTGTTACTGGTGATTTTCTGCTCTGGTCTGCTCGATCTCAGACCAGAGCAGAAGACCCCTGAAGATGGCCGAAGGCAGGTGAAGGGATCTCTGTCCGCCATGCTAGATGATCGAATCCCCGCGGCAGCGTTGCGAGTGATCCGATCATCCATTTTAAGTGCCATATTGCCACAGATGCTGTGATCTGTATTGTTCATGGCATCTGAGGGGTTAATGGCGGACGTCTGCCTGATCGCTGATGTCTGCCATTACTGGCGGGTCCCCGGCTGCTGATAGCGATGAGACCTGCTGCGCATGACGCGAGTACCAATCCAGTGCTCGCGGTCATATCCATGACATAAATGTACATCATGGGGCATTAAGTACCACCGCACCATGACGTACATTTATGTCCAATTTTGTTAAGGGGTTAAGGCCCGTATGGTACATCCTACATAAAACCTGTTGCTCGGGCAGATAATAGCATAGATTACGTAGCTGGTTCTACAGCATATTGCTTCTCTATGAATAACTTTCTCCCTGTCCAGTACAACATTTTTATCTATACAGGCCTGAGGATGCCAGTTGGAGGTACCACATCTATGCATGCCAGGATGCAGCCATTTATTTAACCAATTTTCTTTTAGTGGTACTTTTCAAAGCACTCTGTACCAAAAGGTCTTTTAGATTTTTGCACTTTTGAAAAGCGATTAGAGGTTTTTGCTTCTCTATATATTTGCTAAATCTGCATCATTCTGAATCAAAAATCAATTATCGCATATTTATTTACGGAGGATGGGGATGAGGAAGCAAGGTTACCAAGTTTATAAGTCCATCAAGTTCAACCTATAACCCAATGAGTCCCTACTGACTTGACCCAGAGGAAGGCAAAAATCCCTCATACTAGAGTTAAAAATTCCTGAATAAATCCCTAGATCAACATTCTGTGCCTATAAATCTAGTATCCATAACCTGTAATGTTATTACTCTCCAGAAATGTATTCAGGCCCCTTTAGAACTCTCTTACTGAGATCACCATGACCACCTCCTCAGGCAGAGAATTCCACAGTCTCACTGCTCTTACAGTAAAGAACCCCTGTCTGTGCTTGTGTAGAAACCTTTTTTCTTCTAAACGTAGAGGATGCCCCCTTGTTATAGATACAGTCCTGGGTATAAATAGATCATAGGAGAGATCTCTGTACTGCCTCCTGATATATTTATACATAGTTATTAGGTCTCCACTAAGCCTTCTTTTTTCTAAACTAAATAACCTTATTTCTGATAATCTTCCTTGGTTAGTCCTCCCATTCCCCTTATTACCCTGGTTGCCCGTCTTTGAGTCCTCTCCAGCTCCACTATATCTTTCTTGTACACTGGTGCCCAGTACTGTACACAGTATTCTATGTGTGGTCTGACTAGTGATTTGAACAGTGGTAGAATTATTTCCTTGTCATGGGCATCTATGCCCCTAGTGATGCACCCCATGATTTTATTAGCCTTGGCAGCAGCTGCCCGACACTGGTCACTATAGCTAATTTTACTGTTAACTAAGACTCCCAAGTCCTTTTCCACATCAGTCGTCCCAAGTGTGCTCCCATTTAATACATAATCCCAGCCCGGATTATTCCTCCCCATGTACATTACCTTACATTTATCAGTGTTGACCCTCATCTGCTTCTTCTGCACCCAAACCTCCAACCTATCCAGATCCATTTGTAACAGTGCCCTGTCCTCTATTGTTAACCACTTTACAGAGTTTATTTTTCATCTGCAAAGATTGATACTTTACTATACAATCCCTCGACAAGATCATTAATGACTATATTAAATAGGACAGGACCCAAGATTGACCTCTGTGGTACCCCACTAGTAACAGTCACCCAATCAGAATAAGTACCATTAATAACCACCCTCTGTTTCCTATCACTGAGCCAGTTACTTACCCACTTACATACATTCTCCCCCAGTCCAATGCTTCTCATTTTATGCACCAACCTTTTATGTGGCACCGTATCAAATGCTTTGGAAAAATCCAGATATACGACATCCAGCGATTGCCCCTGGTCCAGTCTGGAGCTCACCTCCTCATGAAAGCTGATCAGGTTAGTTTGACAGGACCGATCCCTCATGAAGCCGTGCTGATATGGAGTCATACATTTATTTTCTCTTTCAATCTTTTTTTTATTATTATTAAAGCACCAACAGTAGGAGATGTCTGGCACTTCATGTTGAATATTTATGGTCCCTGTAGATGCAGGTGCAAACTTGGATGTCAGCACGTATGTCCGAGCGTGGAAGTGCAGATCACTTCAATAGTGCACATAACAATGTTCAAAGGAGAATGAATATAGAAGTTCGCACTCACCACATCAGCTCAGGATTCTTTATTGTGACATGTGCGGCAGGTGCAAGGGGTTCAGACGTGGGAGCGCCTCCGTGGGACGGTGTCCATTTCGTGCGGCAAGCGCACTTCGTCTAGTCAAAGCTCACTGAGTGAGCAAGGAGGCGGGAAATATCAGCATACCACTACAGGTGCTGCAATCAGCATAATCCTCACCTTAGTGATTCAAAAGGTAAAACATAACATAACATATAAAACATTATAAAAATGAACTGTAATCATTCCTATCATTAAGTCCGAGTGGTCCTAATGCTTCTTACTTGGTAATCCATCAGGCTTCACATTGTAGAAGATTTTTTTGTCTGTCTCCTCCATTACGAGGAGGATTAACCACTTGGAGTCTGGCAAATTTTATGTTACTGTGTCACGATTCGGCTTACGGGTTGTGGATCCGCTGTGTCAGCGAGGGATTGGCGTGGACCGTGCTAGTGGACCGGTTCTAAGAGGCTACTGGTTTTCACCAGAGCCCGCCGCAAAGCGGGATGGTCTTGCTGCGGCAGTAGCAACCAGGTCGTATCCACTAGCAACGGCTCAACCTCGCTGACTGCTGAGAAGGCGTGGGACAGAAGGACTAGGCAGAGGCAAGGTCAGACGTAGCAGAAGGTCGGGGGCAGGCGGCAAGGTTCGTAGTCAGGATGGATAGCAGAAGTTCAGGTAACACAGGCTTTGGACACACTAAACGCTTTCACTGGCACAAGGCAACAAGATCCGGCAAGGGAGTGCAGGGGAAGTGAGCAGATATAGTCTGGGAGCAGGTGGGAGCCAATTAAGCTAATTGGGCCAGGCACCAATCATTGGTGCACTGGCCCTTTAAGTCTCAGAGAGCTTGCGCGCGCGCGCCCTAGAGAGCGGAGCCGCGCGCGCCGGCACATGACAGCAGGGGACCGGGACGGGTAAGTGACCTGGGATGCGATTCGCGAGCGGGCGCGTCCCGCTGTGCGAATCGCATCCCCAACGGCCATGACAGTGCAGCGCTCCCGGTCAGCGGGACTGACCGGGGCGCTGCGGGGAGAGAGACGCCGTGAGCGCTCCGGGGAGGAGCGGGGACCCGGAGCGCTAGGCGTAGCAGTACCCCCCCCCTTAGGTCTCCCCTTTTCTTTGTCCGGTAACTGCCTCCCCTGGGATGAGGACACCGGGAAAGAATGGAGGGTTTCCTCAACGGCAGGCAGTACAGCAGGAGTGGGAATGGGGAGGGAGGGCAGAGGGCGAAGCCTGGCACGGGGCAGTGTGACACCAGGACGGGGGCCATGAGGAGGCACTGAGGCTTGCCTGACGGGACTGGGAGGGGGGGAGAGGCACTTCCTATGGCAGGCAGAGTCCCAGTTCTTGATCTCCCCGGTGGTCCAATCAAGGGTGGGAGAATGAAGCCGGAGCCATGGCAGACCGAGGAGGACCTCAGAGGTACAGTTGGGAAGGACGAATAGCTCAATCCTTTCGTGGTGGGGTCCAATACACATCAGGAGGGGTTCTGTGCGGTAACGCACGGTGCAATCCAGTCTGACTCCATTGACCGCGGAAATGTAGAGCGGCTTGACGAGACGGGTCACCGGGATGCGGAATTTATTCACAAACGACTCCAAAATAAAATTCCCAGAGGCACCAGAGTCCAAGCAGGCCACGGCTGAGAGGGAGGAGTTGGCTGAAGGAGAAATCCGCACGGGCACCGTGAGACGTGGAGAAGCAGACTTAGAACCAAGAGACGCCACACCCACGTGAGCTGGGTGCGTGCGTGCGTTTCCCAGACGTGGAGGACGGATAGGGCAATCCACCAAAAAATGCTCAGTACTGGCACAGTACAGACAGAGATTTTCTTCCCTACGGCGATTCCTCTCTTCCAGGGTCAGGCGAGACCGATCCACTTGCATGGCCTCCTCGGCGGGAGGCCCAGGCGTAGACTGCAAAGGATGCTGTGGGAGAGGTGCCCAGAGATCTAAGTCTTTTTCCTGGCGGAGCTCTTGGTGTCGCTCAGAAAAACGCATGTCAATGCGGGTAGCCAAATGGATGAGTTCTTGGAGGTTGGCAGGAATCTCTCGTGCGGCCAGCACATCCTTGATGCGACTGGATAGGCCTTTTTTAAAGGTCGCGCAGAGAGCCTCGTTATTCCATGATAACTCGGATGCAAGAGTACAAAATTGGATGGCGTACTCGCCCACTGAAGAATTACCCTGAACCAGGTTCAACAGGGCAGTCTCGGCAGAAGTTGCTGTAACATGGCGGTCAACTGCGACAGCTGCTGTCCTTGTTGGGCAATCTGCTGCGATTGCTGAGCGACCACCGTGGGAAGGTCAGCGAGACTTGGCAGCGGCACCTCAGCGGGATCCATGGCCGGATCTACTGTCACGATTCGGCTTACGGGTTGTGGATCCGCTGTGTCAGCGAGGGATTGGCGTGGACCGTGCTAGTGGACCGGTTCTAAGAGGCTACTGGTTTTCACCAGAGCCCGCCGCAAAGCGGGATGGTCTTGCTGCGGCAGTAGCAACCAGGTCGTATCCACTAGCAACGGCTCAACCTCGCTGACTGCTGAGAAGGCGTGGGACAGAAGGACTAGGCAGAGGCAAGGTCAGACGTAGCAGAAGGTCGGGGGCAGGCGGCAAGGTTCGTAGTCAGGATGGATAGCAGAAGTTCAGGTAACACAGGCTTTGGACACACTAAACGCTTTCACTGGCACAAGGCAACAAGATCCGGCAAGGGAGTGCAGGGGAAGTGAGCAGATATAGTCTGGGAGCAGGTGGGAGCCAATTAAGCTAATTGGGCCAGGCACCAATCATTGGTGCACTGGCCCTTTAAGTCTCAGAGAGCTGGCGCGCGCGTGCCCTAGAGAGCGGAGCCGCGCGCGCCAGCACATGACAGCAGGGGACCGGGACGGGTAAGTGACCTGGGATGCGATTCGCGAGCGGGCGCGTCCCGCTGTGCGAATCGCATCCCCAACGGCCATGACAGTGCAGCGCTCCCGGTCAGCGGGACTGACCGGGGCGCTGCGGGGAGAGAGACGCCGTGAGCGCTCCGGGGAGGAGCGGGGACCCGGAGCGCTAGGCGTAACATACTGCAATCACTATTATGTTTCTCTTGTAAGTGGGAAATGAGACGAGGGGCTCCATGTCCTGACCGGACCAAGTAGAAATGTTCTTGGACTTGGTGAAAAGTTATCTGATCGTTTTTCCTACGTAGTAAAACCCGCAAGGGCATATTAGAGCATACACTACGTATGATGATTGGCAGGTAATCATTTCATTTAGTATGTGAGAATATCCTCCCAGTTTTATAGTATAGAAAAACCACAGTGTCTGCACGGGAAGTTACCTCTAGGGAGCCGATCTATCTAGCCATGTGTTTTTCACAACATTATTATGTGGTTTTGAGACGGCATCACCAAGAGTGGTACTTCTGCAGTGTGTAAGGAGAGGTTTTCTGATGGCAGTCTCATGCAAATTAGGGTCAGCTTCAATCATATGCCAATTTTTTCTAATGGCAGATGATATGATGGAATTCCTGTTAGAATTAGAAAAAGAAAAAGTGAATCTTTTATTATTGCGTTGATTATGGCTATTCGTTGGTGAACGGCTTATCATTGTTTTTTTGGATGTAAACAGAGTATGACTAGGAATATCATTAGCTCTTTGGAATGCTTGTTCAATAATGTATTCTTGATAATTTATTTCAAGTAGTCTACATTTTAGTTCTTCTGCCTGTACAGAGTATGTGTTCTCACAGCTGTTTATTTTTTTTAATCTAAGAAATTGAGAATATGGCACACTTTTTTTTTTTACATGATGTGGGTGTGAACTGTTAAATTCCAACAAGGTGTTATGGGCTGTGCTTTTCCTGAATCCTTTTGTATGGATATCGTTGTCCATTATATTAAGAGACACATCCAAAAATTCTAAAGATTTGTTGCCAAATATGTATGTGAATAACAGGTTAACGTTGTTAAAATTGTGGAAATTAACAAACTGTTCAAACGACTTCTTGCTCCCTTCCCAGACAACAAGCACGCCATTTACATACCTCATAAATAATTTAATATGACCAATATAAGGATTTGTCTCTGAAAAAACGTAATTCCTCTCAAAAATAGATTGGCATACGTGCAGGAGACCGGCGTGCCCATAGCTGTGCCGTTCTCCTGCTTGTACCAATCTAACCCAAAATGAAATTCATATGCATAAGGAAAAATTGTAAGGATTCACACACAAAGGATATGAAGTTGTCCGATCTACCTGCTTCCACTAGCTGACCCCTGGGCTCCCAATCATGGCGGGGATCAGCTCTGCGACCGAACCTCTTTCTCAATACCTTGAATGCCTCCTAAAACCACTGCTTAAATCCATGACCATGTATGTTAGGGACACGTCCGATCCATTAAACCAACTTAGTGAGTTCACTTGGAGTGATGATTACCACCTTGCATCTATTGATGTTGAAAGTTTGTACACCCGCATCCCTCAGGAATGAATAAAGATAATTTAACCCCTCCCCTATTAAAAGTTTGAATCACCCCCCTTTTCCCATAAAAAAAAAAACACAGTTTAAATAAAAATAAAAATAAACACTTATGGTATCGCAGTGTGCGGAAATGTCCGAATTATAAAAATATATCGTTAATTAAAGGTAAATGGTACCGTTAAAAACTTCAGATCACGGCGCAAAAAATTAGCCCTCATACCGCCCCATACGCGGAAAAATAAAAAAGTTATAGGGGTCAGAAGATGACAATTTTAAACGTATTAATTTTCCTGCATGTAGTTATGATTTTTTCCAGAAGTAGGACAGAATCAAACATATATACATTTTAATTGTATGAACCTACAGAATAAAGATAAGGTGTCATTTTTACCAAAAAATGTACTACGTAGAAACGGAAGCCCCCAAAAGTTACAAAACGGCGTATTTTTTTCAATTTTGTCTCACAATGATTTTTTTTTCGGTTTCACCGTAAATTGGGCATTACAAAGTAGAATTGGTGGCGCAAAAAATAAGCAATCATATGGATTTTAAGGTGCAAAATTGAAAAAGCTATGATTTTTTAAAGACAAGGAGCAAAAAACGAAAGTGCCAAAACGGAAACCCCCCCCGGTCCTTAAGGGGTTAACTCCCTTAGAACACAGGTGTGAATGCCGTCTGGACCTGGTGATTTCTCTATTTTGATTTTTTGTAGGTGGCACTGTACTTCTTCCTGGGTTATACAGGTGACCTGTACTGGGGAATTTATCTTATCTCACTGTATTTTTACCTGACATTTCATTTTCCACAGTGAATATAGTATAGAAGAATGTGTTTAATATATTTTATTTTTCCTGATCCCCCGTCTAATTTTTTTTCTCATCACTTTTTAAAGGGCCAACACTTTCATTTTAAACCTTTTTGCTATTAATATACTGTATTTATCGGGGTATACCACGCAACGGCCTATAACACGCACCCTCATTTTACCAAGGTTATTTGGGTAAAAAAAGTTTTTTACCCAAATATCCTTGGTAAAATGAGGGTGCGTGTGTGTGCATGTGTATACCCCGATACACTGTCTCTGACCCCGCAGAAGCCCCCAGGAAAGGCAGGGGGAGAGAGGCCATCGCTGCCCACTTCTCTCAACCTGCCTTTCCTGGGGTCTAGAGCCCTGCTGCCACCGCTTCTCTCCCCCTGGCTATCGGCGCTGCTGCCCCTTCTCTCCCCCGGCAATGGGGCAGCGGCACCAATAGCCAGGGGGAGAGAAGGGGCAGCGGCACCCATTGCCGGTGCCGCTACCCCGTTGCATCCCACATCCCCGGTTCTATAATTACCTGTTGCCGGGGTCGAGTCCGCGCTGCTTCTGGCCTCCGGTGTGGCGTCCCCTGTGTCGTTGCTATGCGCTGCGAGTCGCAATGACGAGTGACGTCTTCAACGTGACGTCACTCGTCATTCCGCCGCACTGTGCAGCGCATAGCAACGATGCAGGGGACGCCACACCGGAGGCCAGAAGCAGCGCGGATCTGACCCCGGCAACAGGTCGTTGTACAACCGGGGATGGGGGAGGCAACAGGGCAGCGGCGCCGGCAGTCTCTGGACCCCAGGACAGGCAGGGGAAGAGAAGCTGGCAGTGACGGCAGGTCTCTGCACCTGCAAAACCCGCTGCAGTTCATTGATTTAAAGTGCCCACTTTAAATCATTGAGGTGCAGCGGCTTATCGGCGTATAACACGCAGATAGACTTTAGGCTAAAAATTTTAGCCTAAAAAATGCGTGTTATACGCTGATAAATACGGTAGTTAACCCCTTAAAGACACAGCCAATTTTAACCTAAAGGACCAGAGCGTTTTTGCACATCTGACCACTGTCACTTTAACCTCTTAAGGACCAAGGACATATGAGTACGTCCTTGGTCCCGCTCCCGTGATATAACGCGGGGTCCCACGGTGACCCCGCATCATATCACGGTGGGCCCGGCGTCATAGTGAAGCCGGGACCCGCCGCTAATAGCGTGCGGCACTGATCGAGGTGCCGTGCGCTATTAACCCTTTAGCCGCATGCTCAAAGCTGAGCCACGCAGCTAAAAGTGAAATTAAAAAGTGCCGGTTGGCTCAGTGGGCTGTTCGGGATAGCTGCGGCGAAATTGTGGCATCCCGAACATCTTACAGGACAGCCAGAGGGTCCCTACCTGCCTCCTCGCTGTCCGATCGCTGAATGACTGCTCAGTGCCTGAGATCCAGGCATGAGCAGTCAAGCGGCAGAATAATTGATCACTGGTTTCCTATGAGAAACCAGTGATCAATGTAAAAGATCAGTGTGTGCAGTGTTATAGGTCCCTATGGGAGCTATAACACTGGAAAAAAAAAAGTGAATAAAGATCATTTAACCCCTCTCCTATTAAAAGTTTGAATCACCCCCCTTTTCCCATAAAAAAAAAACACAGCGTAAATAAAAATAAAAATAAACATATATGGTATCGCCGCGTTCGGAAATGTCCGAATTATAAAAATATATCGTTAATTAAACCGCACGGTCAATGGCGTACGCGCAAAAAAATTCCAAAGTACAAAATAGTGCATTTTGGTCACTTTTTATATCATGAAAAAATGAATAAAAAGTCAATGCAAAAATGGTACCGTTAAAAACTTCAGATCACGGCGCAAAAAATGAGCCCTCAAACCGCCCCATACACGGAAAAATAAAAAATTTATAGGGGTCAGAAGATGACAATTTTAAACGTATTAATTTTCCTGCATGAAGTTATGATTTTTTCCAGAAGTACGACAAAATCAAACCTATATAAGTAGGGTATCATTTTAATCGTATGAACCTACAGAATAAAGATAAGGTCTCTTTTTTACCGAAAAATGTGCTACGTAGAAACGGAAGCCCCAAAAGTTACAAAATGGCGTATTTTTTTCCAATTTTGTCTCACAATGATTTTTTTTTCCGTTTCACCGTCAATTTTTGGGCAAAATGACTGACGACATTACAAAGTAGAATTGGTGGTGCAAAAAATAAGCAATCATATGGATTTTTAGGTGCCAAATTGAAAGAGTTATGATTTTTTAAAGGCAAGGAGCAATAACGAAAATGCAAAAACTGAAAAACCCCCGATCCTTAAGGGGTTAAGCATTAATAACTCTGGGATGCTTTTACTTATGAATTTGATTCCGAGATTGTATTTTCGTGACATATTCTATTTTAACATATTCTACTTTAACATAGTAGGTAAATATTGGTTGATACTTGCATAATTTTTGGGTAAAAAATTCCAAAATTTCATGAAAAATGTGAAAATTTTGCCTTTTTCTAACTTTGAAGCTCTCTGCTTGTAAGGAAAAAAGACATACCAAATAAATTATACATTGATTTACATAAACAATGGGGGAGATTTATCAAAGGATTTAGACTAATTTTTCTTGTCTAAATTTGTCGCACAGAAAGTCGCAGTCTAAATCTGTGCGACTTTTCTCCGACTTTTGCTTTAGAGGATTTTTACAACATGATGCATGCAAGTCTATTTTAGACTGAAATGCATTGAAAAATGCATTGGTGCTGAATTTATCAAAAGCGACTTTTCAGCGACAAGTCGCATAGGCTGAAAGTACGCCGAAATGTCAGACCATGTTGGAGCAGGTTTAAATATAGACTAAAGCATAGATCATGCAGTCTGTGCACAGAATTCATCAAGAGCCGTGCGCCATTTGATAAATTAGGTGCACAATAGACCAGACTAACCCTCTGTAGTTTGGTCTATATTGATGCGGCACATAGACAACTTTGATAAATCTCCCCCAATATGTCTACTTTATGTTTGCATCATAAAGTTAACATGTTTTTACTTTTGGAAGACATCAGAGAGCTTCAAAGTTCAGAATTTTCTAAGGCTGGGTCCACACTACGTTTTGTCCCATACGGGAGCGCATACGGCAGGGGGGAGCTAAAACCTCGCGCTCCCGTATGTGACCGTATGCGCTCCCGTATGTCATTCACTTCAATGAGCCGACCGGAGTGAAACGTTCGGTCCGGTCGGCTCATTTTTGCGCCGTATGCGCTTTTACAACCGGACCTAAAACCGTGGTCAACCACGGTTTTAGGTCCGGTTGTAAAAGCACATACGGCGCAAAAATGAGCCGACCGGACCGAACGTTTCACTCCGGTCGGCTCATTGAAGTGAATGGCATACGGGAGCGCATACGGTCACATACGGGAGCGCGAGCTTTTAGCTCCCCCCTGCCGTATGCGCTCCCGTATGGGGGAAAACGTAGTGTGGACCCAGCCTAAGTCAGACTTTTTCTGAGACCAGTTCAGTATTGAAGTGGATTTGAAGGGCTTTCACATTAGAATTACCCTGCAAATTACCCCATAATAAAAACTGCACCCATCAAAGTATTCAAAATTACATTCAGAAAGTGTGTTAACCCTTTAGGTGTTTCACAGTAATAGCAGCAAAGTGAAGAAGAAAATTCAAAATCTGCAATTTTTTACACTGGCCTGTTCTTGTAGACCCAGTTTTTGAATTTTTACAAGGGGTAAAAAGAGAGAAATCCTCCCAAAATTTGTAACCCATTTTCTCTCGAGAAAGGAAATACCTCATATGTGTATGTCAAGTGCTCTGTGGGTGCAGTAGAGGGCTCAGAAGGGAAGGAGCGACAATGGGATTTTGGAGAGTGAGTTCTTCTGAAATGGTTTTTGGGGGGCATGTCACATTTAGGAAGCCCCTATGGTGCCAGATCAGCAAAAAAAAAAAAAAAACACGTGGCATACTATTTTGGAAACTACACCCCTCAAGTAACGTAACAAGGGGTACAGTGAGCCTTAACACCACACAGGTTTTTGATGACTTTTCGTTAAAGTTGGATGTGTAAACAATTATTATATTTTTTCACTAAAATGCTGGTTTTCCCCCAAATTTTACATTTTTACAAGGGGTAATAGGTGAAAATGCCCCCCAAATTTGTAACCCCATCTCTTCTGAGTATGGAAATGTCACTGGCCAATGACAACGATCAGCAGCAGGGTACCATTTTGATTGGTCCCCAGTTGCATAGTGTCATCAGTCAGCTGTACAGAATAACTGCAATGACCTTTCTATCACCATGCCACGGTCAACTTTTGCGGCTTTTATCTGTTTTTTACATATTCTACATTTTTCTCTTTAGCTATTTAATGCTTCTTCACTGCTCTCCTTTTTTTAGTATCTTAAATGCTTTTGCATTTTTATTCATCCACATTGGTTTTTCTCCTATTCCTGACCCTTTTATACCCTTACATGAGAACTTAGAATATTTGTAAAATTCTCCCATTTAGTGTCAATGCTCATATTTTGGAGGACATTTGTGGAGATTCAATAAGACCTGTGCTGAGGAAAAATTGACCAATTGCCCATAGCAACCAAACAGATCGCTTCTTTTATTTTTCAGAGGTTGCTATGGGCAAGTGGTCGACTTTTCATCTGCACTTATCCTCCCCTCAGTATCCCTATTTATATTGTTAAGGACCTCTCTGAGGTGATCAAAAATTGCCTTCCTAAAGTTTATTGTTCTTGTGGCCCCTCGAGAGGTTTCCTTATTGAAAAACAAGTTATAATGTATTATATTATGATCGCTATTTCCTAGGTGTCCTACCTGCACATTAGTTACTCTATCAGGTTTGCTGGTTAAAATTACGTCTATTTGGGGGTAGTGCTGGGCGGTATACCGGTTCATACCGAATACCGAATTTTTTTTCCTGCACCATCTGAATTTTTCCCATACCACAATACCGGTTGGGCGCCTCCCCCCACTCGAATGAATTATCAGCCCAGCTCTGCGCTGTCCCCCACATCAGGGAGATAATCATATGTCACCTGCAAGCGCTGCTTTCCTCGTCCTCTTGTGAGTTGTGGGCCACCGAGTTGCAGGGATGGGAATGTCACAGAGCCGTCAGCCTATCACCGGCCGCAGCGATGTCCCGCCTCGGCCGGTGATTGGCTGAGCGCACTGTCATGTAAGGAGCCGGCCGGCATCGGGACATCGCTGTGGCCAGTGATAGGCTGACGGCTCTGTGATGTTCCCATCCCCAGCATGAGGCTGTTACAGGAGCAATGTGGGGAACTTTTTTTATTTTTGCAGCCCAGGCACAAGCAATATGTAGTACAGCACAGATTTACAGTGCCGGTAGCCTGCAACTCACAGGAGGATGAGGAGAGCAGCGCTTGCAGGTGACATATGATTAGTTCCCCGATGTAGGGGACAGTGCAGCGCTGGGCTGATAAACCGGGGGGGGGGGGGGTGAGGACAGGGGGGGTTAGAGAGGCAGCATCCACGGGTCACATGATGGGGGGGTTAGAGAAGCAGCACCCACGGGTCACATGATTGGGGGGGTGGAAAATACTGTCAAATACCGTGGAACCGACATAACTTACAAAATTACTGAGATACACATTTTTGGTCATACCGCCCAGCTCTAGTAGGGGGCCCCCTGCACCATATAGTCAGAAACCTGTTTCCTGTCTCCCAGTTTATATCTGTCTCACAGTATATTACACGATAGTTCCATATTATTACCACCTCATTGTGATTTGCTGCCTTGTTTATTTGCTTTAGTAATTATTCTGCCTCTTCCAAAGGATAAGGGATGTCTGATCACAGGGGGTCCCGCTGCTGGGAACCCCCGCAATCTCTCCTGCAGCACCCCCTGTCATCTGGTGCACAGAACGAGCTTCATCGCCAGTCATCAGACATGGAGTGAAGCTCGCTCTGTGCACCAGATGATAGGGGGTGCTCCAGGAGAGAATGTGGGGGTTCCCAGCAGCGGGACACCCGTGATCGGGGATAAGATGTCTAGGGGCGGAGTACCCCTTTAATGTCAGTGAAATGAACATATCTGTGTTAATAGTAGGAGACGTCAGCTCACCCAATCCTTTCGCACACCAAAGAAAACCTCCAACAGTGATATAGAACAGCAAAAGCCAGCGATAAAATTTATTTCACCTTTATTTTCATCCAGATTAAAACATCGACATTCGTCTCAGACAACAATGACAGTGGAATAAAACTCATGAAACGTCCAGCATGACGGGTTTCAGGTCATGTGACCCTTCATCAGATGCATGATGGGGAGTGGGGAGGTGAAAAAATATATAGGGCTAAATTGAACAGGTGTGATGACCACAACTAAGGGTTTAACCCCATAAGTTCCGAGTCTCAAATACTGTACCTCGCTACTGTACCTCTTAATTTAAGGTCTGATGTTATTTTGCATTATGAAATGTTTTTCTATTTTTCTTGTATTATGTATGATGGATTTTTCGCAAGTAGAATTTGTATTGTTCGATATTATGTCTGTGTTAATGTTTAATCATGTCTAATGTTAAATTATAATAAAGTGATGTAATAGTTGAGTTACAAAGTTTGTTCTGATCAGGCATGTGTGCCTTTTGTGATGTAATCCTTTATACACTACAGCCAGCAATGTCAGCCAAGGTATCAATGACCTAGCACACATTTATTGATAAAATACAGTGCCCCAGATATACTATTGCAATGCAACAGAATTATGGCTCAGTATGCATCAGAAAACTGTCTTGCATCACATTTATATATGTTTTTAGATGTTTTTTTGGGTGGTAGGCTTGGTGCATGGGCGGCACTACTAAAGCACACTGACAACACGGCTGCTGCTTCTTCAAGCCTGATCTCAGTTTGGAGGAGTGAGGAAGCAGCAGTTGTAATGTTGTAATGCTGCTGATTGGCAAAGTGTCCTGGTTCTTGCCAGCATCGGGACAATCTCTGTGCCATATGTCTGCTGTTCTGCTTGCTTCAGCAAAGTTGTTCATCCTGTGCTGCTAGGTCTCTGTAGCCTGTCTGTTGATCCTGATCCTGCCTGTCTTCTGAACTTTGCCTTTGCCTCATCCCTTGGACTCTGACCTGCATCTCATGTGTATAAACTTGGACTGTCTACCACGATCTACCACAAAGCACAAAACCCAAGCCCCTGCCCTCCTGAGTAAGTCCTTCTCTCGTGTTGGTCACAAAAAGAGGGGGCGTAAGGGGGGAGTACTGTAATGCTGCGTTTTGGCAACTACCAGCGTACCATGTGTCCTGGTTCTTACCAGCATCGGGCGACATTCTCTGTGTCTCAGGCTGCAGTTTCCACTCTGACCACTTGCTAGCACTGGTTGAGTTTGATAGAGCCAGCGTGCACTCCCTAATAGATCCTCTGCCAATTTCAGTCATGAACTCTGCCACACCTACTGTTCCTGGCCTCAGCAAGGTTGTTCATTCTGTGCTGCTAGGTCTTTGTAGCCTGCCTGATCTGAAGCCTACTGACCCTGCCTGTTTACTGGACTTTACCCTTGCCTCATTCCTTGGACTCTGACCTGCATCTCATTTGTATGAACATGGCCTGTCTACCACAATTCCTGTCTGCTTGCAGCTTGTTCCTGCCAACCTGCACCTGTAGCAATCTTGGTTTGCTGTTGTCACAGTACCTGCTCTGTTACACCTAAATCAGTTTTGCTGTGTCTGGCGCTAGCTGTCAGTTTGCCCCATTGTGCCTGCCTGGCCCATTGGCACCGTGAGTCCTCACCTGTGGGGCTTTATAGACATCACTGCACTCCTGGAGCACCACCCATGCACAAAGCCTGCCGCCCAAATAAGGGGTAAACTGGCAAGCAGGGCCATGGATCGGTCCATGGTAAGTATAATTTTCCTGAGGGTCATATGCACTACAAGCCTGTACCAATAGGTTAGTGTGGGTGACACTGCTGACAGATTCCCTTTTGGGTAAGATCACGCGTAGCGTATCTGTAGCCTTGATCAATACTGATCATGGCATCTGTGGCATTAACTTTGCTGAGGGTGACTGATTGGACCACCCAATACCACGGTTTTTAGACTGCCACAAAACCAGATACAGTGAAAAAATGAGCCAACCAGAGTCACTACCTGACTTCGGTCAGCTCATTTAAATGAATGAGATCCGGTGTGGGGCCGTATAAAGAAATCGTAGTGTGAATATAGCCTTAGATTGCCATGAACTTAATTGTATTCATATGAGTGAATATCAGGTAATGGGCTGAATTAACAGTAAAGGGGTATGTATGAGGCATACTTGTCCCTCAATGTACAACCTCCACACTCCGTCTATATAATCCCACTCATCACCTGATATTTACTTCCATTATTAACCTCTTCCAACTATAGGACTTGTGCGTTTGCCCTATCTTTGGGTAAGTTCCTGTGATTGTACATATGCATACACCCTACTGATCTCCTGCTCTGCGTGACAAGTTGCAGGAGATTGGTGGCGGGACCCAGATGTCAATCACAACCGATCTCGACAGTGTTAGCCCCATAGATGCGGAGTTCAGAACTGACCACGGCATCTATAGAATTGATAGGAGGAGGGGGCTCCCCTGTCCCCCATCAGTGACCCTGCAATGCAATAATGCGGTCCCGATGGTTGTCATGGCAGCAGGAGGCCAGCTGATGGCTTCCTGTCAGCCTAGTATGGCAGCATGTGAGGGCCAGTCTGTCTGCGGAGTACGGAAGCCTGTGAGAAGTATAAAAATATGTTTCTAAATAAATAGTATAAAAAAAAAGCATCTTTCCCAATAAAACCTATATTATCACAACAACAAAAAACATATACATAATAGGTATTGCATTGTTCATACTGACTTGTACTATACAACGTCATTATTGAACCTGGAACGTGAATGCTGTAAAAAGAAAACAACAAAAAAGTGCAAGATTTGCTCATTTTGGTTCAAAAATTTAAATAAAAATGATTAAAAGGTAGCATGTATCACATCAGTAAATAGTACAGCTTGTCCTGCACAAAATAAGCCCTTACACAATGAAAAAAAATAGCAAAGTTTATATAAAAACATAAAAAACTGTATAAATTGGGTATCACCATAATTGTACCGACCTACAGAATAAAGATAACATAACTTTTATCACACAGTGAATGCCATAAAAATGTCAGAAATGTTTCCATTTTTCATAATATTTTGGAGCAGCTGCTGCGGGACCCCGGCTGTGATTGTCAGCAACTGACACGTATGCATATGTCCTGGAATCGGAAGGGGTTAAAGAGAAGCTGACAGGCTGTTCACTCCCACTAAACCCAATATACAGGGTTACAGTGTGGGTGAACAGTTTCAATAGAAGTTGTTACTTATTTAAATCTGTATTAGTAAAGTATGAAGTATTTGTAAACTTATGCTTGTTCATTCTTCTCTTTCTATTGCACAGTGTAGACGGGGAGCCAGTTTGCTAATGAATATTAAAATGTCTGCGCAGGTACTGCTGCCTCATTACACTCCTCAGAGAGCAGAGTGCTCATCCCCGGCAGCCATTTGCATATTTATTATAGTTTATTAATATATAATAAATAGTATATTTATTATATATTGCGCAGAGCTGCAGAGAAGAATGAGCAGGAATAAGTCTACAAACAATCCACAGATTAAAGTAAAACTTTTTAATTTTTTATAGCTGTTTACCTGCACTTTATACCAGTGAATTATCAGACAAACTAAAAACCCTCATATCCAGGGCTGCCATCAGAAATTTTGGGGTCCCTTACACAGCTCAAGGCCCCCCCCCCCCCCCTTCCTCTCAGGGCCTGTCCGCTATCTTTCCAATCATCAACTAAAGATCCCTTTAGTTCAATGGGGAAGGAAGGAGGGAATATTATTACCATACGCATTTCCATTATACTGTTACTGACAAAATCCTGTAAACTGAGACCAATACTACCAAAAATACCAGTATACGAGGAATAATGTCATTATACATATTACCATCTTACTATTACTGACCAAATTCTGTATACTGAGACCAATATTCCCAATAATACCAGTATACAAGGAGGAAATATTTCCCCCATACAGTGACCATATCGTGGTAGATATTAGCTCTACACAGGCTCTGCAGACCATATAAGTAATTACATACAGTTACATCAGGTGAGGTTTTCCCTGATCAGAGTCGTTCACTTCCCTTTTTCTTCTCCTTCCAGCCCAGAGTGTCATGACGATTTCTTCCTTTCACAACTTGTCTCCACAGAACCTGGTAGACAAACATTTTAGGCTCTGCACTTTTTCATGCACCTACAACGCTCCATACAATAATAATAGAGTCATAGATAAGTGGGTTGGTGAAGAGTAGGTAGGTCCCCCTGTATATATTGCAGCTTCCCATAAACAGTAATAGCCTCCCCTTTAAGTAGTAGTAGTAGCCCCCCTTTAGGTAGGTGATAGCAGCAGCCCCCATTAGGTAATAGTAGTGGAGGCCCCTTTTATGTAGTATAGAAGCAGCCTCCTTAGGTAATAATAGCCAGCAGCCCCCTTAAATAGTAATAGCTAGCAGCACCCCTTAGGTAGTAATAGCCAGCAGGCTGCTTAGGTTGTAATAGCAGTAGCCCCCTTAGGTAGTAATCAGTAGCCCCCCTTAGGTAGTAATAGCCAGCAGCCCCCACAGGTAGTAATCAGTAGCCCCAATAGGTAGTAATCAGTAGCCCCCTTAGGTAGTGATAGCCAGCAGCCCCCATAGGTAATAATCAGTAGCCCCCCCCCCCTTAGGTAGTAATGGCCAGCAGCACCCCCTTAGGTAGTAATAGCCAACAGCCCCCTTAGGCAGTGTAACACTCACATTTCAGAAGACAGGAACACCACTGGACCTGTGTGGCAGATTACTCAGACCGTACCAGGGAGCGGAGTCTAAGGTGCCGCCGGTTTTCACCAGAACACGCCGCAAAGCGGGATGGACTTGCTGCGGCAGGCGGCACCCAGGTCGCTACCCCTGGCACGGCTCGACCACAAAGGTGGCTGAGGAGATGCGAGGCACAGGAGGGATAAGGCAGCTCGGAGCAGAGAGGCGGAGGCAGGAGAAAAACCCAGAGAGTGATGGACTGGGGCTCGCATGCGGGCGCATCCCAGCCCCGTCGGCAGCAGCAGGTAAGGGGACCATGCGCTCACGGCCAGAGCGCATAACGTAACATGCAGTAATAGCAGAAGCCCCCTTAGGTAAAAATAGAAAAAAATACATATACACCTGGGCGGTCCATGGCCTCTTCTCTTCTGTCTTCTTCTCCGGGCTGTGCTCTTGCACATGATGGTGACGTCATTCATGTGCCAGAGTGCAGAGGACGGACACCCAGGCCTCTTGTCGGTGACTGCATATTGTGGGCAGCCCACAAGAGTGATTGACAGGGAGAGGAGCCAATGGCTTTTTGCTCTGTCAATAAGCCAAGCCCGAGCGCCGCATTGGAATCACTGTGAGCAACTCCTCCATCACTTTAAAGCGCAACTGTCATCGTTTTTTAACCCCCCAGACTACTACAATGTTGTTGCTGATGACCATAAAGTGAATGTAGCCATACCTTTATCTCCGCTTCTTTTATAAGTTATAATATATCCAGCAGTCAGGCACAGCGGCTGGGCTTTGTAAACCCAAAGCCACGCCTATTCTCTCTTTCAGCGCTAGGACTGCAGTGTAGTAAGATGCGCCCCTCCCTGCCAGGTTTGATGCTGCGCACGCTGCCGTGAGTTGACAGAGCGAGCTGTGGTGGCGGATTGTGTAGCAAGCCTTGTGGGGTGTAGGGTAGTTAGGGTGTTGCTGTTCAGGATAATAAAGGGCGCTGTTAACCCTTGCCACTCGTGACGCCAGGGTTAGGGTTAAATACTGAAATCTTGATAGGCCTATTGCCACCCTTCCCAAGAGCAATAGGTGATGCAGTAATAAAGGATTGTCCACAGCCACAGTTAACTGAAAACTTGCAGGAACTTTTACTGAAGAATTTCGGTAAATGCAGCAATAGTAACAGTCCAGATAACAGAGTCTCTACAGATATGGTTGAGCAGCGATTGACAGTTGGTTGGGATCAGATAAGCTCAATTTAGCTTCTTAGGGATTTTGTAGCATAGATCGGCTGGATTTAAGGGTGCGTTTAGGTCCAATGATCTTGCGGTGAGTAGCAGGGAATTGCTTAAAATATCCGCTATGTTAGAGGCCGAGGCCGCAAGGCTTTGGCCTAGTAACTCGTTTTGTAAGCTGCGAAGGTCCTACCTCTTCTAGAGTCAGCAACCCAAGAGAGCGATCAAGATGGTGCAGGTCCCATATATGGGCAGGGGCTGGCCGTTTTGGATTGGTCCATAACAACTGTCACTCACCGTTACATTGCATTGTGGGTGAACACGTCATGGGAACCTCCAAAGGTCCTGTAGCAAAACCATAGAGTTCTAACCTAATCACATGACCCGCAGGTCCTGCTACGCTGAATAGGTAGGCAACCAAATATATACATATATCTATACTTATATTTATAAGAACTTCTATACAGTCATAGACTAACTGAGGGGTGACAAGGGGATAACTATAGAAGAGGGACCCCGACGTTCCTAGGGACTCTGACTATGGGGACCTCTACAAAGGTAACGTATGAAATACAGTACCGGGACACCACAAACCCCCTTACTTAAAACAAGTCGACCCCGACGCCTGTTCCCTAAGGCAGAGGAACTCGGACTAGGACAGGATTAATATTTTCTATACATCCTGACAAAACCTGAGTAAACAGTAAACACATTTGTACTTGATTGTTACTCTGACTAGCATCTTGACTAGACAATACTGAAGCTATCTAGACATTTTGAAGCTATCTAGACAGTGATGAAGCTATCTAACCTTTAGTTTCTAGATCCTTAGACATTTTTTTAATATAGCTCTCTATAAATTTATGAAGCTAACTATACATGTATATACAGCTCTCTATACATTAAGTTTCAAGCTGACTAAACATTTCTGAAATCTCACCACATTTTTCTTTTTTTACTTACCCCTAGAATACAACAGTATAACCTACCTAGGTTACCTTTAGAAATACGTGTTTAATTCTAAGCTCGCAAGAGCATCTACTGGCCAGGTAGAGCATCTCACACACGTAATACAGAGAAAAGAAACATGAGTGTACCTAACAGTGGCAGGAATTGGGTATCAATAGGCTACAATTCCTAAGTGTTTATTGAATGTGAGATATATTTTTGTTTTGTGTATGTACTGAAGAAGAATGAGGTAGTATATTTAAGTGAGTTATTTAAGTACTATGTGTGCAAGTACTGCTTACTAGTGAGTCTTGCTATCTTAAGGGTAGGTTACCCTGTTATTTTTGTTGAGACAGGTGCTAGCGATTGGAAACTGGAATGCTACTCTCGGAGAAGTCGGGAGAGTCACCTATTTAGCCACTACTAAAACACCTTTTTAGTATTTTTATACATTTGTATGTACATGTATACAAGAATTATTTAAGTTTTTTGTTTTTGGTGTACACGTATATCTAGCGGACAATTTTCTGTATTCAACCTTTACTTACTTTTTATGTACACAGACACAAAGCTATTTTTTTCTCTGTACAGGACCCATATACATTTTTATTATACAAGCTTACATATTTATTAACACTCCAACAAGGTTCAGGCGCATACACCTGATAAGTGCAAATTTTAGCAAGAGCGTCCTTATGAATATAGGATTATGTACATAGAACGGATGTGTAAGGATCTGCAGTCCACCTACACTAGAAGTCTATATTTCACGGTTGCCCCAAATCAATCGGGCACAAAACTTACGAATCTCCTACCAGCTAGGAGTCTCTTGACCTGATGGTCAGGCACAAAGCTTGATGGTTACGTTGCTGAACTTGAAACTGGAACAATCTTAGCACAGTCCTGCTAGGCACATGTCTTGAACTTGGTTACCGAAAAACAAAAGTGGTTAGCATAGAAAAGCAATAAACATTACTTTACAGTCCTTCAAAAGACATTTCTCTGGAATCTTCTTGTGCCTCTTGTAGATCCTCTATACCTCCCAACATCTTATACAGGCAAGGAGTTAATGTGACTCTTCCACAACACATTGGTGAGAGTAGAATGTGCAACAGTAGGATTTAGAGTGACAAGAGGTTTACTGGTCCGGATCAAAGTTGGTTCATAAGGTTTTAGCACCATCTCCATATCAGGAGTGGACCAAAGCACTTTCGTTGGTACCCTGGAAGCAGGCAAACTCTCCATGTCGGAATAGGGCCTTGGTACATATGTTGGTACCTGTGCAGGAGGCAAACTCTCATTGCTCCGAGAGGGCCTAGGTACGTACGTTGGTACCTCTGGAACAGACAAACTCTCATTGCTCCGAGAGGGTCTAGGTACAGTCTTTGGTGCCCGCAATTTGGGCTTAATTTCTTGATCTTGAGCAGGACTTGGCACTATACTGTACACAGAAGATGATTGATGCTGTAGAGGCTCCTCCTCCTTGAGTCAGGTGTGGATCCAGAGTCTAGTCTCGGGAGGAGCACTATTAGAGAATTTTGCGTTGGCGGACAGAAAATAAGGTGTTGCTTAAGGAACTTACAATATTATTAAATGTATCCAGTATAATAATCAAATATACCAATTGCCACAGAGTGGGAAAGCGCTAAAGAAGTTTTTACCATTTAAAACTACAGCTCCCAGTATGACCTAAGTAGTGGTGAGGAGATGCTGGGAGTTGTTGTTTCACCCTTCATAACTGCAAAACTTACAAGTGACTCCAGCTCTGATGGGACAGTCAGGACAATACACAATGATATCAGTGACTACAGGTGACATCTTCTCTATAGTCTTTCCTTATCTAATTCAGATGGTACATACCGCCGGGTCCAGCTAAATATTCTCGCTGCATAACTTGATGCCCAGACAGCTCTTCACTGTGTCAGCGGATTCTGAACCTCTATATGAAAATAGTATTATTATAATACTGCCAAACACCATATCCTTTGAATATAATTATGACACACTGTACCCTCCGAATATACTACAACTCACTTTACCCTTTGAATACAATACTGCCACACACTGTACCCCCTGAATATAATACTGCCACACACTGTACCAACTGAATATAATACTGCCACACATTGTACCCACTGAATATAATACTGCCGCACACTGTACCCTCTGAATATAATACTGCCACACACTGTACCAACTGAATATAATACTGCCACACATTGTACCCACTGAAAATAATACTGCTACACACTGTACCCCCTGAATATAATACTGCCACACACTGTACCCACTGAATATAATACTGCCACACACTGTACCCACTGAATATAATACTGCCACACACTGTACCCACTCAATATAATACTGCCACACACTGTACCAACTGAATATAATACTGCCACACATTGTACCCACTGAATATAATACTGCCCACACACTGTACCCAATGAATATAATACTGCCACATAGGGATGTAAGAAAAAATCGATTCCCGCGATTATCGTGATTTTTCACTTGCCGATACTGAATCGATTCAAAATATTTTTGAATCGATTCTTTTAGTGATGTGGAATTTGTATCTCCTGATCCCCGGAACAGCATGTCCCGGGCATCAGGAGATACAAGTTCCACATTTTGTCAGCCGGATCTGATGTGGCGGCGCTCTGGGTGTACGGAGCGGGCTCCGACTCGTGCCCGCTCCATACTCTGCAGCCCCCGGCGATCGCCGCGGCTGGCTATTAACCCTTTAGATCGCCGCTGTCAAAGCTGACAGCGGCGTCTAAAGGGACATGTGTATGCTCCCTGGTGGGCTAGATCGCCCCCCCGCAGGGCGATCGCGTGCGGGCGATCCACTGTGGAGGTAGCCGGAGGGCTTACCTCTGCTTCCCTGCTCTCCATGGCTCTGTCATTGATAGAGCCTGGCTGGACCAGGCTCTATCAATGGATCGCAGATAAATGGAGTTCAATAGAACTCTATTCATCTGTCTGAGGAATCTAATGATTCCTAAAAGACTAATAAAGTGTATAAAAAAAAATAAAATAAAAATAAAGTTTTAATAAAAGTGTAAAAGACATTGTTTTTTTAGACAGAATCAGGATATATCGCGATGTATCGTCACCTAGACGGTATCGTGATATATCGGGATATATCGAATCGCCACACTGGTATCGCGATTCGAATCGAATCGCCAAATTCTTGGCGATCCACACCCCTACTGCCACACACTGTACCCACTGAATAATACTGCTACACACTGTGCCCAATGAATATAATACTGCCCCACACTGTAACCTCAGAATATAATACTGCCACACACTGTACCCACTGAATATAATACTGCCACACAATGTACCAACTGAATATAATAGTGCCACACACTGTACCCACTGAATATAATACTGCCACACACTGTACCAACTGAATATAATACTGCCACACACTGTACCCACTGAATAATACTGCCACACACTATACCCAATGAATATAATACTTCCACACACTGTAACCTCAGAATATAATACTGCCACACACTGTACCCTCAGAATATAATAATGCCCCACACTGTACCCTAAGAATATAATACTGCCACACACTGTACCCCAGAATATAATACTGCCACACACTGTACCCCAGAATATAATACTGCCACACACTGTACCCCTGAATATAATACTGCCCACACACTGTACCCTCAGAATATAACACTGCCACACACTGTACCCTCTGAATATAATACTACCACACACTGTACGCTCTAAATATCCCTCTGAATCCAATACCGTGATGTATTGTGGCTAATGAAAACCGTACTACCCCAGAAATTCCTTATACTCTGTGCCCCTCATATATAGTAGTAATGCCCCATCCTGTGCCCCCACATATAACTATGACCTGTCCTGTTCCCCCTCATAATAATAATGCCCTCTGTCCTGTGCCCCTACCATATAATGCCCCCTGTGCTGTGCCCCTCACATATAATGCCCCTGCAATGTTCCCCTCACATATAATGCCCCCCAATCCTGCTCCCTCAGGGGATATTATAAGTGAGGGGAACATAACAGGGGGGCATTATAAGACAGGGCACATTATATGTTAGGGGCACATGACAGGGGGGCATTATATGTGAGAGGCACATGACAGGGGGTTCCTCACTTATAATGCCCCCCTATCATGTTCCCCTCACTTATAATGCCCCCTGTCCTGCCCCTTCAGGGTGCATTATAAGTAAGGGGCACATAACAGGGGGCATTATAAGTTGAAGTACATTATATGTTAGCAGCCCAAGACAGGGGGGCATTATAAGTGAGGTGCCCAAGACAGGGGGGCATTATAAGTGAACAGCCAGTTAGGTGCCCCTCACTTATAATGCCCCCCCTGTTATTTGCCCCTCACATTTAATGACCCCTGTCCTGTGCCCCTCACATTTAATGCCCCCTGTTATGTGCCCCTAACTTATAATGCCCCCTTCATGTGCCCCTCACATTTAATGCCCCCTGTCATGTGCCCTTCACATTTAATGCCCCCTGTTATGTGCCCCTAATTTATAATGCCCCCTTCATGTGCCCCTCACATTTAATGCTCCGTTATGTTCCCCTCACATATAATGCCCCCTGTCCTGCACCCTCAAGGGGCATTTTAAGTAAGGGGCACATGACAGGGGGCATTAAAAGGGAGGGGCACATGACAGGGGGGCATCATACGTGAGGAGCCCCCCTGTCATGTGCCCCTCACTTATAATGCCCCCCTGTCATGTGCCCCTCACTTATAATGCCCCCCTGTCATGTGCCCCTCACTTATAATGCCCCCCCTGTCTTGGGCCGCTGATATATAATGTGCTTCGACTTATAATGCCCCGTTATGTTCCACTCACATATAATGCCCCCTGTCCTGCACCCTCAGGGGGCATTTCAAGTAAGGGGCACATAAAAGGAGGGCATTATAAATCAGAGCACATCATTTGTTAGCGACACATGACAGGGGGGCATTATAAGTGAGGGGCACATGACGGGGGCATTATAAGTGAGGGGCACATAACGGGGCCCTGTCAGTCTGCCGGAAGTGGCCATTCCAATGTCCCCCGCAGGAAACTCCGTGCAGGGTTCAGCACCCCCTTCCAGCAGACTGCAGGGGCCCTGTTCAGGAGATTGTAGGGGGTCCTAGCGCTCGGATCCCCCACAATCTATAACTTATCCCCTGTCTCGGCATCTAAATAGGCTGTAAGTAAATGAAAAATAGATGCTGGCAGCAGTGGGATAGATATGATATAGATATGAGATAGATAGATATGCGATAGATAGATATGAGATAGATAGATAGGAGATAGAAAGATAGATATTAGATAGATATATAGATAGATAGGAGATAGATATAAGATAGATAGATAGATAGATAGATAGGGGGAGATGTATCAATGTTGTTGTTGGTAGACGTTTTTTGTCGATCATTTTGGTTGGTCTAAATTTGGAGCAATTTCTCCAAATTTATCAAACTTGTGCAAGCCCCATGATAAATTTTGTGCAATGGTCTAAATCTCCACAAAGTTCTATTTGTAGACCTGTTCTACACCTCACAGGAAAAGCGGTGTATCCTGGACGCTGGGCTTTTGTTCTATTGGGGGAGATGTATCAATGTTGTTGTTGGTAGACGTTTTTTGTAGATCATTTTGGTTGGTCTAAATTTGGAGCAATTTCTCCAAATTTATCAAACTTGTGCAAGCCCCATGATACATTTCGTGCAATGGTCTAAATCTCCACACAGTTCTATTTGTAGACCTGTTCTACACCTCACAGGAATAGTGGTGTATCCTGGACGCTGGGCTTTTGTTCTATTGTTTTTCAGGATTCCTCTGAGGTTTTTTTTTGTCCACCAGCAAAAACGCCTGAAAAACGGTCCCAGCTTTTCCTGCATTTTGGTAATTTTTCTTGGGGGAGATTTATCAAAAACTGTACAGAGGAAGAGTAGTGCAGTTGCCCATGGCAACCAATCAGATTGCTTCTTTACAAAAATGAAAGGAGCAATCTGATAGGTTGCTATGGGCAACTGCACCGCTCTTCCTCTACATAGGTTTTGATTAATCTCCCCCCTTGTGTTTTTTCTTGCATTTTTGCTGGTGTGCGGAAACAAACATTTTTGTACCCTGTGTGCATTTTTTTCACTGCAGGTACTACTCCATGGGTCAGATGCAGAGCGCCCGCCCTACGGAGTGTAACGAGGTAAGGAGTGATGTATAGCATATACATATACAGGGTGCAGAGCATCACTACTTACCTCCGCCCACTGTATAGTATACAGGGGGCATAGTGTATCCATGTATACTATACAGGAGCCCAGCAAGGAAAGAGTTAGCCCACACTGCAGTTCTGAGTTAAATCTTTGAGCGCTCTCCTGTATATACAGCCATCTATAGATGACTGTATATACAGGATACAGTAGGCAGACAAGAACAATTGGAGGCTCCCTGTTACACACTGCAGTATGGGCGCACTCCCCAGGTGAGATCGCAAATGATGTCCTCAACTTTTTTTTTTCTCATTTCAGATACGTGAATGGGGAGGACTACGTCAGATTCAGTGTATTGCGATGATGACCAGCTTTTTTTTAATGTCAATAAAAGGTTTAATGAGGGCTGTGTGGGGAGTGTTTTTTTTTAAATAAATTTTTTTTCAATGCCAGGCTTAGCGTTAGCCACAAAAACAGCTAGCGCTAACCCCCAATTATTACCGCGTTACCCACCGCCACAGGGTTGCCGGGAAGAGCCAGTACCAACAGGCCTGGAGTGTCAAAAATAGCGCTCCTGGCTGGGGTTATTTAGGTTTGGGAGAGCCAGTAACAATGGTCCTCGCCCACCCTGGTAACGTCAGGCTGTTGCTGATTGGTTGGTATCTGACTGACACTGAAAATATGGGGAACCACACACTTTTTTTTATTACAAAAAAAAACAACACATAGGCTTCCCCATATTTTCCGTGTCAATTAGACACCAACCAATCAGCAACAGCCTGACATTACCAGGATGGGCGAGGACCATTGTTACTGGCCCTCCCCAGCCTAAATAACCCCAGCCTGTTACCGCCTAGGCCAAGAAGCGCTATTTTTGATGCTCCGGGCCTGTTGGTACCGGCTCTTCCCGGCACCCCTGTGGCGGTGAGTACCGGGGTAATAATTGGGGGTTAGCGCTAGCTGTTTTCGGGGCTAACGCTAAGCCCAGCTTAGTAATAGATTCCGTCTACAAGACGGCTTCCACTACTAAGCCTGAAATTTCAATTATAAAAAACACAACACATGAAATAAAAAATGGATTTAAAAAAACACTCCCCCACAGCCCTCGTTAACCCTTTTATTGACATTAAAAAATGCTAGTCATCGTCACACTCCCCCGAATCTCAGGTAGTCCTCTGCATTCACTTATCTGAAATGACAAGAAAATAAAAACACGAAAAATGGGTCAGTACATTTTGGGCGCTCTCCCCTGGGGAGAGCGCACATAATGCAGTGTGTTCCTAAAGAGGGAGCCTCCAATTGTAGCTAAACTACAACTCCCATCATGGGGGCTGTAAGTAAACAACAGCTGGAGTCTCCCTGTTTGGGAACACACTGCCAAAAAGGCTCTGTTCCCATTATGCAAAACGCATAATGAGAACAGAGCCATACTTACCACCCTGGCTTCAGGCCTGGACTGTGAAGCTCCGCCCTCTAATGATGTCATCACTAGGGGGCAGGGGCGGAGAAGTTGCAAGGGGTCTCAAGAGTGAGACCCCTGAGATCCGTCAGTCTGCCCTTGGACTACTACTCCCATCATGGGAAATTTTGTGTCCCATGATGGGAGTAGTTGTAGTACCGCAGTGCTGAGGGATGGCTCTTACACATCCCCCAGCTGCGAAACTGTATTGTGACTATTAGGACTACTACTCCCATCATGGACAGACTCTGTCCATGATGGGAGTTGTAGTCCTCGGGCTGAAGGACAGATCGCAGCAGGTCATTCTCCAGAGACCCGCTGCGATCTGCATTTATTAACTTAAAAAGCCAGCGGCAACACTGCACTCCCCGCCGCCTCCTGTATACAGATGTCACGATTCATAATCCCCGCCGCCGGGAGAGGGGAGCTCTGATTGGTGGAAAGCTATTCACCACTATACACCAATCAGAGCTCCTGTCTTCTGGTGGGGATTATGAATTGAGACAGGTCTATACAGGGGAGCGAGTGGAGCCGCTTCTACAGTATATAATTGTTATGTGTATTGTACCCCCCCCCCCCAGACTAATACTGATCCCTTCTATAGTGAGCGCTGGGACCGCTGTGTGATTGACAGGTCCCCAGCGCAAGTGTCCGGCCCCACTGACCTTTATATGTTATAAATCTTTATGATACACACTGCCCGTCCTCCTCTTCATTCTTCTGATACCGGAGACGCGCGGCTTCTGTATCATAGTCTATAGACAGAGCGCCCCCTCCCTGCCTCCACACTGCACAGGGCTGGGGCCAGACAACGGCAGGGGGCGCTCTGACTATAGTGAAAGCAGAAGCCGCGCGTCTCCAGTATCAGAAGAATGAAGAGGAGGACGGGCAGTGTGTATCATAAAGATTTATAACATATAAAGGTCAGTGGGGCCGGACACTAGCGCTGGGGATCTGTCAATCACACAGCGGTCCCAGCGCTCACTATAGAAAGGGTCACTATTAGTCTGGGGGGGGGGGTACAGTACACATAACAATTATATACTGTAGAAGCGGCTCCACTCGCTCCCCTGTATAGACCTCTCACAATTCATAATCCCCGCCAGAAGACAGGAGCTCTGATTGGCTAATAGTGGTGAATAGCTTTCCACCAATCAGAGCTCCCCTCTCCCGGAGGCAGGGATTATGAATCGTGACATCTGTATACAGGAGGCGGCGGGGAGTGCAGTGGAGCCGCATATACCGCCGGCTTTTTAAGTTAATAAATGCAGATCGCAGCGGGTCTCTGAAGAATGACCTACTGCGATCTGTCCTTCAGCCTCAGGACTACAACTCCCATCATGGACAGAGTCTGTCCATGATGGGAGTAGTAGTCCTAACAGTCACAATAGAGTCCCGCAGACAGGGGATGTGCGTCTCTCAGCGCTCCGGTGCTACAACTACTCCCATTATGGGACAGATTCTGTCCCATGATGGGAGTAGTTGTAGTACTGCAGTGCTGAGAGACGGCTCCTGCATCCCCCACCTGCATCTCTCACCGTCTGCCATTTTCTACGAGTCCTTGCTAGCACTCTTAGGTTTAGACTACTTTTCTTGCAAAAAAGCGCAATTGCGCAAAAAAACATCTACTTTTTTTGCGCAATTGATAAATACCAGTCCACTGGATTAGGTGGTGTACGGTAGACCAAACTGGTGACAACTTTAGAAAACTGTCCACCCAAAAAAAACGCAGCTCTATGCAAAAAAAGCGCAATTGCGCAAAATTTGTAGACGTGAAAAATGGTCTAAATGCAATGATACATGTCCCCCATTGTTTTTCAGGATTCCACTGAGGTTTTTTTTTTTTGTCCACCAGCAAAAACGCCTGAAAAACGGTCCCAGCTTTTCCTGCATTTTGGTAATTTTTCTTGGGGGTGATTTATCAAGAACTGTACAGAGGAAGAGTAGTGCAGTTGCCCATGGCAACCAATCAGATTGCTTCTTTAAAAAAATGAAAGGAGCAATCTGATAGGTTGCTATGGGCAACTGCACCGCTCTTCCTCTACATAGGTTTTGATTAATCTCCCCCCTTGTGTTTTTTCTTGCATTTTTGCTGGTGTGCGGAGACAAACATTTTTGTACCCTGTGTGCATTTTTTTCACTGCAGGTACTACTCCATGGGTCGGATGCAGAGCGCCCGCCCCACGGAGTGTAAGGAGGTAAGGAGTGATGTATAGCATATACATATACAGGGTGGAGAGCATCACTACTTACCTCCGCCCACTGTATAGTATACAGGGGGCATAGTGTATCCATGTATACTATACAGGAGCCCAGCAAGGAAAGAGTTAACCCACACTGCAGTTCTGAGTTAAATTTTTGTGCGCTCTCCTGTATATACAGCCATCTATAGATGACTGTATATACAGGATACAGTAAGCAGACAAGAACAATTGGAGGCTCCCTGTTACACACTGCAGTATGGGCGCACTCCCCAGGTGAGATCGCAAATGATGTCCTAACCTTTTTTTCTTCTCATTTCAGATACGTGAATGGGGAGGACTACATCAGATTCAGTGTATTGCGATGATGACCAGCTTTTTTTTTAATGTCAATAAAAGGTTTAATGAGGGCTGTGTGGGGAGTGTTTTTTTTCAATGTGTCGTGTTTTTTTTAATTGAATTTTTCAGGCTTAGTAGTGGATTTTTCGGGCTTAGCGTTAGCCACAAAAACAGCTAGCGCTAACTCCCAATTATTACCCCGTTACCCACCGCCACAGGGAAGAGCCAGTACCAACAGGCCTGGAGTATCAAAAATAGCGCTCCTGGGCCTAGGCGGTAACAGGCTGGGGTTATTTAGGTTGGGGGCGGAGCTTCACAGTCCAGGCCTGAAGCCAGGGTGGTAAGTATGGCTCTGTTCTCATTATGCGTTTTGCATAATGGGAACAGAGCCTTTTTGGCAGTGTGTTCCCAAACAGGGAGACTCCAGCTGTTGTTTACTTACAGCCCCCATGATGGGAGTTGTAGTTTAGCAACAATTGGAGGCTCCCTCTTTAGGAACACACTGCAGTATGTGCGCTCTCCCCTAGGGGAGAACGCCAAAAATATACTGACCCATTTTTCGTGTTTTTACTTTCTTGTCATTTCAGATAAGTGAATGCAGAGGACTACCTGAGATTCGGTGGACTGTGAGGATGACCAGCATTTTTTAATGTCAATAAAAGAGTTAACGAGGGCTGTGGGGGAGTGTTTTTTTAAAATACATTTTTTATTTCATGTGTTGTGTTTTTTTTATTGAAATTTCAGGCTTAGTAGTGGAAGCCGTCTTGTAGACGGACTCTATTATTAAGCTGGGCTTAGCGTTAGCCCCAAAAACAGCTAGCGCTAACCCCTAATTATTACCCCGGTACTCACCACCACAGGGGTGCCGGGAAGAGCCGGTACCAACAGGCCCGGAGCATCAAAAATAGTGCTCCTTGGCCTAGGCGGTAACAGGCTGGGGTTATTTAGGCTGGGGAGGGCCAGTAACAATGGTCCTCGCCCACCCTGGTAACGTCAGGCTGTTACTGATTGGTTGGTATCTGACTGACACTGAAAATATGGGGAACCACACACTTTTTTTTATTACAAAAAAAACAACAACACATAGGGTTCCCCATATTTTCAGTGTCAGTCAGACACCAACCAATCAGCAACAGCCTGACATTACCAGGATGGGCGAGGACCATTGTTACTGACCCTCTCCAGCCTAAATAACCCCAGCCTGTTACCGCCTAGGCCAAGGAGCACTATTTTTGATGCTCCGGGCCTGCTGGTACCGCCTCTTCCCGGCACCCCTGTGGTGGTGAGTACCGGGGTAATAATTGGGGGTTAGCGCTAGCTGTTTTTTGGGCTAACGCTAAGCCCAGCTTAATAATAGAGTCCGTCTACAAGACGGCTTCCACTACTAAGCCTGAAATTTCAATAAAAAAAACACAACACATGAAATAAAAAATGTATTTAAAAAAAAAAAATCCCCCACAGCCCTCGTTAACCCTTTTATTGACATTAAAAAATGCTGGTCATCCTCACAGTCCACCGAATTTCAGGTAGTCCTCTGCATTCACTTATCTGAAATGACAAGAAAGTAAAAACACGAAAAATGGGTTAGTACATTTTTGGCGTTCTCCCCTGGGGAGAGCGCACATAATGCAGTGTGTTCCTAAAGAGGGAGCCTCCAATTGTTGCTAAACTACAACTCCCATCATGGGGGCTGTAGGTAAACAATAGCTGGAGTCTCCCTGTTTGGGAACACACTGCCAAAAAGGCTCTGTTCCCATTATGCAAAACGCATAATGAGAACAGAGCCATACTTACCACCCTGGCTTCAGGCCTGGACTGTGAAGCTCCGCCCCCTAATTATGTCATCACTAGGGGGCAGGGGCGGAGAAGTTGCAAGGAGTCTCAAGAGTGAGACCCCTGAGATCCGTCAGTCTGCCCTTGGACTACTACTCCCATTATGGGAAATTTTGTGTCCCATGATGGGAGTAGTTGTAGTACCGCAGTGCTGAGGGATGGCTCTTGCACATCCCCCAGCTGCGAAACTGTATTGTGACTGTTTGGACTACTACTCCCATCATGAACAGACTCTGTCCATGATGGGAGTTGTAGTCCTTGGGCTGAAGGACAGATCGCAGCAGGTCATTCTCCAGAGACCCACTGCGATCTGCATTTATTAACTTGAAAAACCGGCGGCAACACTGCACTCCCCACCGCCTCCTGTATACAGATGTCACGATTCCTACTCCCCGCCGCCGGGAGAGGGGAGCTCTGATTGGTGGAAAGCTATTCACCACTATACACCAATCAGAGCTCCTGTCTTCTGGCGGGGATTATGAATTGTGACAGGTCTATACAGGTGAGCGAGTGGAGCCGCTTCTACAGTATGTAATTGTTATGTGTATTTCCCCACCACAGACTAATAGTGACCCCCTGTAAAGTGAGCGCTGGGACCGCTGTGTGATTGACACACAGGTCCCCAGCGCAAGTGTCCGGCCCCACTGACCTTTATATGTTATAAATCTTTATGATACACACTGCCCGTCCTCCTCTTCATTCTTCTGATACCGGAGACGAGCGGCTTCTGCTTTCGCTATAGGGAGCGCTCTGTCTATAGACTATGATACAGAAGCCGCTCGTCTCCGGCATCAGAAGAATGAAGAGGAGGACGGGCAGTGTGTATCATAAAGATTTACAACATGTAAAGGTCAGTGGGGCCGGACACTTGCGCTGGGGACCTGTCAATCACACAGCGGTCCCAGCGCTCAATATAGAAGGGGTCAGTATTAGTCTGGGGGGGGGGGTACAGTACACATAACAATTATATACTGTAGAAGCGACTCCACTGGCTCCCCTGTATAGACCTGTCACAATTCGTAATCCCCGCCAGAAGACAGGAGCTCTGATTGGTGTATAGTGGTGAATAGCTTTCCACCAATCAGAGCTCCTGTCTCCCGGCGGCGGGGATTATGAATCGTGACATCTGCATACGGGAGCCGGCGGCAGCGCAGTGGAGCCGCATGTACCGCCGGCTTTTTAAGTTAATAAATGCAGATTGCAGCGGGTCTCTGGAGAATGACCTGCTGCGATCTGTCCTTCAGCCCCAGGACTACAACTCCCATCATGGACAGAGTCTGTCCATGATGGGAGTAGTAGTCCTAACAGTCACAATAGAGTCCCGCAGACGGGGGATGTGCGTCTCTCAGCACTGCGGTACTACAGCTACTCCCATTATGGGACAGACTCTGTCCCATGATGGGAGTAGTTGTAGTTCTGCAGTGCTGAGAGACGGCTCCTGCATCCCCCACCTGCATCTTCCACCGTCTGCCATTTTCTACGCTTCCTTGCTAGCACTCTTAGGTTAGACTACTTATCTTGCAAAAAAAGCGCATCTACTTTTTTTGCACAATTGATACATACCAGTCCACTGGATTAGGTGGTGTACGGTAGACCAAACTGGTGACAACTTTAGAAAACTGTCCACCAAAAAAAAACGCATGCAAAAAAAACGCAATTGTGCAAAATTTGTAGACATGAGAAATGGTCTAAATGCAATGATACATCTCCCCCATAGATAGGTAGATATTAGATAGATAGAGAGATAGATAGATAGATAGATAGGAGATGGATAGATAGGCGATAGATAGATAGGAGATAGAAAGATAGATAGATAGATGATAGATAGATAGATAGATATATAATAGATAGGTAGATAGATAGATAGATATGAGATAGATAATAGATAGATAGATAGATAGATAGATAGGAGATAGATAGATTGATATGAGATAGATATGAGATAGATAGATAGATATGAGATAGCTAGATAGATAGAAGATAGATAGATAGATAGATAGATAGATATGAGCTAGATAGATAGATAGATAGATAGATAGATAGATAAATAGATAGATAGTAGATAAATAGGAGATAGATAGATAGATAGATAGATAGATAAGAGATAGATTGATATGAGTTAGATAGATAGATAGATAGATAGATAGGAGATAGATAGATTGATATGAGATAGATTTGAGATAGGTAGATAGATATGAGATAGCTAGCTAGATAGAAGATAGATAGATAGATAGATAGATAGATATGAGCTAGATAGATAGATAGATAGATAGGAGATAGATAGGAGATAGATAGATAGATAGATAGATAGATAGATAGATAGATAGATAGATAGGAGATATATAGGAGATAGATAGATAGATAGGAGATAGATATGAGATAGATAGATATGAGATAGATAGATAGATAGATAGATAGATGTGAGATAGATAGATAGATAGATAGATATGAGATAGATAGATTGATATGAGATAGATAGATAGATAGATAGATAGGAGATAGATAGATTGAATTGAGATAGATAGATAGATAGATATGAGATAGATAGATAGATAGATGATAGATATGAGATAGATAGATAGATGATATATAGATATGAGATAGATAGATAGATATGAGATAGATAGATACATAGATATGAGAGATAGATAGATAGGAAATAGAAAGACAGATAGATCAGTGTTCCCTAACCAGGGTGCCTCCAGCTGTTGTAAAACTACAACTCCCAGTATGCCCACAAAGCCAAATACATGCTGGGAGTTGTAGTTTTACTATACTTAGAGGCCTCTGCTGGGAAACACTGATAAGAGTTCCCCTTTACCTGTCTCCCGAGCCTGACACCCCCCCCCCCCCAAAGTTACTTACCATGAAGGGCAGCATCAGGGTGGGCAGGGGGGGGGGGTCTGGAGGCATTGGGTGGGTGTCCGGGACTGTGGTGGAGGGCAGTAAGCTGAGCCCCGCCTGCTGCAAACACAGAGGGGTGAGAGAGGGAGGAGCTTATCTCTTCCCAGCCCCTGCACAGTGTAATGGCTGCAGACTGAATGATGCTGAGACCGGAGCATTCTCAGCACTGACAGGCAGCCTGCGCGGCCTGCAGAGAATGGTGTCCTGCAGAGACTGGTGTCCTGCAGAGAATGGTGTCCTGCAGAGACTGGTGTCCTGCAGAGAATGGTGTCCTGCAGAGACTGGTGTCCTGCAGAGAATGGTGTCCTGCAGAGACTGGTGTCCTGCAGAGAATGGTGTCCTGCAGAGACTGGTGTCCTGCAGAGACTGGTGTCCTGCAGAGAATGGTGTCCCTGGCGGTTCACACTCTGCAGGTGAGGGGACAGTGCAGCCGGGGCTGACAGCTCCCGCTCATCACTAATATAGTATCAGGAGGGGCAGCAATCCCAGGGGGGGGCAATTGCCCCGTTGCCCCCCCCCCCCCTGGATCCACCACTGCCTTGAGTACGTTGGTAGAGGCATCAGGAGCAGACAATTTCGGCCTCAGGTTGAAGGGATCCGATTCCCAATCTGTAGACGGAAAGTAGACGGACAGGGGTGTACTCCACAATTTCACCCACCTCCAAGGAGTACAACTTTTTATGAAGGTATGGCCTCTGTACTGCTCGCCGGTTTACGAGGATGGTTTGGCAATCTAGTAGTGTCCCATAACCTCTGACCTTGTTGAACTTGGCCACATTTGCTCTTCGTCGTTCTAGAGGCTCCTCCCCTTCTCGGGGATGGTCCCATTTGCGGATGAATAATGCTTCCATTTCTTCTTATTCTCCTGATAACAAATTCTTTCCTCAGGAGGCAAATGCACATGCTTAGGGGCGTACAGTTCTTTGTGTCGGGCCTTTAATTTATCCATCAGCTCAGCTCGGCTTCTTCACGGGCCCTTTCCCTTTGTGCTGCTGGAATTGGTGGGAGTGGCTTCCCAGGTATGGGTTGTAGAACCGCGTGCATATACTTGATGAGTCCCGCCTCGTCCCCAAAGATCCACTTGGGCAAATCGGGCGAGCACGGTCATGCACTTGGCAAAGTAGACAGGGGTATTTTAGCTTCAGGGCTGGAGGAGGAAGAAAAGGCCACCTCTGGCAGTGTACTCACTGCAGACTCCTCCGATGGGACATCGGCCCACGAGCCCCAAGTTCTGTGGTGAGGGGACAATCTCACCATTGATGCACTTCAAGGTGTCCCTATGCTCTCTGCTGGAGGTGTGTCTGGCCAATCGTCGTCATCATCAGGCAGTGGGGGAAGATTGCAGGCCCCCTCTTCATCTAATGACAACCGCTGCAGACGGTCAGCAAGTTCTTGGAAATGTCGGGCTGCGACTGCCACAACTTTCCGCTGTTCCGGCACCATTTTGCTGTCTTCACCACGTTTAACGCTGCTCTCCGCCATGTCTGTACTCTCCGGCTCCCTGTGCAGACTGAAGAGGTCGCTGTGCGTGGTGTCTTTTATAGTGAGCTTTTCCAAAATGGCGGCCGGTAGGAAGGACGTCATCGGTGCAGCCCCGACTTCCGGTCCTCCCAGAAACAACTTTTGTGTCTCCAAGTTCCCTTTCGGTTGCGACACAGTAACTTGGCAGGTTGCCTCTTCCTATGCTGACCAGACCAGAGGATCGTAGCATGAATTCGTTTCGCAGTTTACACATTCTTGCTGCGCATAAATTTTCGCCTCCCCCCTTACTTTTTGCGTGGCCCCCTTGCAACTTGCACCACACGCACCACCCTTGTACACTGTAATGCGGTCTGCGACACATGAACAAAGTCCGTTACTTTCTGGGGGGGGAGTACAGTTTCACCAGTGGCAATAGCAGTAGGCACACACCCGAATTCTGTTCGTGCGACGCCAAAAAGGCTTGTGGTGGCGGATTGTGTAGCAAGCCTTGTGGGGTGTAGGGTAGTTAAAGTGTTGCTGTTCGGGATAATAAAGGGCTCTGTTAACCCTTGTCACTCGTGATGCCAGGGTGAGGGTTAAATACTGAAATCTTGATAGGCCTATTGCCACCCTTCCCGAGAGCAATAGGTGATGCAGTAATAAAGGATTGTCCACAACCACTGTTAACTGAAAACTTGCAGGAACTTTTACTGAAGAATTTCGGTACATGCAGCAATAGTAACAGTCCAGATAACAGAGTCTCTACAGATATAGCTGAGCAGCGATTGACAGTTGGTTGGGATCAGATAAGCTCAATTTAGCTTCTAGGGATTTTGTAGCATAGATCTGCTGGATTTAAGTGTGCGTTTAGGTCCAGTGATCTTGCGGTGAGTAGCGGAGAATTGCTTAAGATATCCGCTATGTTAGAGGCCGAGGCCGCAAGACTTTGGCCTAGTAACTCGTCTTGTAAGCTGCAGAGGTCCTACCTCATCCAGAATCAGCAACCCAAGAGAGCGATCAAGATGGCGCAGGTCCCATATATGGGCAGGGGCTGGCCGTTTTGGATTGGTCCATAACAACTGTCACTCACCGTTACATTGCATTGTGGGTGAACACGTCATGGGAACCTCCAAAGGTCCTGTAGCAAAACCATAGAGTTCTAACCTAATCACGTGACCCGCAGGTCCTGCTATGCTGAATAGGTAGGCAACCAAATATATGCATATATCAATACTTATATTTATAAGAACTTCTATACAGTCATAGACTAACTGAGGGGTGACAAGGGGATAACTATAGAAGAGGGACCCCGACGTTCCTAGGGACTCTGACTATGGGGACCTCTACAAAGGTAACGTATGAAATGTGGTATCGGGACACCACAGAGTGCTCGCTCCCTGCCTCTAGTACTGCACATGCGCACTGAGCTCTTAGACAGCAGGAGTGAGGGAGCAAGTGCTCACTCTTGTCGATTCACTGTGGCGCACACACGTCAGTGCCGGCAAGAAGGGGCGCATGGGCTGTGGACAGCTGTGTTTTACTACACAGCCGTCCCAGTGCTGAAAGAGAGGATAGGCGTGGCGGCAGGGGGCTTTGCGAACCCCAAGCCACACCTATCCGACTGTGCATGACTACTGGATAAAATGATTTTATAACTTATTGTGGTAAGCTGTAGGGGTGTAGGGTGAACAGGGGTGTTGCAGAGTAGTGATACAGGGTGTAGCATTAACCCTTGATTGTCGTGACGCCAGGGTGAGGGCTTCCTCTATGTATATGTCCTACCGCCACCCGTCCCAGGAACGACAGGGAGGAATAAAGGATTGTCCACAGCAGAAGTTGTAGTAAACTAGAAATAATCTAAAATTAAAATATAGCCACATCTCAAGAATACCACCCTACTGGGTACACAGTGAAAATAACTGAAAACAGATGTTTTGAAAAAAAGTAGAAATTTATTCAAATACAATATAAAAAACATTAGACATATAAAACATCTTATTCAGAGCAATAATACCTGTATAATACATTATACTGCCATTGGGCCCTAATGGCAGAATTATAATAAATGTTGTAAAACAACTATTGATTAGTAGTAAGCCAGCAAAAAATATTATTAGCATATGCTTTTAGTTCGGAATGAACTGATGATCCGGCACTAAAAAAATATATTGTAAAAGTCAGTCTTGGTAGTAATTTTAGACTGTGCTGTCCATAGTTAATAGGAATAGATGGTTCTCACCGTGGCATCAGCTGGTCCCGTATTGCGACGGGCCAAAAATAGTTGGTTCTCACGGGGGTAACTGGTCCCGTGCTGCGAAGATGTTGAGTCCTGCAGTGGTTGTTAAGTTACCGGCAGTGGAGAGACAGAAAGATCTTTGCGAGCCTGTTGTGAGGAGAACTCCGGCAGGAGTGGTCTACGATGTCCGTATTCACCCGTTAGGGTGTCAGACCCTCGCACGCTTGCTTGCGGCTGGATGCTCGTGATGGAAATGGAGATCTTTGCTGTGCACTCAGAGGGTGGAACTCTTTAATTCATGCAACAGGTGCAGATGAGCAGTTGTATTCCGTGGAGATATGCCGGCTTCAATACAGGTGAATATCGCTCTATTCAGACTTGGATAATAACCTATTCTCATTTCAGGGTATTAGAACCGGCCCCTTCCTCAGTAGGCAAATTGTGTAGGAAATAATGCATGTGGTCACTTATATATGGTGGATACACATATGTTTTTCATTGATATAATGGAATGAACCTGCGGATTTAATTGGTTAATTAATTAGTTGGTGGATAAATCAACTGAACAGGATCAGTTCAAACAATGTAAAACATATCCTTTTTATTAACATAAAATAATGGATATAGGTCTGCTGGAATGTAGAACATTTGTGTGTTCATATTGGTAGCCAAAGTGTGAATGGAACATCTGAGATGGTGTAGAAAAGTGTAGTGTGAATAGATGTCAATGGATGCAGAATAGGAAGAAAAATTATTTAAAAAAAACAGATTTACTCAAGAATCATGTGTGAAAAATGAAGTGTGAGTGAGTGCATACGTAGAATGATGTTGTGTGAAATTTGCAGTACAATATAGAAAGAGATTAGACGTTATATGTGTGGATCTTAATCACAACTGGTGAGTTCGGAATCAATAATAGAAATAGATAAGATAGATAATACTAAACAATGCATTGGCGTGTTAGGTATAGAGTAATATTATTGTTAGTGTTGGTTGTGAGCTGCACACCTGTTTTATTTATAAACTAGAAATAACTTTACTGCAGATTTTATGCAGATGCAGATAACAAACAGTCTTTTACAAGAGGACCGGGATACAGGCTCCTCACAGGTTGGATGGCACTTTTTAGTGAAATAAGCTTTGATTTTGCTGTATGCTGTTCCACTGAATTTAGGGGTATGTTTAGGTTCAGTAGTCACGTAGGATTGGTAAGATTGGAGTTGAATTAACTCACGGTTTAGAAGTCTGCTGAATTTGAAGGCTTCAGGCCTAACTTGACTTGAAGAATTGTACGGAGTTGTGCTTGCTTTTATATCCCGAGGGAAAGAGAGAAGAGAGAGATTATTGGATACAGCGCCCTTATATACTGAAGGGGCAGGATCAAAGCTTATTGGTTGCCAGACCTGTCGGTCCTGACCCAAAGCATTATGGTCACATCACATGACCCCATCAACTGTCACGATGCCGGCTGGCAGGAGGTGGATCCTCTGTGCCAGAGAGGGATTGGCGTGGACCGTGCTAGTGGACCGGTTCTAAGTCACTACTGGTTTTCACCAGAGCCCGCCGCAAAGCGGGATGGTCTTGCTGCGGCGGTAGTGACCAGGTCGTATCCACTAGCAACGGCTCAACCTCTCTGGCTGCTGAAGATAGGCGCGGTACAAGGGAGTAGACAGAAGCAAGGTCGGACGTAGCAGAAGGTCGGGGCAGGCAGCAAGGATCGTAGTCAGGGGCAACGGCAGAAGGTCTGGAACACAGGCTAGGAACACACAAGGGAACGCTTTCACTGGCACAATGGCAACAAGATCCGGCGAGGGAGTGAAGGGGAAGTGAGGTATAAATAGGGAGTGCACAGGTGAACACACTAATTGGAACCACTGCGCCAATCAGCGGCGCAGTGGCCCTTTAAATCGCAGAGACCCGGCGCGCGCGCGCCCTAGGGAGCGGGGCCGCGCGCGCCGGGACAGGACAGACGGAGAGCGAGTCAGGTACGGGAGCCGGGATGCGCATCGCGAGCGGGCGCCACCCGCATCGCGAATCGCATCCCGGCTGGAGACGGTATCGCAGCGCACCGGGTCAGTGGAGCTGCCCGGAGCGCTGCGGTAGCGAGAGTGAAGCGAGCGCTCCGGGGAGGAGCGGGGACCCGGAGCGCTCGGCGTAACAGTACCCCGCCCCTTGGGTCTCCCCCTCTTCTTAGAGCCTGGGAACCTGAGGAGCAGACTTTTGTCTAGGATGTTGTCCTCAGGTTCCCAGGATCTCTCTTCAGGTCCACAGCCCTCCCAATCCACCAAAAAGAACCTTTTTCCTCTGACCGTCTTGGAGGCCAGTATCTCTTTCACTGAGAAGACGTCAGAAGAACCGGAGACAGGAGTGGGAGAAACTAACTTGGGAGAGAAACGGTTGATGATGAGTGGTTTAAGAAGAGAGACATGAAAGGCATTAGGAATACGAAGAGAAGGAGGAAGAAGAAGTTTGTAAGAGACAGGATTAATTTGGCACAAGACTTTGAAAGGACCAAGATAGCGTGGTCCCAGTTTGTAACTGGGGACACGAAAGCGGACATATTTAGCGGAGAGCCATACCTTGTCTCCGGGAGCAAAAATGGGGGGAGCTCTTCTTTTCATATCGGCAAACTTTTTCATGCGAGATGAAGCCTGTAAAAGAGAATTTTGGGTCTCTTTCCATATGGTGGAAAGATCACGAGTCACTTCATCTACAGCGGGCAAACCAGAGGGCAAGGGAGTAGGGAGGGGGGGAAGAGGGTGACGGCCGTACACCACGAAAAATGGGGATTTGGAGGAAGATTCAGAGACTCTGAATTTATACGAGAATTCGGCCCATGGTAGAAGATCTGCCCAGTCATCCTGGCGGGAGGAAACAAAATGGCGTAAATAATCACCCAGGACCTGGTTAATTCTTTCCACTTGCCCATTGGATTGAGGGTGATATGCAGAGGAAAAGTTTAATTTAATCTTGAGTTGTTTACAGAGAGCCCTCCAGAATTTTGACACGAATTGGACGCCTCTATCCGAGACAATCTGCGTGGGCAAGCCGTGAAGACGAAAAATGTGTACAAAAAATTGTTTTGCCAACTGAGGCGCTGAAGGAAGACCAGGAAGAGGGATGAAATGTGCCATCTTGGAGAATCGATCAACGACCACCCAAACAACAGTGTTGCCACGGGATGGAGGTAAGTCTGTAATAAAGTCCATACCAATCAGAGACCAAGGCTGTTCGGGGACAGGCAGAGGATGAAGAAGGCCAGCGGGCTTCTGGCGAGGAGTCTTATCCCGGGCACAGACAGTGCAGGCTCGCACAAAATCCACAACATCCGTCTCCAGAGTCGGCCACCAATAGAAACGAGAGATGAGTTGCACGGATTTCTTGATACCCGCATGACCTGCGAGATGGGAGGAGTGACCCCATTTGAGGATTCCGAGGTGTTGGCGTGGAGAGACGAAGGTCTTCCCTGGAGGAGTTTGCCTGATGGAGGCTGGAGAAGTGGAGATCAGGCAGTCAGGAGGAATGATGTGTTGCGGAGAGAGTTCTACTTCCGAGGCATCCGAGGAACGAGAGAGAGCATCGGCCCTAATGTTCTTATCGGCAGGCCGAAAGTGAATTTCAAAATTAAATCGGGCAAAGAACAGAGACCACCTGGCCTGGCGAGGATTCAGCCGTTGGGCAGACTGGAGATAGGAGAGGTTCTTGTGATCGGTGTAAATAATAACGGGAAATCTTGATCCCTCCAACAGATGCCTCCATTCCTCAAGTGCTAATTTAATGGCTAGAAGCTCTCGGTCCCCGATGGAGTAGTTCCTCTCAGCCGGAGAGAAGGTCCTAGAAAAAAAACCACAAGTAACAGCATGCCCGGAAGAATTTTTTTGTAGAAGGACCGCTCCAGCTCCTACAGAGGAGGCATCAACCTCCAATAGGAAGGGTTTAGATGGGTCAGGTCTGGAGAGCACGGGAGCCGAAGAAAAGGCAGACTTGAGCTGTTTAAAGGCGTCTTCCGCTTGAGGAGGCCATGACTTAGGATTGGCATTCTTTTTGGTTAAAGCCACAATAGGAGCCACAATGGTGGAAAAACGTGGAATAAATTGTCTGTAATAATTGGCGAACCCCAAAAAACGTTGGATAGCACGGAGTCCGGAGGGGCGTGGTCAATCTAAGACGGCAGAGAGTTTATCTGGATCCATTTGTAGTCCCTGGCCAGAGACCAAGTATCCTAGGAAAGGAAGAGATTGACATTCAAACAGACATTTCTCCATTTTGGCATAAAGTTGATTGTCACGAAGTCTCTGAAGAACCATGCGGACATGCTGGCGGTGTTCTTCTAAGTTGTCAGAAAAAATCAGGATATCGTCCAGATATACAACAACACAGGAATATAAGAGATCACGAAAAATTTCATTAACAAAGTCTTGGAAGACGGCAGGGGCGTTGCACAGGCCAAAGGGCATGACCAGATACTCAAAGTGTCCATCTCTAGTGTTAAATGCCGTTTTCCATTCATCCCCCTCTCTGATGCGGATGAGATTATAGGCACCTCTTAAGTCCAGTTTGGTAAAGATGTGGGCACCTTGGAGGCGATCAAAGAGTTCAGAGATGAGAGGTAGGGGATAGCGGTTTTTTACAGTGATTTTATTAAGACCGCGGTAGTCAATGCAAGGACGTAGGGAGCCATCTTTTTTGGACACAAAGAAAAATCCGGCTCCGGCAGGAGAGGAGGATTTGCGGATAAAGCCCTTCTTTAAATTTTCCTGGATATACTCAGACATAGCAAGAGTCTCTGGGACAGAGAGAGGATAAATTCTGCCCCGGGGTGGAGTAGTGCCCGGGAGGAGGTCAATAGGACAGTCATAAGGCCTGTGAGGAGGTAAAGTCTCAGCTTGTTTTTTGCAAAAAACATCCGCAAAGTCCATATAGGCCTTAGGGAGACCGGTTACAGGGGAAACCACAGGGTCACGGCAAGGAGTACTGGGAACCGGTTTAAGACAGTCCTTGGAACAAGAGGGGCCCCAACTCTTGATCTCCCCAGTGGACCAATCCAGGGTTGGGGAATGGTGTTGAAGCCAGGGTAGTCCAAGGAGAATTTCGGAAGTGCAATTGGAGAGGACCAAAAACTCAATTTTTTCGTGGTGAGGTCCAATGCACATTAGGAGGGGTTCCGTGCGGTAACGCACGGCACAGTCCAATCTTTCATTGTTAACGCAATTGATGTAGAGAGGTCTGGCGAGACTGGTCACTGGGATGTTGAACCTGTTGATGAGAGAGGCCAAAATAAAGTTTCCTGCAGATCCGGAGTCCAAGAAGGCCTTAGTGGAGAAGGAGAAGGTAGAGGCAGATATCCGCACAGGCACAGTAAGACGTGGAGAAGCGGAGTTGACTTCAAGGACTGTTTCACCTTTGTGCGGAGTCAGCGTACGTCTTTCCAGGCGGGGAGGACGGATAGGACAATCCTTCAGGAAGTGTTCGGTACTGGCACAGTACAGGCAGAGATTCTCCATGCGGCGTCGTGTCCTCTCTTGAGGTGTCAGGCGAGACCGGTCAACTTGCATAACCTCCACGGCGGGAGGCACAGGAACGGATTGCAGAGGACCAGAGGAGAGAGGAGCCGGGGAGAAAAAACGCCTCGAGCGAACAAAGTCCATATCCTGGCGGAGCTCCTGACGCCTTTCGGAAAAACGCATGTCAATGCGAGTGGCAAGATGAATGAGTTCATGTAGATTAGCAGGGATTTCTCGTGCGGCCAGAACATCTTTAATGTTGCTGGATAGGCCTTTTTTAAAGGTCGCGCAGAGGGCCTCATTATTCCAGGATAGTTCTGAAGCAAGAGTACGGAATTGTACGGCGTACTCGCCAACGGAAGAATTACCCTGGACCAGGTTCAACAGGGCAGTCTCAGCAGAAGAGGCTCGGGCAGGTTCCTCAAAGACACTACGAAATTCCGGGAAGAAGGAGTGTACAGAGGCAGTGACAGGGTCATTGCGGTCCCAGAGCGGTGTGGCCCATGACAGAGCTTTTCCAGACAGAAGGCTGACTACGAAAGCCACCTTAGACCTTTCAGTAGGAAACTGGTCCGACATCATCTCCAAGTGCAGGGAACATTGTGAAAGAAAGCCACGGCAAAACTTAGAGTCCCCATCAAATTTATCCGGCAAGGATAGTCGTAGGCCTGAAGCGGCCACTTGCTGCGGAGGAGGTGCAGGAGCTGGCGGAGGAGATGATTGCTGAAGCTGTGGTAGTAGCTGCTGTAGCATCACGGTCAGTTGAGACAGCTCGTGGCCTTGTTGCGCTATCTGTTGTGAGTGCTGGGCGACCACCGTAGTGAGGTCAGCGACATCTGGCAGAGGTACTTCAGCGGGATCCATGGCCGGATCTACTGTCACGATGCCGGCTGGCAGGAGGTGGATCCTCTGTGCCAGAGAGGGATTGGCGTGGACCGTGCTAGTGGACCGGTTCTAAGTCACTACTGGTTTTCACCAGAGCCCGCCGCAAAGCGGGATGGTCTTGCTGCGGCGGTAGTGACCAGGTCGTATCCACTAGCAACGGCTCAACCTCTCTGGCTGCTGAAGATAGGCGCGGTACAAGGGAGTAGACAGAAGCAAGGTCGGACGTAGCAGAAGGTCGGGGCAGGCAGCAAGGATCGTAGTCAGGGGCAACGGCAGAAGGTCTGGAACACAGGCTAGGAACACACAAGGGAACGCTTTCACTGGCACAATGGCAACAAGATCCGGCGAGGGAGTGAAGGGGAAGTGAGGTATAAATAGGGAGTGCACAGGTGAACACACTAATTGGAACCACTGCGCCAATCAGCGGCGCAGTGGCCCTTTAAATCGCAGAGACCCGGCGCGCGCGCGCCCTAGGAAGCGGGGCCGCGCGCGCCGGGACAGGACAGACGGAGAGCGAGTCAGGTACGGGAGCCGGGATGCGCATCGCGAGCGGGTGCCACCCGCATCGCGAATCGCATCCCGGCTGGAGACGGTATCGCAGCGCACCGGGTCAGTGGAGCTGCCCGGAGCGCTGCGGTAGCGAGAGTGAAGCGAGCGCTCCGGGGAGGAGCGGGGACCCGGAGCGCTCGGCGTAACATCAACCTTGTATAACACAATTCACTAGTGATCACATGACCTAAGGTCCTGTACATTTATTACACTATGACAAAATATATTAAATACACACATTTTTTGAATAGCATTATGAGGCGACTAGGGGTTAACCCACCAGGAGAGCCCCGAAATCATGTAGGAACTCTGACTGTGGGAATTTACGACAAAGGTACGGGACAAAGTCCAGTATCGGGACACCACATTATAAAAGAAGGAAAAGTGGCAATAAAGGTATGGCTACATTTACTTTTTGGTTATCAGTGACAACATTGTAGTAGTCTGGGGGGTTAAAAGATTATGACAGTTGCGCTTTAAAATTGTGATCAACACCACGGACATGTATTGCGAGCTGTGCAGTGTCGGTAACGTCTGTGCTCTCATCAGGAACGACTGAGTATGTGTGGAAATGTTTAGCTTTCTTAGGCTGGGTTCACACTACGTTTTTGCCATACTGTTTTCAATCCGTTTTTCTAAAGAAAACCGTATGGCAAAAAAAACGGATGGAACAGTATGGAAAAAAGTAAACCGTATGCGTTTTTAAACAGTATACTGTTTTTAAAAGTGCATACAGTTCCGTCAGTTTTTATTTAAAAAAAAAAACATACGTTTTTGAAAATGTTGTCCATTTTTAATGGGAGGGGTCCTTGGTGGGGACTTTAGGATTCAAATGCGCATGTGCAAAGTAAAAACGTATACGTTTTTCCCGTATGGAACTGTATACATGTATGCGTTTGCAGTACGGTTTTTAAACCGGAGACAAAATTGTGGTCAACCACGGTTTTGACTCCGGTTTAAAAACCGTACTGCAACCGCATACGTTTTTTTTAACATGGACGTCAATGGGAAACGCACATATATACGGTTCCATACGGGAAAAACTTATACGTTTTTACTTTGCACATGCGCATTTCAATCCTAAAGTCCCCACCCAAGACCCCTCCCATTAAAAATGGACAACATTTTCAAAAACGTATGGTTTTTTTAAAAATAAAAACTGACGGAACTGTATGCACTTTTACAAACAGTATACTGTTTAAAAACGCATACGGTTTACTTTTTTTTCCATACTTTTCCATCCGTTTTTTTGCCATTCGGTTTTCTTTAGAAAAACGGATTGAAAACAGTATGGCAAAAACGTAGTGTGAACCCAGCCTTACACAGTTGATCCTAAATGTTATCTGACAGGTCAGAAATGCGTTCTGCCACTGTGTTCGCTGAAAGGCTGATGTTGTTAAACTGACCCTTTGTTTCTAGACCATACTTGCAGCCTGTAACATTCAGCTGGTACAGTTGTTTCACTCTCACCTCTCTGGTATTCAAGCACTGTCATGACTCGTCTCTCAACTGTCCAAGTCTCAATTGTACTGCTCAAGCCTACGCTAGTTCTCTCCTGCTCTCAGACTAAGTTCGTCCCGAGTTCAGTTACGATCACCTTTTATTCTATCCCCGACTATTGGTTGTTAGGAGAGTGGAATGGGAACAATGTTTTTACAGCAACGGCAAGGGAACAGTTTTCTTCACGTCGGTCTTCATGCGCATGTTCCACCCTCTGGACTTCCCAAGTTCCCCCACTACCCAAGCTGGGTCTTTCCACAATATGACAGACAGCAAGTTCAAGATCTCTGGGCTGGGGGGACAGTATTGAACCAAGAGTATGTTCACGAGACAAATCTTACTCCTGTTGCTATGGTGTTACTAAGGACTTTGTCTTGCTCAAGCACAAGGAGGTACTCTTGAATAACCTGTTTCTAATGATTATAGTGCTGACTTTGTCTTTGCAAATGTAATTTTGTGTGCACCTACTGTTTGCTTTCTTTATTGTCATTATTTGATTTTTGCATACTTATTGTTTGCAAAGGGTCTGACAGCAAGGGCGACCTGGAAACTTTTTCTGTGTAAAAACTGCAATGTCGGTGTGATTTGCCTCCTGCCCGCTGAGGGGAAAATAAATTCTGCAAAGTGCAGGAGAATTAATTTCTTTGTACATGAATTATTTTCTTCTATGTGCACACGTAATTTTTTGCTTAAACCCTCATATTTGTGAGATGTAACCTGTGTGGCTTCTACTTATGTGCTCAGAAATGCTTTTGACGTGTTGAAAGGACGACTCTTCAAACCTTGTTAAGAAAATACTCTTATTCCAATACAACGTTTTACAATATTATATTATGATTTTGAATTGACATTTAGTACTTGGTGTTAATGGGTACTCTCTGAAATGCTCTCATTAATTGAAGTACAGTTTATATGTTTACTTAATTGCACTTAGTGGTCATATAAGGACCAAGGATCAAGGACATATGCAGCCAATTCTCTCCAAAGGTTACATCATTTGTAAGGTTTGAACAAGGCACAAAAAAAACATGGAAACAAACACACGGTGTATACACTATAGCTCTCAGTATACTAAATTAGCCAGGAATCTAAAGAATAACATCAAAGCCCACATAGGAAACCAGGAAGTCATCAGATTCATGGGGGGGGGGCGGGGTAATGGGGGGATTCAGAATTTATTTGCGTTTACGCTGTTGAGCTTAGAATTCCATTAATCGATGTAACAATGACCAGCATTTAATGTTTAAATCCCACTAACGGTATAGATTGCATAATTTAATTAGCGATGACCATCTTAAGCGGCAGATGTCTGCTGCTTATATGGTGCAGGTCATGGTGCGGAACCTACTTGCGAGCCAACCCGTACTTCCTGACATACAGGGTTTTTCTGGGAACTTTTTGACTGATGGTTTCTCCTTAGGATAGGTAATCTATATCAGTTGTTTGCCAAAGCCTCAGGACAACATACACAGTGAATGAAGCTAGAAGAAGAAAGAGGATAGGCCATCAGTAAAAAGGTTTGGAAAACCCCTTCAATGTCTCACAGCCTTGGCCAGGTCCATTGCATTACCAATCCTGACCATTAGAGGGCAGTGCAGGTAGGAAAAATGCAAAGCAAGAGTGTAGACTGAGAATCCTGTACATAAAATCTGCACTTCTGAAAGAAGAAAGTACTTCCATTCAGGATATATATATATTATTATTATTTTTTTTTTTTCATTTTACCTTCACCTATATATTAGTACCTATTGTTCACCTAATATTTGTTAAATATATTTATAAATAGATGGTAAATAGGATGTCTTCTCTATCTCATATTTTTAATAGCCGAGTATCTGACCGAGTAGCCCGCTTTTTCCTACTTAATCCTTGGGGAGGAGGAAAAGCAAAAAAGGAGGAAGCTTTTGTTCTCATATCTCGTCTTCATATCCTGACCCCATATCCCCTCCTTATATCCCAACCCCTTATCTCCTCTTCATATCCTGTCCTCATATCCGATCCTTATATGCCCTTCTCATATTTTGCCCTCATATCTTGACTTCATTGCCTGACTGTATAACCCACCCCTTATCCTGTCCTCATATTTCATCCTCATATGTGGTCCTCATATCCCCTCCTCATGGGGTGTGGTATGCAGGGAGCTACACAGGCTTGCAAGAAGGACTGGCGCACTCACCAGGAGATGCAGACCGGAGCTTCTGGAGTAAGGTATCATATACTTGCATGGGACTTGAATCAAAAACCCCATCCTTCACGTAAGGGGGTAGTTTATGGTAGATTGCTAGATTGATTAGGGTCAGGTAGTAATGCCAAGCTGAGGGGTGGGAAGGGTGGGGGTGGGTTAAGAGGGAGTATTTTTTTTTGCAATTGTTGATTACTATGTATGGAAATTTATGTAAATAAAGTATATAAAAAGAAAAACTATCCTTTATTTTTATGTGACATATAAGTGAATGTAAGGTAGTAAAGATTTTACCCCTGTTTGCTTGGTGTATTCTATGCTCATTTGCTCAAAATCTACAAAAAAAGGTGCACAGGACTTGATACATTTTGCGTAATTATAGAGACCACTGAGCTGCAGAGACTGCAAAACATTTTTTGGTGCCAGAAAGTTAAAAACATATTTGTAAACTACTTCTATTTAAAAATCTTAATCCTTTCAGTATATATCAGCTGCTGTATACTACAGAGGAAGTTCTTTTCTTTTTCTTGAATTTCTTTTCTGCCTGACCACAGTGCTCTCTGCTGACACCTCTGTCCATGTCAGGAACTGTCCAGAGCAGGAGGGGTTTGCTATGGGGTTTGTTCCTGCTCTGGACAGTTCCTGACATGGACAGAGGTGTCAGCAGAGACAAGTTATAACACAGGTTATAATAGCATGGCTGCAGAACAAGGATCTCTACCTGAATCATAAAATGTCACTGTTCGTTTGTTTCTGAGAACAAATGATGCTAAGATCTGCATTTTTGCAGGTGACAAAAACCTCTTACAGGAGACCTGTGTTCTGTCTCCTTTGTTCCTGGGGTATTGAAAAGAAATATAGCTTCTTACTCCAGGAAGATGTTTTTGTTGAATCAACATTTTAAAAAGTGCTAATGGTAAAGAAAAGAAGAAATACAGAAGAAATGAGTGTTCAGCAAAGTAAGCAGAGAGTAAGCAGTAAGCATACATTGGTCCTCTGTACAAACATGTAATTCAAGATTCATTTTCTATGTGATAGTTAAGAATTATCTTAAACATATAAAAAAGGCTGGAGTCATGTAGTCTTATCTGTATTTGTTTAGGAAATTAAAAAAATACTTCAAGACCTAAAAAATAACCCAACCCTCAAAATATATGCATCACATAGCCCCATTCAAATCAATGGGTAACCATTTAATACATGGTCTAGCCATGGTCCATTTGGTCCATATGGTCCATTCCACCAAATGAAAAGCCATTCTTCACAGCAACAATGCTGGTAATGGGGAGTAAGTCATTAAGGGAGGCTGTTCCTCTCTGATGACGATATGCCCAAATAATGGCATATAGATGGGGGTTATCTAGGAACATATGTAATGCTTTAACTTCTGCAAAAATCTCACAAAAGTACATTCAAAAGGGCATATTGCTAATTTAAATATATGTCCCTATGACCATAAGGCTTCGTGCATGCATTGATATTTGGGACCCATATATCTAACTAAGTTTGCCACTAGAAGAACAAAAACTGCGTGAATATAGGGGTAAAATTCAAAACAGCAATGATACCCCTCATCTTATGCCGCTGCATAAGAAGATGCCAATATTCTAAAACGCACATGGTGAGGGGCTCTGTTACAGAATCCCAGTTCAAGTTAGACTCTTAGGTCCTTATTATGGCTAGCTGCATGTATCCCCTAATGAACTGTTCAATACATTTTGATAGTATACACTGTATTAATGACCAGAATTAGCTCGGTTTTGCATGAAGTCTTGGGTCTGCATATGTTTTCAGCCCCTGGGTGAAAATATCAGTGTTTCCTATCACTCATTCTATCCTACAAAGTATATTAGGAAGTTGCTGAGCCGTGAATGTTAGGGGCTTGGAAAAACCTCATTGACACTTAAACAAAATCCCCAGAGTGAGTAAAGGGTCAATTATCAATAAACATTTCCAGACCATGGGCATAAAGCCCAGGGTCACAACTACCCGTATCATGTACCCTACCCCTAAAACTTAGCTTTTATAAGCTTTTTTTTTTTTTTTAATAAAAATCCAAATAGTGGTGAATAGAATATTAAAACCAATCAGAAACTGTGTATAGTATTCAACATGAACTGATTATATTCTGGGTATCCACCCTAGGTATATAGGAGAGGTTCACATTGATCCTATGGTCTGCAGTGCCAAAGTATGTTATACACACAGAGCTGTAGTTTTAAACCCAGAACAATGCCCCTTCTACCTGTTTCGTTGTGCAGGCTGTATCTTAGATATGGCGAGCACTACGCAGGCGCTGGCTACACAGCTTGGAAGAGAAAGTCATTAGATGTGAGCCGATGACAGGCTTTAGCTGCGAACCAATAAGAGGTAAGACACAGTTCTATGATATGCAACCTGAAGTGCAGTGATTGGCTGAATAGACTGGAGATAACTTCATAGGACATTCCTGATTGGTAAGACAACATCACTTTTGTGTCATATACTTGATAGGAATCTATAAAGACACCAACTGAGTACCGGCAAAAGTCAGTGCCCATATGCCCCCTGAGGACGTTGCTATTGCAACAAAACATGTAGAGGGAGCATTGTTCTATGTTTTAAACTACAGCTCTGTTTGTATAACATCCTTTAGCACTGCAGACCACAGGACCATCGCAAATCTCTCTTTGACACTTGGCACCAGACAATGTACACATCTCTTAAAGATGTGAGCCACCAAATGACTGAAAACATCTGGCTGGTCCACATATAACTCTTTCAAGGCATACTCCAGTGGAAAACACTTTTTTTTAATCAACTGGTGACAGAAAGTTAAACAGATTTCTTCCTTCCAGTTCTTATCAGCTGCTGTATACTACAGAGTAGGTTGTCAATTTATTTTCTGTCTGACCACAGTGCTCTCTGCTGACACCTCTGTCTACTTCAGGAACTGTCCAAAACAGACAAAAAAGGGTACAGCGCTCCATGGTGCATTAAAAGATAAACCTGTGAGGTGTATAAGATATGAATTCAATGCTCACCTATAGAGGTTGTGTTTCCACATACACAACAATGGTGAGCACATATAGTGGTAGTGTCCGCAGCCGGCCGGTTAGGTATAGAGATCAAACGGATAGCTTCAAAGAGGAACACCGGTCTCAATGTGGCGCTGGACACAACTGGTACACACGAATGGATAAAAGCAAGGTAGTTTATTCTCCCATCATGCAACGGCAGCTTCATCAGGCATCCAAAGCATGAGAAGTTTACCGTGGGGATTTGCTCCTATTCTGGACAGTTCCTGACATGGATAGAGGTGTCAGCAGAGAGCACTGTGGTCAGACAGAAAAGAACCATCCAACTGTCTCTGTAGCATACAGCAGCTGTTAATTACTGAAAGGATTAAGATTTTTAAACAGAAGTAATATTGGCACCAGATAATTTAAAAAATATATGTTTCCACTGGAGAAAAATATTACTTGTTTGATTTAAACAAAAACAAAAAACTAAAAAAAAAAAAAACCCTAAAATGTGTCTGATCATGAACAGGTAAGCTAGCCCTATCTGTAAGTGGTTAACGGGGAACTCCGTTGGAAAACACATGTTTTCAAAGGAAATCTTGCACCTTCCAGTACATATCCGCTGTTCTATACTAGAGAGAGAGTTGTGTAGTTCTGACCACAATGCTTTCTGCTACCACCTCTGTCTGTGTCATGAACTGTCCTGATTAAAAGTAAATCCACATAACAAACCTCTCCTTCTCTAGACAGTTCCTGATATAGACAGAGGTGACAGCAGAGAGCACTGTGCTCAGACTGGAAAGAACTATACAACTTTCTCTGTAGTATTTAGCAGCTGATAAGTACTGGAAGGATTATGATTTTTAAACAGAAGTAATTTACCTATCTGTATAGCTTCATGGTACCGGAGTACCCTTTATATTTGGTAATCTCATATTTGAAATGCCTTTTAGTGTTTAGTTGAGCAACATGAGACAATCTAGCAAGGCATCTGTTAACCTAGTCAACATTAAGCGAGATCACATTACTGCTGACTGATAATTCTAAAAGAACATTCATTTTTAATGTATTATTAACAAAATGAGATGTAATAATATGACACCTCAAACAAAAAGGATACATAAAATACAACACTAGGTAGGTCAGTGTGTCTGACAGTGTGAAATGTTCCCTCTATCTTACACTTTATGCAATTTGTCTAGATCATGTAATGAGGAGACGAGGTTAATCATTCCTGAAAAATCATTATGTCTGATAAAGGGCCAGGCACTTCAGGTCAAAGTAATGGCCACATATTACTGTAGTTCATAAACCAACACACATTACGAACCATGTATTCTTCACACACAGTATGTGTCTATGTAACAGCCTATATCACAAACTTCTTTGGTTTTCTAGTACAAAAGTGTGATACGGTACCTTGTAAAAGGATTTACCCCATTGGTGTTCTTCCTGATTTGTGGAATTGTAACCTGGAATTAAAAGGTATTTACATTGTTTGTAATTGACCTAACACAATATTCCAAATTATAAGGACCACCTTTTTGACTTTTTTTTTTTATAATACCATACACATAGCCATAAACTGATATAAACAGTCATGGCCGTAAATGTTGGCACCCCTGATATTATTATAGAAAAGTAAATATTTCTCACAGAAAAGGATTGCAGTAACACATGTTTTGCTATACACATGTTTATTTCCTTTGTGTGTATTGGAACTAAACCAAAAAGGGACAGAAAAAAAAAGCAGATTGGACATAATGTCACACCAAACTCCAAAAATGGGCTGGACAAAATTATTGTCACCCTTAACTTAATATTTGGTTGCACACCCTTTGGAAAAAATAACTGAAATCAGTCGCTTCCTATAACCATCAATAAGCTTCTTACACCTCTCAGCCGGAGTGTTGGATCACTCTTCCTTTGCAAACTGCTCCAGGTCTCTCTTATTAGCGTTTTCCCAACAGCAATTTTAACCCCTTGGGGATGGAGGGATTTCCAGTTTTTGCACTTTCGTTTTTTCTTCCTTACCTTTTAACCCCTTAAGGACCAGGCCATTTTGCACCTTAAGGACCAGAGCGTTTTTTTGCACATCTGACCACTGTCACTTCAAACATTAATAACTCTGGAATGCTTTTAGTTATCATTCTGATTCCGAGATTGTTTTTTTCGTGACATATTCTACTTTAACATAGTGGTAAAATTTTATGGTAACTTGCATCCTTTCTTGGCGAAAAATTCCAAAATTTGATGAAAAATTTGAAAATTTAGCATTTTTCTAACTTTGAAGCTCTCTGCTTGTAAGGAAAATGGATATTCCAAATAAAAAAATTTTGAGTAAGCACATACCTCATATGCCTATGTAAATTGTTCATCGGGGACAGAAGCGAAGGAGCGACAAGGGGATTTTGGAGAGTACGTTTTTCTGAAATGGTTTTTGGGGGGCATGTTGCATTTAGGAAGCCCCTATGGTGCCAGAACAGCAAAAAAAAACAAACACATGGCATACCATTTTGGAAACTAGACCCCTTGAGGAACATAACAAGGAATTAAGTAAGCCTTAATACCCCACAGGTGTTTCACGACTTTTGCATATGTAAAAAAAAAAAAAAAATTCACTAAATTCACTAAAATGTGTGTTTCCCCCCAAATTTCAAATTTTTGCATGGTTTAATTGCAGAAAATACCCCCCAGCTCTCCAGCTGTTTCAAAACTACAAATCCCAGCATGTACTGAAAAAAATTTTTTCACTAAAATGTGTGTTTCCCCCCAAATTTCACAATTTTTGCAAGGTTTAATTGCAGAAAATACCCCCCAGCTCTCCAGCTGTTTCAAAACTACAAATCCCAGCATGTACTGACAGATTTTTGCATGCTGGGAGTTGTACTTTTGCAACAGCTGGAGACACACTGGTTGGAAAACCTTCAGTTAGGTTCTGTTACCTAACTTAGTATTTTCCAACCAGGGTGCCTCCAGCTGTTGCAAAACTACAACTCCCAGCATGTACTGATCGCCGAAGGGCATGCTGGGAGATGTAGTTATGCAAAAGCTGGAGGGCTACAGTTAGAGACCACTGTATAATGGTCTCAAACTGTACCCTGCAGATGTTGCTAGGCAACTCACCGGCTTCCATCGGATCCAGCCGCACGTCATCGCCGCCCGCCGATCTCCGTTGCCCGCAGCCTCCGTCGCACGCACGGATCGGTAAGTGAATCTTCAGCGACGGTCCCCGTCGTTTCCCCGTCCTGCCCCGCCTATTGTGGGTGGGCAGGACGGGGAAAACGAAAGTTAACCCCCCCGCCCCCGATCTGCTATTGGTGGTCACGTCTAGACCACCAATAGCAGGGACAGGAGGGGTGGCACCCCTGCCACCTCACTCCTATCGCTTCAGGGGGATCCTGGGTGTCTTAGACACCCGCGATCCCCCTTACATTCCGGGTCACTGGGTCACTATTGACCCGTAATGACCCGGAATCGCGCAAATCGCAAGTGTGAATTCTCTTACGATTTGCCACGATCGCCGACATGAGGGGGTCTGATGATCCCCCTGGACATTTGCACGGGATGCCTGCTGAATGATTTCAGCAGGCATCCCGGTCCGATCCCCGCCCGGCGCACAGGGCGGGGACCAAAACTGCCCATGACGTAAATGTACGTCCTTGGTTCTTAAGACCCAGGGTGTCGGGACGTAACGTTATGTCATGGGTCCTGTATGGGTTAAAAATCATAACCCTTTCAATTTTGCTCCTAAAAATCCATATAATGGCTTATTTCTTGCACCACCAATTCCACTTTGTAATGACATTTACCCAAAAAATCTACGGTGAAACGGAAAAAAAATCATTGTGTGACAAAATTGAACAAAAAATGCCATTTTGTAACTTTTGGGGGCTTCCGTTTCAACGCAGTAAATTTTTGATACCTTATCTTTATTCTGTAGGTCCATACGATATTGTCATACTTCTGGGAAAAATCATAACTACATGCAGGAAAATTTATACGTTTAAAATTCTCATCTTCTGACCCCTATAACTTTTTTATTTTTCCGTGAATGGGGCGGTATGAGGGTAATTTTTGCACCGTGATCTGAAGTTTTTATCGGTACCATTTATGCATTGAGCGGACTTTTTGATCCCTTTTTATAAATTTTTTCATGATATAAAAAGTGACCAAAAATACTATTTTGGACTTTGGAATTTTTTTGCGCGTACACCATTGACCGTGTGGTTTAATTAACGATATATTTTTATAATCCAGACATTTCCACACACGGCGATACCCCACATGTTTATTTTTATTTACACAGTTTTTTTTTTTTTTTTATTGGGAAAAGGGGGCTGATTCAAACTTTTATTAGGGAAGGGGTTAAATGATCTTTATTCCCTTTTTTTTCTGTTGTTTTTTTTTTTGCAATGCTATAGCTCCCATAGGGGGCTATAACACTGCACACACTGATCTTATACATTTGTCAATGGTTTCTCGATAGGCTGAAGCTCCGTGTGACATACCGGGCTAACAGGAAGTAAGAAGAATACAGCCCGGGGACCGAACACCTGTACCGGAGTGTACCGGAGCTCCGGGGGCTCATTGGCAGGAAAGAGAATGTGTGTTTTCTTTTATTTTGCAGCCCGGACGGGATAAAAGGAAAAAAGTGCATGCCGGAGTACTCCTTTCAGGCTCTACTTCAGGCACCAAAGCAACGGGGCGGCTTAGCGGCTCCAAATATGTACAATTCTTTTCTAACATCTCAGCTGGTGTACACGGCCACGTGGATTGATCTGGATCTCTACAACGTGACTACGGCTCTGGCTGGTGCTCTCATGGGTTTATATGAGACATTGACTAATGTACTGAATAGGTATGCTCCTTCGTCTTTCTTGTTGACCATTAAAACCATGGTGGTGGATTGATCTGGATCTCTCCAACTTGATTACGGCTCTGGCTGGTGCTCTCATGGGTTTATATGAGACCTTGACTAATTTACCGAATAGGTATGCTCCTTCATCTTTCTTGTTGACCATTAAAACCATGGCGCTGGTTTCATCGGTGGTCTGTGGGGGAACCCTCATCTGGAACTCCTGCAGGAGTTGGAGGCAGCTTGGTTTTGGAGTACTCATGGGGTCAAATTTGCTATGCACTTGTTTGGGAAGATTCATCCCCATCATTTGCGGATATGCACGACTGTTATTATGTCCCTCGGAGTGCCCATTTCCGGTATCTTCAGCTGAGACATGTGGTTCATGCGCAGTTTGGCTCCTTGAAGGTAGCCCCGGCCTTTTCTGAAGTGGAGTTGCTCCTGGGTGACACCAACCTCTCAAAGCTGCTTACGCAGCCTTACTTCAATCTGCAAGTCCTGATCCATTTGTCTTGGCCTATCTGAACTGGGTGGACGGATGTGCCTGAGCTCCCCTTCGGAGGCCTGTTTTCGCTGTATGATAGGGTTTTTTATGCATGCGGTGCGGAGTTGCACTTGTGTTGTTCCCTTTTGGAGAGAAGTGATGCAATTTCTGGCGGATCGTCTGGAATTTCCGTTTGTGTTGAACCCTGAGGTTTGTTTGTTGGGGCTGATTAATGGCTCAGAGTCGGGTTCCGTACGATTTCTCTACTGAAAAGATACTTCAACCCCTCCTTTCTCTCGCTAGTTCAACCTGGTTAATAAATATGTTCCGCTGTATAGAACTTTATATATATGAATAGCAAGTGCCAAAAAAAATGCAACAAGGTCTGGATATCATGGTTGATATTGGGGGGAGTCAGTTGTCCCATTGGAGTGGGTGGGATCCCCACAGTAGGTATGGGTTGTCACTGATTTCTGTGCAGGAGGGAGGAGGATGCTCTGGGGTGTGTGTATGGTGTGTGCTTGTGGTTGTGTGTTTGTAACTTGTTGGGCGGTTATGCTCCAGGAGCAGCAGGACTGGCCCAGTTCCTGTATTGTGCTAATGTTATGTACGGAGAATTTCTCTTTATGATGCTGAGTTGTTCTACTGCCTGTACTAACCTCTGTACGGTTCAGCCTGTATACTGTTTTGTTTGGACGCTTTTGTGGTGCTCTCTGGAGTATTGTTGTTTTGTCATGTTTTTTCAAAAATGTCATAAATAAATTCTTTGAAATAAAAATAGAACATTAATTAAACCACATAATCTATGTTGTACACATAAAAAATACCAAAATCCAGAATTGGTCTCTTCACATAACAGAATTAATTTAATAATATGATCAAAAAGTCCCATCAAAACAAAAATAGTACCAATAAAAATTTAAATAGGGATCAGAAGAGGCCAATTTTAAACATACCATTTTCCGTACATAAAGTTATAGGGGGGAGTTTATCATTGGTTTTACCCTGGTTTTGTAGTGTACATTTGTCTCACAGTTTGTCTCAGATGCTGTTTTGAGACTTTTCATTGCGACTTTAGCTTTAGAAAGTTCTTACCACATACCAAGTCATGATTTCAGTTGATATGATGCAGTCGTAAGGAATTTATCATAAGCGACTTTTTAGTTTGTCGCATCTTTTGTCGCAACTGTGCTATCTTAGGCGCAAATCTACACCAGCCCTGACTTGGCTTACAGAACTGACTGTGGACAGCATTTTTAAAAAGTCGTACATTTTGTTGCACGAAATAAAAAGTATACAAAACTTATAAAAATTGGGTACCATTTTACTCGTATGGACCTACAGAATAAATATAATGTGTCATTTTTACCGAAAAGTGTATTGTGTAGAAACAGAAGCCCCCAGAAGTTGCAAAATGGCAGGGTTTTTTTCAATTTTGCCCCACTAGTAATTTTTTTTTCGTTTCACCGTAGATTTTGTGATAAAATGATTGATAACATTACAAAGTACAATCAGTACAAACAAGCCTCATATGGGTCTGTAGGTGGAAAATTGAAAGCGCTATGGCTATTAGAAGATGGGGGGGGGGGAGAAAAGTGCAAAAATGAAAAATCCCTGCGTCCTTAAAGAGGTTAGCCAAGAATAGAAAAACAGAGCTAATTTCTTTTAAAAACCACACCCCGTCTCTCTCCAGGTTGGATGTGGTTCTGCAGTTCAGTTCAATGGAGCCAAGTTGTAATACCATACCCAACCTGGGGACAAACGTCGAGCTGTTTTAAAAAAATAAAATAAATTAGCTCTGTTTTTCTATTCCTGGATAACCCCTTTAAGGGGGCATGGGAGCAATGTATGTTGATAAGAAGGCTGTGTGTGTGTGTGTGTGTGTGTGTGTAGGCCCCCTGGGGGGAAGGGTGCCCAGGCCTTGACCTGTGTAATAGGCTCCAAAATTTCTGATGGCGGCCCTGTGACAGGACGTTCTCTGTGTACTGCAAAGTGGTGGTACTGCAGTATTATAATGTGTGGAAAGTTAACATAGATTTTTATTTTTGGAACTGCTAGAGGCATATTGGTTGGGAAACTGTACTGTACCTGTCCTTGTGACACCTGTGGTTGGCAGCCGGCACAATGACACTGTGCTGTGCAGCTGGTATGTCATTTTTTTCCAAGGTTGGTTTCTATCCCCAGTTCAGCCCTGGCTACATATTTATTTTGTGAGACTTTTTTGACACTTTTTAAATTTGCTTACGTACAGGAATGTTGTACTCTAGGTCAGAACTGGAGTAGACATGCAACTTTTTGTAACTGGTTTGTGACTTTTTGTAAGGGGTATGCAACGTTTTTGCCAATGTGCGACTTTCGTACATCAAAACTGAAATTTGCTTTAGTAAGGCTGTTTGTAACTTTTTGCTTGCCCTCAAAAGTCGCATGAAAAAGGACATAGGCGCACGTGCAACTTTTTGTGCAGCCATAGTAAGCAAAAAAAGGCTCTAAACACCTTGATAAAGGTCTCTCCTAGTGTCTAGATGTGCTAAGCTAATAAAAACAAACCCCATCAAAGGTGGCTCAACAAAGTATTTACTTCAGGGGAAAAGACGTATGCACAATATAGTTCTCTGTTTTTTGTTTCTACCTTTTAAACTGAAAAGCATGTTGTGTAAATCAAATAGTCCAAAAACTTTTATTACAAGGTTGTAGTGCAACAAAACAGGAAAAACACTTACACTTAGTCTTATTATACTATGTATAGCTGAGAACTGTCCCAAGCCACTTCAAACATTAGCTTATGGAACAGCATTATGAGCAATTTGCTAATATAGTGTTTATCATGTGTGACGATCCGTCTTGGGGATTAGCTCTGGGATCGTCCTGGACCACGCCACAGGATGCGTTTCTTCTCAATAAACCAGCAAACAAACGCTTATAATGCAAATCTGGCACCTTGCCAGTTTTATTAGACAGGTTGCAGGGAAAGAAATAAACAAAAAGCAGGAACAAAACAAAATCCTAGACCGTCTGGTCACTGACTAAACAGATCAGCTTGTCCTGACTACACCACTGAGCTTCCCTCAGCCGGTTAAACATATGTCCCCTGCAACCTTCTACTCACAATTCATGTCACTCTCTTTGAGCCCCTCATAGCTCGGGCTGTGTACTCCTCAGCAGGCTCTGTCTCTTGCCTACAGCCCACATGCTGTCTCCTAGGAAGAGCCCACATTAGACTGAGTCTCCATCTTATATACACCTCCCTTTCCTCCTGCCTCATTACTTAAGAAGCAGGTGAGAGCTTCTGCAGGGTGAGCCAAGGAAATACACTCTTTCCTTGCCACACTGCCACACATGGTTTTAGATATATGGTCATATATTTGCATATATAATTTCAGTACAGTTTATTATAAGTTTCCTCTAGAAAGATTGTGAATGTGGTGTGAGTACAGCCTAAAGCCCCTTCCACATCATGTTTCGGAGAGCTTTACTTCCCTACACCTCTTTTTATCAAAATTCATCCTTGATGAGGTTGTGGGTAGAACATACTAAGCAAGGATATGCTTGAAGTGCAGTACAGAATAATAATGCTGATAGTATTAATAATGATTAGATGAGAGAGTATATTAAATCAGGTGACTGAATCTGAAGCAGACACTTCATGATAAATCTCCATATCTCATCTCAATGAACTTTGTAATCTCAGGTATTTTATCAGTCTGTTTTCTTCTCATTACAGCATATTGACATTCAGACGTCAGAAAGGTATATGGAGTGATTCTGATCTCAGCCTGTCAGGTTTGAAGGCTTCATCTGGTGGATATCTGTAAGGGAGAACACTACATTCAGCTATATCACTAACTGAACTAGTGCGTCCTTTCCAACACAAGAAGACAAACAAAACAAATGCCTCATATCACAGCCACATAAGATATATGTACTAGCGTTACTTTTTCAAAAGTGCCTTGCTGATATAGATCACACACCTTCAAGTAGAAATAGTCAGCGGCCACTGCATGGATTCCATTGACCACAGTTTACACATAGATTTTGAGACATCCACAAAGAAGAAAGCTGCAGCACCCAATATAGGTAGTAGATTTATTGTTAAATACATCAGGCACCAATCATTTCAATAGTAACGTCTTTGTGGCCACGAGGAAGCTATGATCATTGCCTAATGTTCTTACCTGTATTTATGCTAGAACATTTTTATTTGCAGCTGATACAAAAAGGAAGAAAAATATAATAGGTATTGATCTGTTTGTGGCCAGCCAGGCAAATAAAGGAATAATGTCTCAACTACAAGTAAACAGAGGAATTTGGATGAGATTGCATGGCTGTAACAAAGTACAGTGGTCCCTTAAGTTACAATATGAATTCCACGACAACCATTGTATGTTGAGATTATACAGTAACTCTATGGAAACCTGGTAATTAATTCTGAAGCCCGAAATGTCATCCAAAAATAGCCAATAATAACCAATACAGTTAAAGCAAGTCCTTACTATTTTATGTAAGAAAGAAAGAGATGCTGGGAGCTGTAAATCACTGTCTATGTAGAGGACAGGAGCTTCTTCAGGGTCCTGTACAGTACACACAGTGTCCTAAGAAAGTAAAATGGAGCCGCCTTCATCTGGTGTCCAAAGGAACAGCTAACCCTGGCACAGGTAAAGAGTAGTACAGAACATGGGGTATCTCCCGATACTGTAGGAGGCGCTACCAGACAGCCAGTCAGTGCATCTATTTCAATAATACAGGTGTTTAACCAGTAAAAAGTGTGTCGCTCATTCCATGCAATACAATTTGCGGCCCAAAAACCAAAACCCTCCATTTTACAAGAAAAACCAGGAAAGGGGGGTGTGACCACTGGAGAAAGTGGGTGTGGTCCCGACAAAAGGGGCGTGTCCCTGATAGTCTTGAAAATTCCCAACATATTTACTAAGGTTTCCACAGAAAATGTGGTGGATTTGAGCTGAGGAAAAACCGACAGATCAGAACAAGTAAGTTCATGCACGTTGTCATATTATAGCGACTTATTTAACAATATAATACAGCACCCAGACCACTATATAGGTACCTACTATATCTTTGTATGCTTCCTATTTCATACTGAGATTTTTCTGTAACATTCCATGCAAGTTTGACAGAAAAAATGGTCATTCTTCATTGGGTTCCTTGTGTAAGGAGGTATTCTCCTCTTATACTGGAAAGAAACAGAACAGTCAGCAGAGATTTACAGTGTAATATCATGTATAATGGTGTAGAATATTCTCATTGATGTGGCATTAAAGCATGTACCATACAGTGGTCCCTCCACATACGATGGTAATCCGTTCCAAACGGACCATCGTTTGTTAAAACCATCGTATGTTGAGGGATCCGTGCAATGTAAAGTATAGGACAGTGGTCTACAACCTGCGGACCTCCAGATGTTGCAAAACTACAACACCCAGCATGCCCGGACAGTCGTTGACTTTCCGGGCATGCTGGGTGTTGTAGTTTTGCAACATCTGGAGGTCCGCAGGTTGTAGACCACTGTTAGACGAAGTTATACTCACCTGTCCCCGCCGCTCCGGACTGTCACCGCTTATCACCGCTGCCCTGGATGTCGCCGCCCAACGCTGCCACTGCGTCCCCGAGGTGTCCCGACGCTCCGGCAAGGCCTCTGCTTCCCCGGCATCCGCGCTCTCCGTCGCCGCCATCACGTCGCTACGCATGCCGCTCCGCATGCCGCTCCGCATGCCGCTCCTATTGGATGACGGGACGGCGTGCGCAGCGACGTGATGACGTCGATGGAGAGTGCCGACGATGCAGAGGAACCCGAAGAGGACGCGTCGGAGCCCCAAGGACAGGTGAGTGACCATCACCGGACCACACGGGGCACTGTAAATGGCTATCCGGTGGCAGCTGAAGCAGTCTGCGCTGCCGGATAGCCGTTTATGCGATGGCCCCGACATAGAAAAGCATCGTATGTTGATGCTGCCTTCAACATGCGATGGCCTCTGAGTGGCCATCGCATGTTGAAATTATCATATGTCGGGGCCATCGTAGGTCGAGGGATCACTGTATTTTAATTAATTCCTTAAAGGGATATTCTCTGTTTGGAAAGTTATCCTCTAAAAACAGGATAGTTGATTATTATAGGATCGGTGGGGGACCAACCACTGGGATCCTCACTGATCCTGAGATTGAAGGACAAATGAATGGAGCGGCAGCGCACGTGTGCAACTGGTGGTTCAATCATTCTCTATAAGGCTTCAGAACATGGTAGAGTTGTGTCTACAAAGCCTGTACCACATCTTACTGTACCTCTATCCAGCACCATACTAGAGAGTCATTCTTCCCATATTTTTGGGGGAGGACTCCACCAAATTGAAGGAGCATGCTACAACCTCATTATGGATCCAACATCTAGGCATCTATATAAAACAATAAATATCAGAATTCTGCACTTACTAGTCAGCTGTTGGAAGTCTTCCAAGTGTACTTTGAATTGTTGGGAAAAAAAAAGAGAAAATCTTTTGTACTTATCTGAATTATCCATGTTCTAACTGTTCTCTTAGTCAGGGTCAAATATGGTCTGACAGTAGGATGTATGAGCTGAAAGTATCAACACAATGAACCATGTTCTACATTTAATCTCTTTCATCCTCTAGTAGTTGAGAGTAAAATAAATTTTTTGTGTAAAAGGTTAACCTCTTCATGACCCAGCGCATTTTGATTTCACCTTCTAAGACCCATAACTTCTTTTTCACTTATACTTTTTACTGTGTACTTTATTTATTCATATCATGTGTAAACAAGCCAGATAAAAAATATAAATAGGGCATAAAATATACCTGGGCATCTGCCAGTTATGACACGGACACGACTCACGAGGCAGCACCATAGTTCCCTCACCCGACTCATGAAGTACTGATATGTAATGGGTCGGGAAAGGGTTAAATATAAGGAGATTTATCATGTGTTAAGCTACAGACATTTTTAAAACTAACTTACCAGGCTCAAGTTATGTTTATCAAAAGTCGCATGCGGTGTGATATATTTGGTACATATGTGGGATTTTTGCTTCTCCAAAGTTGTTGTAAGCCAGTTTTGTTTAGGAACACAGTGCTGGAAATGGTTTGCGACATTTGGCGCCCCCTGCAACAAAATTTGTGACATTTGGAGAAAAAATCACAGATGATAAATTCACAACCACTGCCATAGGGAAAATCTTTCCTGTAAACAAGATTGGCAAAGATAACTTCAGGACAAAAAGTCACATTGATCATCATTGATTTGGACCTTTTTTTTACACACTAAAGACGTGCAAAATGCTTGAGAAATTGCCCTCCCCATTATCCCTAGTTTGCAGTTTGTGCACTATAAACATGATGTCAGTCTTGTAAAAGAATATGAGGCTGATAACCCCTTTATTTATCTGGTGAAAAAAATGTTATCCTCTATTCACAGGATTTAAGACCCTATCTTTATAAAACAGCCAGAATTCATAGTTGGCCATCTATACCTAACCACCATTACTACTTACCTGGCCACCTATACCTAACCAACATTATGGCATACCTGACTACCTATACCAAACCAACATTACTACCTACCTGGCTACCTACCTACTTACATACCTATCTACCTACCTACCTACTTATCTACCTAGCTACTTAGCCACCTACCTACTTATTTACTTAACTATTTATGTACCTACCTACATATTTATCTATCGACCTAGCAAACTACCTACTTATTTAGCTACTGACCTAGCTAACTACCTATCTACATAGCTACTTACCTAGCTACCTTGCTACCTGCCTACATACCTATCTACCTAGCTACTTGGCTTCTTACCTAGCAAGCTAGCTACCTTCCTACTTTCCTAGCTACCTACCTACATAGCTACCTAGCTACCTGGATATCAACTCACCTATGTAGCTACATACCTAGCTATATGCCTACCTATCTACTAACTTATCTATCTACCTACTTGTTTAACTACCTAGCTGCATACATAGCCACCTACCTACTTATCTACCTAACTACTTGGATACCTACCTACTTACCTACCTAACTAGTTACATACCTTCTTAACTCCAAAGCTAGTTGCCTACTTTCCAACATATTCACCTATATGATCAATCTACCTAACTGGCTACCTATTTACCACAATATATTTTGTTACTTGGGGGAGTAGATATACCTACCAAAGGATGTATTTACCTACTTGCCAATATACTTTCCTATGGGAAGAACAACATAATAAGTGAATTAAGAAAAATCTAAAAGATGCAAATTGTAAGACATTTATTTTAACTGTATGGGGGGGGGGGGGTATGGCTTTGATGCACGCATGCAGGGGGTTCAGCACTGAGCCAATACAGCACTGCACCAGGACCATTATGTATGCCTCTGCCAGGATCACACATAACACAAACATAAAATAATACTTCCACACCAAAACGGCATATCACTACTGCAGTGACTAATGCCATCATACATTTAGGAAATAAAAAACACTATACAGAGACCAGTATTACCAAAAACACCACTTTACAAGGGACAAATAATTGTACCACACCTTGACCACTACCATTACCACCATATAGTGACTGGATAATACTACCATACTGATACTTAAAAAAAAAAAAAACATTGTAAACTAATATCCCACATACAGTGACCATGTAGTGGTGAGTGACCCTGGCTCTACACAGACTCTGAAGACCGTGTAAAAGAATACAATGAAGTATTATCTAGTGATTCACAGGGGGGGGGGGGCATATTTGTGGAGGGATTCCCTTTCCTTTTCTTCTCTGTCTTGCTCAGACCACCATAAAGACTTCTTCCAACCATGACTAGTTACTGCAGAATCTGCCAGAAAAACATATTAGACTCAACTAATTTCCAAACATTTACACTCCGTGTCCTAAATAATTCTTTTGTAAGTGCGTAAAATGAGTTTGTATGTTGAAGGGAGAGAAGGGGAATTGGGTGGTGGTGGGTAAGTCACCACTATTTGCCACGCTAGGTAGATGGATAATCCCCCTCCAGTAAGTATGTAAATAGGTAATAGATGTCCCCAGTAGATAGGTAGGGAATACCAATGGTGGATTTAAGGTAACGCCCCCTGGTGAGTAGGGAATGCCCCTCAGTAGGTACATAATAATCCCTGATACATAAGTAATGGCCCACGGTAGGTAGTTAGTGCCCCTGAAAGGTAGGTAGTGCCCCCGCGAAAGTTAGGTATATAATGCCGCTAAGTAGGTAGATAGTGAAGGCAGGTAGGTAGGGGTGCTGGCCGGAAGGTAGGTGTGCAGTCAAGTAGGTAGGTAGATAGTGAAGGTCAGTAGGTGGGCAGGTAGGTGTGCAGGCAGGAAAGTATGCAGGCAGGCAAGTAGGTAGGGGTGCAGACAGGCAGGTGGGTATGCAGGCAAGCAAGCAGGTAGGTAGATAGTGAAGGCAAGTAGGTGTGCAGGCAGGCAGGTTGGAAGAAGTGCAGTGTCGTGCTTATTGCACGCCCCAAAAATGGATCACTATGTTGATAAGGGTATGACGTTTGACATCTTGTATGTGTCTGCCATTTTGTATATATTCTAAGTAGGCACAAGTAAGTTAGACATAGAAAGGCCAAAATTTATAAAGTTTTGCAGGTAGGTAGGAAAGTAGGTAGGTGTGCAGGCAGGTATGTAGGTGTGCAGGTAGGTAGGTGTTTTGTCAGGGAGGGAGGGAGGTGTGCAGGTAGGAAGGTTTGCAGACAGGCAAGTAGGTAAATAGAGTTGGTAGGTATGCAGGCAGGTAGCTGATTTAACCCCAACCCCCCCCCCCCCCCCCCCCCCAAATTGAATTTTCTATCACCTTTCCTTTCACTCCTGCGCTGACACCAGGGACTCCTCTTCATCTGCATGACTTCACAGCGCTGTGTGGTGTGCAGGGTAAGCAGAGTGCCCCCTGAGTACAATACAGGAGCAATGATTCATGTTCTCTGCTCCTCTACAGTACTGAGTGGTGATGGGTACATCACCACTTATTTTACTTCTTGGGGAGAGGTGCCTCTGATCTGAATCCCAGAAGCGGGGATTCATTTTTTTTCCCACCCCCACCGACGTTGCCCTAACGCAGCTTTGGCCTGATGCAGGCCTGAACTCTGAGAACTGGGCTCAAACTTTATTGGTTTTTTTTTATGGTGCTCAGCTGTTCTACAATGACAGTCTATGGAAACTGCAACAGTCAAAAAGAATATACAGTGGCACTCACCAAAAGTTTATCTTCACTTTATTCCAGTATTACATAAAGAAGATGCCACTTGGAAAGAGTCATTGATCCCTGCAGGCCCGGGCATTTTTAACTAAACAGCCCATTTCGGTGATGGGTGTGAATATGTGAAGGCAGAGTCACAAAGAGGAGGAGCCAAATGTCTTGCCAGTATATAAGGAGGACATATTACCACCATACATATTAGGTAACACTAAATTATACAGTAGCACACTACCGTCAGATATAATTCAAACATATAAATATATATAAATATTTATTTGTGATAGAAATATCTTGCTCTGTTAACATTCCATTTTTGTGTTCAAGGAAGGGGTTTGGCCTAGAATGACGTAGGTGACTGCTCTGAGTGCAGACTCCAATACTCCCACATCTACCCTAGCTAACAGCTCAAACTAATCAAACATTTACCCGCACTGCCTCCCGGGGGTGTTGTAACGTTGAGATCAGCAGCCGTTCTCTCTGGCTGGTGCCCTTGCTGCCCGTTGCCGCCCGAGTCCCTCTGCAGGCCGGACTCCTCGGCTCCTGCTGTTGGTACTGAGCCAAGGTATTGCTGCAATAGCTGGCCGTACGGCTGAAATGCTGATGCTCTCACCTGTTTGAAGTGATGGATAACCTACTCTGAGCGGTGCAGTGGGGGAAGTTGGAGGTGCAGGGATCCACGGAGTCGGCTCCTGGGATATATAGTGAGGGCTCTGCCGCCCCCAGTGTACAGCTGCACCTTACTCTCGCTGGCTCCCTTGGGGCTTTGGTGGTCTCTGAGTGTCTGATAGACACACGCTTGTCAGTATTGGGGCATTTCATACTGCTGATAGACATGGCCCCTAAGCAAAATAAGTAGGCGTTAATGGTAGAGACTCCTGAACGCCGTCAAGGCTTAAAATATACAAGATCCGGGGGAAAAACAGATGAACTATTACTACCAGCATGCGAGGATATTACCACCCGGCTACAGCGATTCGCTCGCATTGACCCTGATAAAGAGATGCTATCGCCGGTTATAGACTCCCGGGAATCCAGCCAGAGAAGACTCCAGCAGTCGGGGGGCAATACTCTGCCGAAGGACAATATGGATGCTGTGAGTGATATTTCTAATGTTTCATTGCCAAATATTATAGAGTCCAGGAGGTCAAGGGAGGATGGAGGCAGTGGTGAAGATATGAGTAATATAAATGAGCCATCATTAAGACATAGTTTTTTTTTAGAAATAAATGGTCTATCTGCTCAGTTGGGTCACCTACAGCAAGATGTTTCTTTTCTGCGCCACGATTTTCATAAAATTAATTCATGTATAACAGAGGCTGAACAACGTATAAGCATGGTTGAGGACAAGCTTAATGATATCAATAGAGATACCTCTAAGGCTACTAAAGCCATTGCTTTACTTACATATAAAATGGATGATATGGAAAATCACAAGAGAATAAACAATGTACGGTTCTGGGGTTCCCAGAAAAAAGTGGACGGAACCGATGTAAGCGGGTTTTCTCAAAAAATGGCCGATGACCCAATTTGGTAAAGAATGTTTTTCACACTTATTTGCTATCGGCGCATAGAGTCCCCACCAGGCCACTCCCTCCGGGGTGTCCGCCTCATCCAATACTTGCCAAAATATTGCATTATAAGGATAAAGATACTGGCCCACATTTATCATTGTCTTTAGACTGCTTTTTGTGTCTAAAAAAGGAGCAAGCAGGGTTTTTTGCGCCTTTTTGTTTACACATTTCTGCTGATTTTGAGTTACAGTCCACTGATTTTGGCAATACACATGATATGGAATGGTTTTATCAACTGCGCCTTTTTGTGAAAAGGAGCAAAAAAAACGCAAAGCCACTGAAAAGTCTCTAAAACTACACCAGGCTTGGTGTAGCTTTTTGGTGTATGTAAAGACGGAATGGCTGGACTTAAATTAAAATCGACTATGTCCTACTACTACATAAAGAAACATGCTTTATTGAATAGTCCGGGACATAATCAAATTTATATATATATTAATATATATATATATATATATATATGTGTGTTACGCGGAGCGCTCCGGGTCCCCGCTCCTCCCCGGAGCGCTCGCAACATCCTCGCATTTGCAGCGCCCAGGTCAGACCTGCTGACCGGGTGCGCTGCAATATCTCTCTCAGCCGGGATGCGATTCGCGATGCGGGAGGCGCCCGCTCGCGATGCGCATCCCGGCTCCCGTACCTTACTCGCTCCCCGTCGGTCTTGTCCCGGCGTGCGCGGCCCCGCTCCTTAGGGCGCGCGCACGCCGGGTCTCTGCAATTTAAAGGGCCACTGCGCCACTGATTGGCGCAGCAGGCTTAATTAGTGTGTTCACCTGTGCACTCCCTATTTTTTACCTCACTTCCCCTGCACTCCCTCGCCGGATCTTGTTGCCATTGTGCCAGTGAAAGCGTTCCCTTGTGTGTTCCTAGCCTGTGTTCCAGACCTCCTGCCGTTGCCCCTGACTACGATCCTTGCTGCCTGCCCTGACCTTCTGCTACGTCCGACCTTGCTCTTGTCTACTCCCTTGTACCGCGCCTATCTTCAGCAGTCAGAGAGGTTGAGCCGTTGCTGGTGGATACGACCTGGTTGCTACCGCCGCTGCAAGACCATCCCGCTTTGGGGCGGGCTCTGGTGAATACCAGTAGCAACTTAGAACCGGTCCACCAACACGGTCCACGCCAATCCCTCTCTGGCACAGAGGATCCACCTCCAGCCAGCCGAATCGTGACAATATGCTAATGAAAACGCGCATGTCTTTCCTCTCTATATATATATATTATATATATATATATATATATATATATGTGGTGGCGGGAGTTAACGGTAATGCACAGATGTGGGTATTCAACCTATGTCGAATTGTAGTGCTAAACATAGGTTCTAGATTTCTTCCGCCCTCCTTGGGTAGGAGAGTTATAATTGGGGGGGTCTAAGGGGCAGAAGGTGGGGTTCCTTTCCGTTTTTCCTTTTTTTTATTTTTTTTTTGCAGGGTAATTCGCTGGGTTTACTATTACCAAAATATTATGGATTTGTTTAACCCTAGGTGTTTAATTGGTGTAAAATATTTGATTATCTTTTTTATTTTGGTTCTGAATAAATGTCAATGACTGTAGTTAGCTGGAATGTGCGCGGGATGTTAAATAGTAATATACGAAATAGCATCTTCCACTATCTATTTAAGTTCCAACCTGCAATTTACTGTTTACAGGAGACTCACGCCACTAGAGAACGTTTGGATATATTAGAAAATCTAGGTTTTCAGGCAGCGTATCACGCTACATGTACTAATTATTCAAGTAGCGTCAGTGTCCTGGTTCACCGGAATATACCTATATAACTGTCTTAATGTATATATTGATGCTCGAGGTAGATATATATGTTGTGCACTATATTTAATGTTAACATTTTTCTAATTAATATATAAATATATATATATATATTCAAGGAAAGAGATGGCAGCACACAGCAGTTAATCAATCCAGGTGAAATTTATTCATCCCCAGGCACAATACAAAGTGCTACGTTTCAACGACCTCACATCGTCTTTTTCAAGCATGTCAAAGTGAATTAAGAGGCTGTTTAAATAGCCCAAGAGAAGTACTTGCAATTACATACAGTAATAATCAATTATAATAAAAGTGCAATAACAGTGTTGTAAACCTAATACAATTAAACGCTGAGGATTTACATGTGCAAATTAAAAACCATCTGTATCTAAAAACAGATGCCGATCACATTAACAGTATAGTATACATCATAAATGAACTAATCACCAATTATGTACAGTGAATACACTCACCCTGACAAGCGCGGGTTGTTCGTACATTATTAAGTGTGGGGAAAAGAACAAATGCGCAGGCGCAAGCATAACGCCTGCGTCTGCGTCAGGACGGAGCCAGACAGAGAGAGCCAATCACAGAACGGCATCATGGTAGTCCTGGAAACATAGGAGTTGCCTAGGCGTGCAGGCTCAGTATAAGTACAAGTATAAGTATAAGTGTGAAGTACAGAGCGCCATCTTTAAGGAGGGATAAATACATATGAGTAAGTACAATTCACCCATCACATAGATCATCAGGCAAAAATCGTAACAAGTGACACAGGATTTCTCACAGAGAAGCATACATACCAGGGCACCTCCAAAGTCCACTTCTGGGTATCACCTTTTGGCTTCAATCTCTCACAAAGGCAAGGAGATATATAGATATATATATATATATCCCTCCACCTTATACTTCACTTATAATTGGTTTTTCTTGCTATTCCCCTGCCTCTAACTCCTTATCCAGAATAGATTTGGCATTTGGGGATACTTTGGCACTTCCATATATAAAGGAAATTGCCTGTAATGTCAGAGGTCTATCAGATCATTCTCCATTACATTTAAAATGTTGCTGTCATAATGATGGACCCACAAAACTAGGTTGGAAACTAAACCTAAATTGGCTTTTAATTCTGGATGAGGAAGTCAATCTTCAGGCACAACTCACGGAATATTTTTTATTTAATGAAACTAGTACCCCTATCTGTACTGTATGGGAAGCTATGAAAGCTTTCTTCAAAGGTATACTGATAAAATATATTGCGGTAAAAAAGCAAAAATGTCTGAGGTTAAATTTAATTTAACTAAGGCTGGAAGGGCTGTTTATTGAAAATGCTTCGGTACAAACAGGTGAGAAGTTGTATAAAGCGCAGAATTACTTACGACTCCACCTGTTGGAAGAAGCTAAGAATAGAAGGATTCTACAGAAGCAGGCCTTCTTTGCAGAAGGGGAATCCGTGGGAAATATGTTGTCAAAAATCTCAAAGGCTCAGGATCCCCCCTCCTATATTGTGTCGTTGAAATATCAACAGGGTTAAGTTGCAGATTTTGATACTGATATTCTCAGTGTATTACAAAGCTTTTACTCTTCTTTATATATGTCAGGTTCTAATTCATCTACTGATGAAATACTGGCCTTTCTGAGAGAGGCGGACATACCCAAATTATCTAGAGTGGATAGTGATATATTGGAACCCCCATTGTCGATAGAGGAGCTGGAGACTGCTGTGGCCTAAACTTCCAATAATAAAGCACTCAGAGTGGATGGTCTCCCCTCATAAATCTATACACTTTTTGCAAAGTTATTATTACCTAAACTATTAATGGTCTTTAATAATGCTCTGGAGATGGGAATACTTCCTTCCTCAATGAGAGAGGCAATAATTGTTGTTATACCCAAAAAAGATAAGGATCCACAGACTCCGGATTCATATAGACCCATCTCCTTATTATGTAGCGATGTTAAACTCCTTGCCAAAATACTTGCTGCCAGGTTAAATATAGTAATTAGTTCTATAATTCACCCTGACCAAACAGGTTTTATGCCTTCCAGATCTACCTCGATTAATATCCGAAGATTGTTTTGAGTCTCCAGGTTCTGTTGTACTCGGCTGGAGATAGGGCCATTTTCTCACTGGACGCTCAAAAAGCGTTTGATTGTGTGGAATGTCCCTATCTCTGGCTGGCCCCAAATTTATATCCTGGAAGTAATTATTATATGTTAATCTCTTGGCAAAAATAAGAGCCAATGGGGTACTGTCTGATGGTTTTCATTATATAGAGGAACTAGACAGGGGTGTCCATTATTCCCACTTTTATTTGATGAAGGCCAATATTCTAATAAGATTGCTATATATGCTGACGATGCTTTGATTTTTTTTAAATGATACGGAATCGTCCTTGAAAACTACTATCGACCTGACTACCCGACTTGGGGAACTTTCTGGTGTATGCATCAATTGGCAGAAATCCTTTTTGATGTTGTTAGATAAAAAGGCAGATTATGAATATGTTAATGAGTCCCTGTGTAAAATGTGTAAATCAAATAAAATATCTGGGTATTGAAGTTATGCCATCCATAACTTACTACATCAAGTTAAACTTGCTCCCCTGTCTAGATAGACTAAAACAAAATGTTATGTCCTGGAGTAAGTTACCAATATCTATTATTGGACGTATTAATTTGATAAAAATTGTTTATATTCCCCAATTAAATTATATATTACATAACTCGCCAGTTTGGATCCCACTAAAGTTTTTTCAGAGGATGCATTTTTAGTTTAGGGATTTAATATGGAACGGGCGAAAGCCGAAACTTAAATTAGAGAAGATGCAGAGACCAAAAGATGAAGGCGGATTGGCATTGCCAAATCCATAGCTATATTTTTCAGCCTAGTGTGAACATCTACTGGGGTGAGCAAGTAATGAAAATATAAATAGTAATGTTCAGGTGATATCATATTTGTTTTCATATGAGGGTATTGAGGCTCTACTGGAGAAAGGGGAATTTGCTAAAAGAAAAAAAATTACCCTGTATACTTGTTCATTGATTCAAAAAATATGGAATAAAGTAAAACAAGTTAGGAAAACATCTCTGATCACGGAGTATACATCATTGTGGGACAATCCAAAGTTAGGGGAAATTGAAAAGATAAAAGGGTTTGATATTTGGAGAAAGGCAGAGTCCTTCGGGTTAAGAATATATATAGGGATGGGATATTTAAAACTTTCAGTGAGCTACAACTGGACTATCAACTTCCCAGAAACAGTTTTTTCCAATATTTACAACTCAGACAAGCCTTGACGCTCAGGCAAAGATCATAAATCTTTCAATGAAAAAAGATGCTGCTTTAGACCTGATTGTAGAACCTATCAGACCCCCAAGATGTATTTCTAAAATGTATGGAATTCTGATTAAGTGCTTTCTGGAATCAATACCAGTCCCCAATTTTACAAAGTGGAAGGGGGAACTGGGATTTGAGGACGGACAGAGGACAGTGGGAAACAGTCCTTAGGGCAGTCTCTGCTCACTCTTTGGGAGAGGCAGGTCGCCTATCGCAAGTATATATTTTGTATAAGATCTATCAGACCCCCGTCTTCCTCCAAAAAATTGGTTGTCGTAATGATTCCAAATGTCCCCGCTCTCATCAAGAAGGGGCTGATTTACTACATATGCTCTGGGTCTGTTCGGTCTTGAAGGTATTCTGGCCCTCTGTATTACAGAGGATCGGTGATGTCTTTGAAACTAAAATACCAGAAGACCCCAAGATATATCTGTTGGAATATATGGATGATATACGGCTGGGACAAAATCTCAGAATAGCTGTGGGTAGAATTTTATATATTGCTAGAAAGATGATCGCTGAACAATGGAAAAGTGAAAAAGCCCCATCTGTTAAAGAACTCTGGACAAATGTAGATCTCTTACTTAAGAATGAAGAAGCTATTTATGTGAAGTGCAATAACATTGCTATCTATAAACAGATATGGTCAGAATGGTTGTCTAAAAGGTAATTTTAATTTTTTCCTTCTTTCTTTAAAATGTATATATATTTATATTACTTTTCTCCCCATCTGCAGAAAGACTTGGGTCGTGTGGGTGGGGGGATGAGGGGGGTTTTGTGGTATAAAATATAAATTAAGATAGGCATCCTATAAGCCCAGCTAACTATCTTTGTAAATGATTTATTTCTGCTTGAGAAGTATGCTTTGTTGTTTGCCTTTTTCTTTCTATTGTAATTGGATAACGTGAAGAAAAAGATAATTATATAGAATGGTATTAAAAGGGTACTCCACTGGAAACATTTATTTTATTTTTTTTTTAAATCAACTGGTGCCAGAAAGTTAAATAGATTTGTAAAATACTTCTATTTATAAATCTTAATCCTTCCAGTACTTATCAGCTGCTGTATGCTCCAGAGGAAGTTGTATTTCTTTTTGGAGTTCTTATCAGTCTGATCACAGTGCTCTCTGCTGACACCTCGGTCTGACTGGGGTGCCATGATAGAGATTGTAGGGGTTCCCAGTGGCAGTACCCCCGCAATCAGACATTTGATGCAACATGTGGAAAGGTAATGGGAGGTGCAGCAGGAGGGAGGATGACAGCAATGACAGGAGAAAAAGCAGGAGGGATGATGACAGGAGGTATAGCAGGAGGGAGGGTGACAGGAGGTAAAGCCTGGGTTTGACAGGCAGCACTGTAGGTGGCAACATTTGCCACCTGAGCAGAAGCAGGCTCACTCAAATTTTATTTGAAAGAAATGTATTTCAAAGGAAGGCTAGCTTCTTTATATACCTTTTTTTCTGAATTTCAATTTTATATTTATGAACAGTTCTGCTCCTGCCTAGTTTTTTGTATATGCTGAGAGCTGATTTCCCCTCACATGAAATGTACTGCTAAGAACAAGAAACAGATCGGTCAAAGTCCTCTCTGAACAGATTAGCAAGCTAAAGCCTATAATTGACCAGAATTGTTCACAGCTAAATAAATTATGAACATGAAAGAGGTTAATTTAACTTGAAAGGATATAGAAATACATAAACAGTATCTATTTTTATAATGCTAAGTTTCCACTTGTTTTTTTGGGGGGGCAAACTGCCCGCTGTGTTTTTTCTTAGCAGAGAGTTAATGGGGAATTTTAAAATGGCAAAATTATTTAGCGTTTTTAGGTTTGCCTTTTTTTTTTTCCTGACCTCAGCGCTTTGCTGTGATTTACCAGTTTTGCCAAATCACAGCATTGTGTTTTTTTTTAAGCAAACATAGATCCAGCATCAGAGGAAAGTAGTGATGCATAGCATCTCTACTTCCCTCCACAGTCATACAGTACTGTCCTGCAGAGATCGGGACTGAGCTGCGCCCACGGCTATACAGTCCTGAGCATAGCTGATGCGGAGCAGTATATATACGTTGTATATCTCCTGCCCAGAAAGAATATACAGTAAAACTGTGTGTACATCTCTGCATTACTGTAATCCCTTGCTGGGCTGTGCGCTATTAACTCTTTGTGGGGTATCCAGTATATACAGCCCCGAGGTGTGACCAAGCGGAAAAGAGCCCATCACTCCCGCAGCTTTCCACAAACTGCCAATGTTTATCTCCCTGCACTGCTTTATGTATCTTCAAAAAAAGAACCCTCCTTTATCACAAGGCTGAGTGCACCATTCTTTTTCTACTATATCCATCTTGCACCCCCTTGTTTTCGGTATAGCACTGAACAGCGCTACTAACTCCAGCACACACAGCCAACACCAGCGAAAAAGTTCCTCCTATATTCAACATTGCACTGAACAGCGCTAAATGTCACAGCTGATACAGCCAGCATCGGCATCAACTCCCCTGTGCCAGACAGCTTTGGTGCTTTGCATGTAACACTAGCCTAATAGTGATTCATTCAAGATATATACAATGCAAACGGAAAGTTTTCAGGCCCTTTCACTTTATTGACATTTTGTTATATTACAGCCTTATGATAAATTAAAATATAAAAAAAATCATGTCCCCCCCCCCCGATGATTGTACACTCATTACCCCATAATGACAACAAAATGAAAATAGAATTTTAAAACAGAAGTAAAAACAAAAATTTCACCACTGACAATGCATGTTAAAGCAAATACCAATCCGTGAGTAAGAAAAAACTGCCTGTAGAGAGAGACAGGATTGTATAAAGGCACAGATCTGAAGAAGGGTTCAAAAAAAGATTCTCAAGAGCACAATTAGCTCCATAATTCTTAAGTGGAAGAAATTTGGAACAACCAGGAGCCTTCCTTCGGTTGGCCGCACCAGGAAACTAAGTAATCAGGGGAGAAGGGCCTTGTTAAGAGAGGTGACCAAGAAGCTAATGGTCACTCTGGTTGAGCTGGAAAGATCCTGTGTGCAGATGGGAGAATCTTCCAGAAAGTAATCAATGACTGCAGCACTATCTAGGCTTCCACTTGTTTTTTTTCCTTTGCATTTTTTTTCACATGTCAAAACGTCATAAAAATGCAACATCATTTAGTGTTTTTTTTTTCTTTTATTTTTATGGTGTTTTTCCACGTGTGTGGAAATGCCAGTTTTCACCCTGTGGCAGTTTTTCACTGCTTTTAGAGTACCACTTTGTCGGTCGAATGCAGAGCATGGAAGTAGTGAAGCAAAGCATCACTGCTTAAGTCCACTGGCCATACATCAGTGTATACTGTCCCTTCTGCGAGCAGGGATGAGCTGTCCCCACGGCTATAAATTCTTGCTGGGCAGGAGGCTGTATAATCATGAGCACAGCACATCCTTGCTGACAGCAGGGACAGTGTACACCAGTGATTCCAAACTGGGGTGCTTCAGTGGGCCTACTGGATGCATTTAAAAAAATTGCTTCCGCCATCGAGGAGTCGATGAACAGATGACAGGTGGGAAGCATTATGGCAGCCTTCAACCAACATCAGTCTATTAACAGCGAGCCAACAGATCACAGGTAATTTTGGTGTTGGGAAGCGGGGATGTGAATGAAGGCAACAGCAGAGGTGAGGGTGAATGGAGGCAATAGCTGTGGGGGGGGGGTGAATGGAGGCAATAGCGGAGGAGTGAAAGGAGGCAAAGGGGGGGCGAATGAAGGCAATATCAGGGCGGGTGAATGAAGGCAATAGCGGGGGAAGAGAATGGAGACAATAGCGGGGGGAGGTGAATAGAGGCAATAGTGCTGGGTGACTCTGTGTGTTAGGGATTGTGTGTGTTAGGAAGGCTGGAGGCCTTTGAGTGGAGCTGTGTGTGGGAAAGACTGGAGGCATTTGTGGGAGGCTGGAGGCATTGTGTGCAGGGTGGAGGCTGGAGGCATTGTGTGTGTGGGAGAGGCTGGAAGCATTGTTTGCGTGGGAGAGGCTGGAGACATTTGGGGGAGGATGGAAGCATTGTGTGTGAGAGACTGGAGGAGGCTGGAGGCATTGTGTGTGCGAGAGGCTGGAGACATTTGGGGGAGGCTGGAGGCATTGTGTGTGTGGGAGAGGCTGGAGGCATTGTGTGTGGGGGAGAGGTTGGAGGCATATTGGGGAAGGCATTGTGTGTGTGAGGCTGGAGGCAGTGTGCGAGTGTATGCGAGAGAGAGAGACCAGAGGCATTGTGTGGGTGTGAGGCTGGAGATAGTGTGTGTTAGGTTGGAGGCATTGTGTGTGAGGCTGGAGATATTACGTGTGGGAGAGGCTGGGGGTATTGTGTGTGGGAAAGGCTGGAGGCATTGTGTGTGTTGCTGTAGGCATTGTATGTATGTACATATGTGTGTGGCTGGAAGCATTGTGTGTGTAGGAAAGTCTGGAGGCATTGTATGCATGTGGGAGAGGCTGGAGGTATTGTGTGTGGAAGATGCTGGAGGCATTGTCTGTGTGTGTGACGCTTTAGACATTTGGTGGAGGCTGGAGGCATTGTATGTGTGTGGGAGTCTTAGGGATATTATCTGTGTGTGTGAGGCTGGATGTATTGTATGGGAGAGGCTGGAGGCATTGTGTGTGGGAGAGGCTAAAGGCATTGTGTGTGGGAGAGACTAAAGGCATTGTGTGTGTAGGAGAGGTTGGAGGCATTTTGTGCATGTGAGAGAAAGGCTAAAGGCATTTGAAGGAGGATGGAGGCTGGAGGCATTGTGTGTGTGAGAGGCTGGAGGCATTTGAGGGAAGCTGGAGGTCTTGTGTGTATGTGGGAGTGGCTGAAGGCATTGTGTGTGGGAAAAGCTGGAGAAATTTGCTGGAAGGATGGAAGCATTGTGTGTGTGTGTATGCGCGCGTGCAAGAAATAGAAGCTGGAGGCATTGTGTGCGTGGGGGGGATGCTAGAGGCATTGTGTGGGTGTGGGTGTGTGTGTGTGAGAGAGAGAGAGGCTGGAGATATTCCAGAGAGGCTGGGGGCAGTGTGTGTGTAGGAGAAGCTGGAGACATTGTGTGTGTGGAAGAGGCTAGAGGCATATTGTGAGAGAGAGAGAGAGAGGCTGGAGGCAGTGTGTGTAGGAAGCTAGAGACATTATGTGTGTTTGGGAAAGCCTGGAGGAATTTGGGGGAGGCTGGAGGCATTGTGTGTGGGAGAGGCTGTAGGAGTTGTGTGTGTGTGTGTGTGTGTGTGTGTGGCTGGAGGCATTTGGGGGAGGCTGGAGACATCATGTGTGTGGGGGAGAGTTAAGAGGCTGAAGGAATTTGGAGGAGGCTTAAGGCATTGCATGTGGGGGGTGCGTGAAACTGGAGGCATTTGTGGGTAAAAGGGGAGGATGATGCTGGAAAAGTGCAGAGCCTAATATGTTCATTTAGCAGGTTCTGCACTGAAGAGTTGTGGCTGAAAGAAATCATCATGATGGCCCAGGGCAGATGGGGGAAAAACAGGGAAAAGTGAATGACTTCGATCGGAGAAGACGTCATCTGTAAGTCCCTGAATAAAGCAGCACTGTAATCTACATAGTCAACAGATATATAGGTATTGTAAATTGCTTTCTTTTAGCCATTTTTTGTTATTAGGTGCCCCGCAAAAAAAACAAAAATTTGGAGGGGTGCCCCAACCCGATAAAGGTTAGAAACCACTGGTATACACCGATGTATACTGTATGGTAGGCAGAGGTAAGTAGTGATGCCATGCATCATTACTTCCCTTTGATGCTGAAACTATGGTGTTTTGGCATTGGAAAATGTCATTGTCTCAGCATGCTGCGATTTACTGCCACTGAGACCAAAATTGAGGGGAAAAACGCCAAGCCTAAAAATGCACAATGCATTTGGCATGTGGCAGTTCTGGCATCAACCCAGTGAAAACTTAGCTTGACAAAGTGGCTGGAAAGAAGCCTATCCTCACTAGAATACACATGAAACCAAAATTTATGTTTTTAGCCTAAGCATCATGTCTTGGGGCAACCAGGCACTGTTCATCACCTGCCCAATATCATGCCTACAGAAAAGCATGATAATGGCAGCATCATGCTGTGGGGGGGATTTTTAGCAGCTGGGCCAGGGTAACTGGGGCAAAATACAGAGATATTCTTAGTGAAAAATGTATCCATATAGCTCTGGACCTCAGACTGGGCCGAACCTTCCAACAAGACAATTACACTAGGCACACTCCATGAATGTCCTTAAATAACCAGGCCAGAGCCCTGACATGAACCCAATTGAACATCTCTAGAGAGACCTTGACCCCTTAAAGGGGTACTCCGGTGAAAACCTTTTTTCTTTTAAATCAACTGGTGCCAGAAAGTTAAACATATTTGTAAATTACTTCTATTAAAAAATCTTAATCCTTCCAGTACTTATTAGCTGCTGAATGCTACAGAGGAAATTCCTTTCTTTTTGGAACACTGATGACATCACGAGCACAGTGCTCTCTGCTGACATCTCTGTCCATTTTAGCAACCGTGCATAGCAGATGAATGCTAAGGGCAGCATGGTTGCTCAGTGGTTAGCACTGCTGCCTTGCAGTGCTGGGGCCTTGGGTTCAAATCTCATTAAGGACAACAATAAATAATGACTTATTATTATTATAATAACGTCAGCAAAGAGCACTGTGCTCGTGATGTCATCAGAGAGCATTCCAAAAAGAAAATAATTTCCTCTGTAATATTCAGCAGCTAATAAGTACAGGAAGGATTAAGATTAATAGAAGTAATTTACAAATCTGTTTAACTTTCCGGAGCCAGTTGATTTAAAAGAAAAAAGGTTTTCACCGGAGTACCCCTTTAAGGACGCAGCCTGTTTTTACTTCAATAACCGGGACCAATTTTTCAAATCTGGCATGAGTCTCTTAACGCCTCTGACCTGCTTTTGCTTAGCAACGCGAATCTGAGATAGTTTTTTCCTGTCAAAGGGGCTGTCTTTTAGTTTTTCCTTTTCAAAAAATGTTCACTTTGTCATTGCCTTTTTTTAATTACTTTATGTTGTGATAGTTGTTAATTCTTTAAAGCATTCTCCCCCCCCCCCCCCCCCCATTAAAAGAACAAGGTGGCATTCTACACTGCTCAAAAAAATAAAGGGAAAACTTAGACAACACACTGTAACTCCAAGTCAATCACACTACTGTGAAATCACACTGTCCACTCAGGAAGCAACACTGATTGACAACCAATTTCACATGCTGTTGTGCAAATGGAACAGACAACAAGTGGAAATTATAGGCAATTAGCAAGACACCCCCAATAAAGGAGTGGTCCTTCAGGTGGTGACCACGGACCACTTCTCAGTTCCTATGCTTCCTGGCTGATGTTTTGGTCACTTTTGAATGCTGGCAATGCTTTCACTCTAGTGGTAGCATGAGACGGAGTCTACAACCCACACAAGTGGCTCAGATAGTGCAGCTCATCCAGGATGGAACATCAATGCGAGCTGTAGCAAGAAGGTTTGCTGTGTCTGTCAGCTTAGTGCATGAGGCACTACTAGGAGACAGACCAGTACATCAGGAGACATTGAGGAGGCCGTAGGAGGGCAACATCCCAGCAGCAGGACCGCTACCTCCACCTTTGTGCAAGGAGGAGCAGGAGGAGCACTGCCAGAGCCCTGCAAAATGACCTCCAGCAGGTCACAAATGTGCATATGTCCACTCAAACGGTCAGAAACAGACTCCATGAGGGTGGTATGAGGGCCCGACTTCCACAGGTGTGGGTTGTGCAGGACATTTGGCATTTGCAAGAGAACACCAAGATTGGCAAATTCACCACTGGCGCCCTGTGCTCTTCACAGATGAAAGCAGGTTCACACTGAGCACATGAGGGTGGTTATAAGGGCCCGACGTCCACAGTTGGGGGTTGTGCTTACTGCCCAACACCGTGCAGGACGTTTGGCATTTGCCAGAGAACACCAAGATTGGCAAATTCACCACTGGTGCCCTGTGCTCTTCACACATGAAAGCAGGTTCACACTGAGCACATGTGACAGACACGACAGAGTCTGGAGATACCGTGAAGAATGTTCTGCTGCCTGCAACATCCTCCAGCATGACCGGTTTGGCGGTGGATCAGTAATGGTGTGGGGTGGCATTTCATTGGGGGGGCCGCACAGCCCTCCATGTGCTTGCCAGAGGTAGCCTGACTGCAATTAGGTGCCGAGACCCCTTGTGAGACCATATGCTGGTGCAGTTGGCCCTGGGTTCCTCCTAATGCAAGACAATGCTAGACCTCATGTGGCTGGATTGTGTCAGCAACATTCACCAATGCCACATTGCACCACAGACTGTCCAGGAGTTGGCGGATGCTTTAGTCCAGGTCTGGGAGGACATCCCTCAGGAGACCATCCACCACCTCATTAGGAGCATGCCCAGGCATTGTAGGGAGGTCATATGAGCACGTGGAGGCCACACACACTACTGAGCCTCATTTTGACTTGTTTTAAGGACTTTACATCAAAGTCTGATCAGCGTGTAGTGTGCTTTTCCACTTTAATTTTGAGTGTGACTCCATATCCAGCCCTCCATGGGTTGATAAATTTGATTTCCATTGATAATTTGTGTGATTTTGTTGTCAGCACATTCAACTACGTAAAGACAAAGGTATTTTATACCATTAGTTGATTCATTCAGATGTAGGATGTGTTCTCTTAGTATTCCCTTTATTTTTTTGAGCAGTGTATTTTAAATGTGGAGGAGCATATTGGTGACATGTTTGTCATAGAGAACTTGATGTTTAACTTGTTGAGCCATAGTGTTATGAAATTCCTGAATAATATACCCGGTAGAAAACTATCTGCCCCAATTATTATCATTAGGGGACCTATTATGATGGGGACAGTATGGGGAGCCCACTACTATATGGGAGCAATGTGAGGGGCCCACTGCTATATGGGGGCAATGTGATGAAACTGAAGAAATTACACTGCTGCAATGTAGTGAGTGCACAGCCTGTAAAACAGTGTTTAATGTTGCTCTCCCTACAAAATATCTCCACACACAGCAAATATTGTCTAGTGAAAAAGTCCAAATTAGCCATTTCCCTTCCCCAATGTCATATGAATCATTAGTGTTAGGTCTTAGCTGTGAATAGGGAGCAGGTGTGTTAAATTTCATGTAATCACGCTTCATACCCTTTAAAATTAGTCACTGGAAGTTCAACATGGCACCTCATTGCAAAGAACTCTCTGAGGATCTGAAAAAAAGAATTGTTGCTTTACATGAAGATGGTCTAGGCCAGGAATAGGCAACCTTCGGCACTGCAGATGTTTTGGACTACATCTCCCATGATGCTTTGGCAGTATTTTGGCTGTAAGGGCATCATGGGAGATGTAGTCCAAAACATATGCAGTGCTGAAGGTTGCCTATGCCTGGCCTAGGCTATGAAAAGTTTTCCAAATGCATGAAACTGAGCTGCAGCACATTGGGCAGTGTTGTGTGCACAAGCTAAGTGTTACTTCCAAAGGTTGAATTTGGGAAATAGATGCATGAGTGCTGCCAGCATTGCTGAAGAGGTTGAGGGAGGGGGGGGGGGGGGGGGGTCAGCCTGTCAGTGCTCAGACTATATGCTGCACATTGCATTAAATTGGTCTGCATGGCTGTACAGTCAAGCATTGTGGTAAGAGTGTCATGTTCTAGGCCTGCATGAGTGCTGCTGGCCCTAGGGAGCTACAGTTCATTGAGGGAACCATGAGTGCCCACATGCACTGCGACATACTGAAGCAGAGCATCAGAGGCGGCTCTAGACTTTTTGAGGCCTTAGGCGAAAATAAATCTGAAGCCCCCCAAGCACGATAAAAAATTTAAAAAAAAAGTAAGCAGGCGATATAAAAATTAACTATATAAATTGCATTTTTTAAGGCAAACTTTAACCCCTTAACGACGCAGGATGTATATTTACGTCCTGCGCCGGCTCCCGCGATATGATGCGGGATCGCGCCGCGATCCCGCATCATATCGCGTCGGTCCCGGCGCTAATCAACGGCCGGGACCCGCGGCTAATACCACACATCGCCGCGATCGGCGATGTGCGGTATTAACCCTTTAGAAGCGGCGGTCAAAGCTGACCGCCGCTTCTAAAGTGAAACTGAAAGTATCCCGGCTGCTCAGTCAGGCTGTTCGGGACCGCCGCGGTGAAATCGCGGCGTCCCGAACAGCTGATCGGACACCGGGAGGGCTCTTACCTGCCTCCTCGGTGTCCGATCGACGAATGACTGCTCCGTGCCTGAGATCCAGGCAGGAGCAGTCAAGCGCCGATAATGCTGATCACAGGCGTGTTAATACACGCCTGTGATCAGGATGAGAGATCAGTGTGTGCAGTGTTATAGGTCCCTATGGGACCTATAACACTGCAAAAAAAAAGTAAAAAAAAAGTGTTAATAAAGGTCATTTAACCCCTTCCCTAATAAAAGTTTGAATCACCCCCCTTTTCCCATAAAAAAAATAAAACTGTGTAAAAAAATAAATAAATAAACATATGTGGTATCGCCGCGTGTGTAAATGTCCGAACTATAAAAATATATCATTAATTAAGCCATACGGTCAATGGCGTACGCGCAAAAAAATTCCAAAGTCCAAAAAAGCGTATTTTGGTAACTTTTTATAACATTAAAAAATGAATAAAAAGTGATCAAAAAGTCAGATCAAAACAAAAATCATACCAATAAAAACTTCAGATCACGGCGCAAAAAATGAGTCCTCATACCGCCCCGTACGTGGAAAAATAAAAAAGTTATAGGGGTCAGAAGATGACATTTTTAAACGTATAAATTTTCCTGCATGTAGTTATGATTTTTTCCAGAAGTGCGACAAAATCAAACCTATATAAGTAGGGTATCATTTTAACCGTATGGACCTACAGAATAAAGATAAGGCATAATTTTTACCGAAATATGCACTGCGTAGAAACGGAAGCCCCCAAAAGTTACAAAAGGGCGTTTTTTTTTCCGATTTTGTCGCACAATGATTTTTTTTCCGTTTCGCCGTGCATTTTTGGGTAAAATGACTAATGCAAAGTAGAATTGGCGACGCAAAAAATAAGCCATAATATGGATTTTTAGGTGGAAAATTGAAAGGGTTATGATTTTTAAAAGGTAAGGAGGAAAAAACGAAAGTGCAAAAACGGAAAAATCCTGAGTCCTTAAGGGGTTAATATATATGATAGCTTCGCTATTCACAGCTCTTGAAATCTTATTTTCTAATTCCATTATTCTACAAAATAGCTATACGCAAACATTGGGTATAGATTAAAAAAAAATTGTGTCTGACTACTCAGTTATTCTTGTTGGTGTCTCCTAAAACTGAAATAAAGTTGTCAACAGGGTATTCAAAGAACACTATAGAATCAGGAACACAAATGTGTATTCCTGACCCTATAGTGGCACCCCAAATCCCCTTTAAATTTTTAAAAAAGGTACCTTAATTCTAGAGTTGCACAAGTCCGCCAGCGCTGGATGCACCAATTTGGCTGACATAATCTAAATTGATGATCTCAGTCAATCACAGTGCTTTCCCATAGGAAAGCATTGGATTGGCTTAAAACTTCAATTCTGATGTCAGTCAAGGAGACAACTTTTTATTGCTCTCCTTCCCTTTTCTTTGCTCTCCTTTCCCTTTCTCGGCCGCACAAAGATATCAGTGACTACAGCACTGATGGGACATAGTCAGGAGAATACACAACTATATAAGTGACTAACAGTCAGGGCCGGACAGACAAAACACAGGCCCAAGCATTTAAGAATAAGCAGACCATTTTTCTAGTGGGGGTCATACTGCTGGGACCCCCACCAATCACCTTGGTTCCAGTTGCTCTCCAGCTGTTATAAAGCTATAACTCCCATCATGTCTGGAGAACCTCAGGCATTATGGAAGTTGTAGCTTAGCAACAGCTGGAGAGCCACAGATTAGGGTACATCGTCACCTATAATCACTGCAGAACTAACAAGTGACTCCAGCTCTGATGGGACAGTCAGGAGAATACACAGTGATATCAGTGACCTGAGTGACGTCTTCTCTGTTGTCTTTTCTTTTCTTCTTCATCTGGTTCAGACGTCAGGACTTCTTCCAGCTCCATCTTCTCTGCAGAGTCTGACACCCGGACATCATAGGTTCTCACTTTGTCAGTAGATCCTAGTCCTCTGTATGAAGAAAATAATCATTATTATTCTGCTAAATACTGTACCCCCTGAATATAATACTGCCACACACTGTATCCCCTGAATATAATACTGCAAACCACTGTATCCCCTGAACATAAAATTACCATCCACTGTACCCCCTTAATATAATACTGCCACCTACTGTACCCCCTGAATATTATACTGCCACACACTGTACCCCCTGAATATAATACTGCCACACACTGTACCCCCTGAATATAATACTGCCACCCACTGTACCCCCTTAATATAATACTGCCACCTACTGTCCCCCTAAATATAATACTGCCACCCACTGTACCCCTGAATACAATACTGCCTCCTACTATACCCCCTAAATATAATACTGCCACACTCTGTACTCTCTGAATATAATACTGCCACACACTTTGCTCTCTGAATATTATACTGCCACATACTTTACCCTTTGAATACAATCCTGCCACACACTGTACTCTCTGAATATAATAGTGCCACACTGTGCCCATGAATGTAATGCTGCCACCCACTGTACCCCTGAATATAAACCCTCAAAAATAACCATGCTATATACGCTGTACCCTTTGAATATAACTCACATATGCCACACACTACCTTCCAAATATAATAATCCCTTCATAATAATAATACTAATACTGTTACACACTGTTTCTTCTCAGTTTATCTGAATCACACCTGTCCTCTTTCAGACCCCTCTGTCCTCCTCCAACCCCTCTGTCCTCCTTCTGGCTCCTCTGTTCCAACCCCCCTCCCCCCAGACCCATAAGTCCTCCTACATGCTCCTCTTCCCCCTCCCTAGACCACTAAGTCCTCTCCAGGCTCCTCTGCCCCCTCCCCAGACCCCCCAAATTCTGCTCTAGGCTCCCCTGACAAACTCTCCAGACCCCAAAGTCCCAATCACCTCCTGGCCCCCCACATGAACAGAATATGCATTTATATTTGCGAATATTTAGCCCTCCCTTCATTAATGGTATAGAGAACTGTGACTAGTGCATCAACTCTGTGATTTTTTGCCCATTAAACCAATAGCCTAATTGTGGTCTATGGGGATCTCACTGCATGTAAGATAAGCAGGACTGTCTCGGCAGCACAGTGGGATGGGAGACCGTCACTGGGTCGAGTCCCAGGGTGGACAGAGTGTTACAGTGTTGTGGTTAAACTTTACTTTCCTGGAAAAGCTGTTGAGTTGCCCATAGCAACCAATCAAATTGCTTCCTTCATTTTTCAGAGGCTTTTTCAAAAATGAAAGAAGCAATCTGATTGGTTGCTATGGGCAACTCAGAAACTTTTCCTCTGGACAGGTTTTGATAAATCTCCCTCTATGGGGGAGATTCATCAAGACCAGTGTAGAGGAAGAGTTGTGCAGTTGCCCATAGCAACCAATCAGATTGCTTCTTTCATTTTTCACAATGCCTCTGAAAAAATGAAAGAAGTGATCTGATTGGTTGCTATGGGCAACTGCACAACTCTTCCTCTACACTGGTTTTGATGAATCTCCCCCATAGAGGGAGATCTATCAAAACCAGTCCAGAGGAAACGTTTCTGAGTTGCCCATAGCAACCAATCAGATTACTTCCTTAATTTTTCAGAGGCTTTTTCAAAAATGAAAGAAGCGATCTGATTGGTTGCTATGGGCAACTCAGCAGCTTTTCCCCATAGACCACAATGGGCCTACTGGTTTCAATGGGCAAAAAATCACAGAGTTAATGCACTAGTCACAGTTCTCTATACCATTAAAGGGGTACTCCGGTGAAAACCTTTTTTCTTTTACATCAACTGGCTCTGGAAAGTTAAACAGATTTGTAAATTACTTCTATTAAAAAATCTTAATCCTTCCAGTACTTATTAGCTTCTGAATACTACAGAGGAAATTCTTTTCTTTTTGGAATGCTCTCTGATGACATCACGAGCACAGTGCTCTCTGCTGACGTTATTATTATAATAATAAAAATAAGCTTTTATTTATTTATTGTTGTCCTTAGTGGGATTTGAACCCTCTCCAGCTCCACTATATCTTTCTTGTACATTGGTGCCCAGAACTGTACACAGTATTCTATGTGAGGTCTGACTAGTGATTTGTACAGCGGTAGAATTATTCCTTGTCGTCGGCATCTATGCCCCTATTGATGCACCCCATGATTTTATTAGCCTTGGCAGCAGCTGCCCGACACTGGTCACTACAGCTGAATTTACTGTTAACTAAGACTCCTAAGTCCTTTTCCATGTCAGTCGTCCCAAGTGTTCTCCCATTTAATATATAATCCCAGCTCGAATTTTTCTTCCCCATGTGCATTACCTTACATTTATCAGTGTTGAATCTTATCTGCCACATCCCAGCCCAAACCTCCAACCTATCCAGATCCATTTGTAACAGTGCACTGTCCTCTATAGTGTTTACAGCTTTACAGAGTTTAGTGTCATCTGCTACTTTATGCTACTTTACTATTCAACCCCTCTGCAAGGTCATTCATGAATATATTAAAAAGGACAGGACCCAAGACGGACCCCTGTGGTACCCCAATCAGAATAAGTACCAATAATAACCACTCCTATCATTGACCCAGTTACTTACCCACTTGCACACATTCTCCCCGAGGCCAAACCTTCTCATTTTATGCACCAAATTTTATGTGGAATCGTATCAAATGCTTTGGAAAAATCCAGATATACGACATCCAGCGATTGCCCCTGGTCCAGTCTGGTGCTCACTTCCTAATAAAAGCTGATCAGGTTAGTTTGACAGGATCAATCCCTCATAAATCCATGCTGATACAGGGTCATACATTTATTTTTATCAAGATATTCCAAAAGAGCATCTCTTAGGAAACTCTCAAACAATTTACATACAACTGAGGTTAAACTAATAGGTCTATAATTCCCGGGGTCACCTTTTGACGCCTTCTTAAATATTGGCACCACATTTGACATGCTCCAGTCCTGGGTAACAGTCCCTGTCACTATAGAGTCCCTGAATATTAAAAATAGGGGTCTGTCTATTACATTACTTAATTCCTTTAGAACATGGGAGTGAATGCCATCTGGACCTGGTGATTTGTCTATTTTGATTTTTGTAGGTGGCACTGTACTTCTTCCTGGGTTAGAAAGGTGACCTGTACTGGGGAGTTTACCTTATCACACTGTATTTCACCTGGCATTTCATTTTCCTCGGTGAATACAGTGGAGAAGAATTTGTTTAGAATTTTTGCTTTTTCCTGATCCCCGTTTATAATTTCTTCCTCATCATTTTTTAAAGGGCCAACACTTTCATTTTTGACCTTTTTGCTATTTATATAATTAACCTCTTCAGGACACAGGGCGTATGGATACGCCCTGCATTCCGAGTCCTTAAGGACCGAGGGCGTATCCATACGCCCTTGGGAAATCCGGTTCCCACCGCTAGCCGGTTGGGGACCGGAGCCGGATGCCTGCTGAAATCATTAAGCAGGGACCCTGGCACATCGCCCAGGGGGGTCCTGAGACCCCCCCATGTCGGCGATCGGAGAAAATCGCATGTCAATTCAGACATGCGATTTTCTCCAATTCCGGGCTGATCGGTTCTCTAGTGACCCGATCACCCAGAAAATAGGGCTGATCGGAGCTGTCAGCAACAGCCCCGATCAGCCTAAAGGATAGGAGTGAGGTCGCAAAGCTGCGATCTACTCCTATCCCCTGGCATTAGTCAGAACGGAGTTCTGACCAATGGCAGCGCAGGACAGGGGGTTGCCATGGCAACCCCCGTTCTGCCCGCCCCTGGATGTCGAGGGGCTCTGGGAAGAAGATGGAGGCTGTCCCTGCTGGAGAAGATGTCTGGGGACCTGGGATCTTCGCTGGAGCCTGCTGGAGCCTGATCAGGTAGGGAATCGACAGTGGGGGGGGGGGTCAATTGAAAGTGAAAGTAAATCGATCTTTACTGTGGCAACCACTAGGGGGGCCAAACTGCAACTCCCAGCATGCCCAGACAGCCGAAGGCTGTCTGGGCATGCTGGGAGTTGTAGTTTTGCAACATCTGGAGGGTCACAGTTTGGAGACCACTGTTACAGTGGTGCCCAAACAGTAGCCCTCCAGATGTTGCCAAACTACAACTCTCAGCATGCCTCGACTGCCCAGGCATGCTGGGAGTTGTAGTTCTATAACATCTGTCCCTTCAGATTTAGCAATTTTCATGACATTTTTGAAAATTGCTGCTCTACTTTGAAGCTCTCTAATTTTTTCAAAAAGCAAAAGTATGTCCATTTTATGATGCCAACATAAAGTGGACATATTGTGTTTGTGAAGAAAAATAAAATTTATTTGGAATATCCATTTTCCTTACAATTAGAGAGCTTCAAAGTTAGAAAAATGCAAAATTTTCAAAATTTTCATGAAATTTTGGGATTTTTCACCAAAAAAGGATGCAATTAACGCCGAAAATTTACCACCAAAATAAAGTAGAATATGTCACGAAAAAACAATCTCAGAATCAGAATATTCGGTAAAAGCGTTTTCGCGTTATTAATTCGTAAAGTGATGGTGGTCATAATTGCGAAAAAGGGCTCAGTCCTTAAGGTGAAAAAGGGATGCGTCCTTAAGGGGTTAAAGAACATTTTGGGGTTAGTTATACTCTCTTTGGCAATGAGTCTTTCTGTCTCTATTTTTACGGCTTTTATCTGTTTTTTACATATTTCACATTTTTCTCTATAGCTTTTTAATGCTTCTTCACTGCTGTCCTGTTTTAGTAATTGAAATGCTTTATTTTTGTCATTTATTGCCCCCTTAACATTTTTATTCATCCATATTGGTTTTCTTTTATTTCTGACCCTTTTATTCCCATAAAGTATATACATCTTACAGTGAAAATTTAAGATATTTTTAAGTCTCCCATTTAGTGTCAGTATTGTTCTTTTTGAGGACATTATCCCATTTTATATTGTTAAGGGCTTCTCTGAGTTGATCGAACTTTGCCTTCCGAAAGTTCATTGTTTTTGTGGCCCCTCGAGAGATTCCCTTATTGAAGAACAATTTATAATGTATTAAATTATGATCACTATTTCCTAGGTGTCCATCTACTTGCACATTAATTACTCTGTCAGGTACGTTGGTAAATATTAAGTCTAGTAGGGCGCCCCCTCTGGTCGGGCCCTGCACCATTTGGGACAGATATTTGTCTTTAGCTATAGTCAGAAACCTGTTTCCTTTAAAGTCGAAGTCGGCCCAGTTCTCCATGAACCCAAACCCCTCCTTCCTACACCAGCTTCTGAGCCACTTGTTTACCTCCCTAATCTCCCGCTGCCTCTCTGGTGTGGCTCGTGGTACAGGTAATATTTCAGAAAATACTACCTTGGAGGTTCTTGCCTTAAGCTTGCAGCCTAAGTCCCTGAAATCATTTTTAAGGACACTCCATCTACCTCTTACTTTGTCATTGGTGCCAATATGTACCATGACTGCTGGGTCTTCTCCAGCCCCACCCAGCAACCTGTCATCCCGATCCGCGATGTGCGAAACTCGAGCGCCAGGAAGACAACACACTGTTCGGCGATCCCGGTCTTTGTGACAGATCGCCCTGTCTGTCCCCCTAATAATTGAGTCCCCCACTACCAGTACCTGTCTGGCCTGCCCTGCTCTCCTCCCTCCCTCCTTACTGGAGCAGACACCCCCCTGGCGGTCAGAGGCAGAGTCCTGCTGCAGTACTGCTAGCTCTGAAATGGCATCCCCCTCATCTGCCAACCGGGCAAACTTGTTGGGGTGTGCCAGTTCAGAACTAGCCTCCCTGACACTTTTCCCTCTACCTCGTTTTCTAACTGTAACCCAGCTAACTGCCTGACTGTCCTGCACCTCTGTCCCACTATCCTCCCCCACCTCTACCCCAAAGAATACCTGCTCAGTGAGCAGAAGACTCCTCTCCGTGTTGTCAATGCATCTCAGTGTTGCCAGTTGCTTCTCTAGATCCAGGATCTGGGCTTCCAAATGAGCAACTCGCACACATCTTGCACAACAATATGCACCCTCAAACTGTTGTTCAAGGATTGCATATTTTGTGCAAGATGCACACTGGACTGCCTTTTACAACATGGAGGTCATACTAGATTTGGGGATAGCAAAAATTTACAGAAAAGAAAAGAAAATCAAATATTTCAATTTAAACTTCCTGAATGTAAAGTCCATTAATTTTAAGTCCCCTCACTTTTATACTCACTCACTTGTATGCTTCACACTCTTGTATACAGACAAACAATCGCTAGCTCAACATAGTGTACTTGCTTTATATTTATCACATCCACAACCACCTCTCTTCCACTGCCTGGAAGTGAATTCACTTTAGTGAAACATTTTTATTTTTTTTCATTTACATATCCGAATTTAACGAAAAGTCGTCAAAGACCTGTGGGGTGTTAAGGCTCACTGGACCCCTTGGTACGTGCCTTGAGGGGTGTCGTTTCCAAAATGGTATGCCATGTGGGGATTTTCTGCTGTTCTGGCACCATAGGTGCTTCCTAATTGTTGCTCCTTCCCTTCTGAGCCCTCTACTGCACCCGACGAACACTTGACATACACATATGAGGCATTTCCTTACTCTAGAGAAATTGGGTTACAAATTTTGGGGGGATTTTTCTCCTATTACCCCTTATAAAAATTCAAAAACTGGGTCTACAAGAACATGCGAGTGTAAAAAATGGAGATTTTGAATTTCCTCCTTCACTTTGCTGCTATTCCTGTGAACACCTAAAGGGTTAACACACTTACCCAAATGTCATTTTGAATACTTTGAGGGGTGCAGTTTTTATAATGGGGTCATTTATGGGGTATTTCTAACACGAAGGCCCTTCAAATCCACTTCAAAACTGAACTGGTCCCTGAAAAAGTCCAATTTAGAAAATTTTGTGAAAAATTGGAAAATTGCTGCTCAACTTTAAAGCCCTCTGATGTCTTCCAAAAGTAAAAACCTGTCAACTTTATGACGAAAATATAAAGTAGGCATATATGTATCTGTGAATCAATATATAATTTATTTGGAATGTCTGTTTTTGTTACAAGCATAGAGTTTCAAAGTTAGAAAAATGCTAAATTTTCAATTTTTCCATCAAATTTTGGAATTTTTCAGCAAGAAATGATGCAAGCCTCAACAAAAATTTACCACTAACATGAAGTAGAATATGTCACGAAAAAAACAATCTCAAAATCAGAATTAAAAGTAAAAGCATCCCAGAGTTATTAATGCTTAAAGTGACAGTGGTCAGATGTGCAAAAAATGGCCGGGTCCTTAAGGTGAAAATGGGCTGGTTCCTTAAGGGGTTAAACCCCACTGGCATTTGACAGATCTTTGGAACAGTGGGCTGTGCAAATGAAAAATGTTCATTTGACTGACCACTGCTCAAAAAAATCTATCAGACACCTGTGAGATGTAAATGCTCACTGCACCTCTTATTAGGGGTGTAGTTTCCAAAATGGGGTCACATGTGGGGGGGGGGTTCACTGTTCTGGCACCATGGAGGCCTAAACGCACATGGCCTTCAATTTCAGCTAGATTCTCTCTCCAAAAGCTCAATGGTGCTCCTTCTCTTCTGAGCCCTGTAGTTCACCTGAAGAGCACTTTACATCCACATGTGGGGTATTTTCTGACTCAGAAGAAATGGGGTTACAAATTTTGCGGGGCTTTTTCTCCTATTACCCCTTGTGGAAATGATAAAATTGGGGTAACAACAGCATTTTAGGGAAAAAAAATATACATTTTTTTATTTTCACCTCCAACTTTAACAAAAAATTGTCAAACACCTGTGGGATGTTAAGGCTCACTTTACCCCTTGTTACTTTACGTGAGGGGTGTAGTTTTCAAAATGGGGGTCACATATGGGTGTTTTTTATGTTTATGTCAGAACTGCTGTAACTACCTGCCACCCCTGTGCAAATCCCCAATACAGGCCTCAAATGTATATGGTACACTCTGTTTACACTAACATGCTGGTGTAGACCCCAAATTTACCTTTTCTTAAGGGGTAAAAGAAGAGAAAAAAAATTTGTAACCCAAAACTGTTGCCTTGAAATATGAGAGGGCTCCAAAGTGAAAGAGCACCATGTGCATTTGAGGCCTAAATTAGGGATTTGCATCCACCACCAAATTACCCTATGGCAGTGCTTCCCAAATAGGGTGTCTCCAGCTGTAGCAAAACTCCCAGCATGCCAGGACAGTCAATGGCTATGCCGATGTTCTGGCCCCTGTATCATCTGTCATTACGCACAGAGTAAGTTTGCTCTGTGCAGTGATGACAGCTGGGTGCTGCAACCGAGATCATGGGGGTCGTACCCCTTTAAGAGGGAAAAACATGATATATATTTAACCCCAACCCAAATGTACCTTATTTTTATTTTCTACCTAAGGTACATAAAGACTGAAAAAAAAAAACACCTGGTCGTCCGATAATTGCCAGATGTTTATCTGAATATATAGACCATCAGTTACAGAAATGTGTGGTGTCTTTACCAGCATACCTCAGAGATAAAACGGCGTTTATTAACCCTATTGAAAGATATCATACGGGAAGAGGACTATATGTGAGCAACACTAGATGTTGCTTCATTATATAGTAACATACCACATGACAGAGGAGTGGAAGCTGTGTGATCTTTTTTAGTGGAAGATCCCTTGATGCCCATACATCAGAGGAACTTCATTTTGGAGGGCATTAAAGGAGTAGTCCAGTGTTGATAAACATCTCCTATCCCAAGGATAGGGGATAAGTTTCAGATCACGGGGGGTCCGACCGCTGGGGGGCCCCGTGATCTACTGTATGGGGCCCTGGCTCGCTGGCCAGATAGCGCGTGTTGACCCCCAGACGAAGGGGCAGCCGACACGCCCCCTCAAAAAAAGCGCTATGGCAGAGCCAGAGATTGCCAAAGGCAGCGCTGCATCAGTACCCCAAAAAATTTGAGTTCCTGGATTTAAATATCTATATTCATGATGGCTGTTTGCATACTGCCACCTATTTTAAGGAGGTGGATGCAAACAGATACCTCGACTTTAACAGTTGCCATCTTAAATAATGGAAGAAGAACATTCCATTCGGTCAAATGAAAAGAATCCGAAGGAATTGTTCTTCCACACAAAAATGCCAGCAACAACAAGATAACCTGGAGGATCGTTTTAAACAAAAAGGGTATCCCAAACCCCTTATACAAGGAGCACGCCAGAGAGTGGACGAATTAGAACAAAGTGCTTGCTTGAAAAATAATAAACAGGGTAATGCAGAGGGTGGTTATAATGATGAATTTGATTCTGTTTTACTAACTAGGTATTACACTTCACACACCAATATTGTTTTTTTATATTTTTTATTTTATTTTTTTTGTATAGGTAATATCACCAGCTCATATTATTGTGCCATGATTACTGGCACCATATGTAGTCCCCCAGTTATTCTTCTTTAGTTTGTTTTTCCGTGTCCTGTGCAGTATTTCTCCCAGAAGTCCACTTGATGGCCCACATGGTGGTCTACACCCCGAAATCGTCAATTTTCATTCTAAGAGAGAGTGTGCAGCTGTTTCTGGAGACGGTCAACAATAACCTCTGCATGGTGGAATAATAAGTCACGATGTTTATCAGGATCAGTAGAAGCATCACCCACTCGATGATTATGATGGGGATTTCACGGATCTCGTCCCAGTCTTCATCATTATAGAATAATTCCTTTAATGTTTCATATCCAAAATAGAAAATTGTGCAGACAAAAGTCAGGCCACAGCAGGTGCATCTACTATATTGGATGACTTTGTTTGCTCCTGGTAATTTATACATCTGGAATGACTGCCCAAGGTAGTATAAGGCTTCACATGTAATTGAAATTATCGTGCTGAAAAAGTGTATCCTGGGATATTCTTTGGGGGAAAATACATGCATGACAGCTGTGCCAAAACAGGAGGTCCACACAATGGCCAGCAGGATCCTCTGGATCAGGACCTGATGACCCCTGAACTCTTCAGTATGCATAACCATATACTTATAAATTAGAAAGGTTAGTACCAAAGTGCCAATGGACATCCCTATGAATCCAATTCTGAATAATATGCTTTCGGGAAATAAATTTCCCATGTCACTGTGAAGGAAAAGAAACCAATGTTATTATGGATATTTCCTCACTCCCACCCCATGAAATAAGAATCATGTGCTTGTTTATCTTACCTGATGCTCATCAGTGGTGAGGTTGCATGGCCGAGGACGACCGTCATGATGTAGCTGGTGGCAAGCCAGGCCACACACCAAAACGCCAACAGGAGGGGGACGAACCCCAAACCTTTTAGCTCCATTTAGTAGAAGAAGAAGACGCTAATCTCACTAATCTCACTGGAACAATCTACAGACTGAAGGCTCGGGCAGCTGTCAGTGGAATGTCAGGCCTCCAGCTGTCTATGACATCACATGTGACATGTCAGAATGACTGCTTGCTTCTTGGAGCTGCCATGATTTAGTACCTGCTATAGACAGAACCTGATGTTTTTACTATGGACCTTACAGACCCCAGAACCCAAGTAATTAGTGCAGGGGCTCCATTTTGATCATCTCATATTTCACATTATTTGAGTTCCAGGGCTCAGATACATTTGCACCCTCTATAGCAGTGGTCTTCAAGCTGTGAACCCCCAACCGCTGCAGAACCACAACTCCCAGCATGCCCAGACAGCAACTTCGCATAAGGAAATAGTCTAATTAAACTTTTCTTATATATAGAATCCCTGAAATCTCCAATCTCTCCTTTTATTGGTTTATGATCTGCCTTACTTATTTGTAAAAAACAATGTTTCTGATTGTCTGCCACCCCATACTTATGGGCTATCTCTTCAAACGACTTTATTTGATCTAAAACGTATAATTGATTTACATAAATAAGCCCCTTTTCATCCAAAAAGAGTGAATCTTTAATTTTAAGGAATTCTTTAAGTGCTTTATTCGACCATAATGAAGTAAAGTCATGTGATTTAAAAAAAATTTTAGGCTCCTCCCATACTTTATTATATAGATATGCATGGGTGTAGTGAGTATCCCAGCTTCCAAAATCTCAAAAATATCCTTATAACGACCCATTAGGGTATGTTCACACTACAGTGTGTGAACGGAATCTCCGCTTGCTGAATTCAGCGAGCGGAGATTTAGACTGGCAGCCGGCGGCGGCGGTAGGACCGGGCGGCACTGAGCGTCACCATTGACAGCTATGCAGTGCTACTTCCGTGCAAAGAATGAACATGTTCTTTCTTTGCGCGGAACAATTTCAGCGGTGGAATTGTCCGCCGCTGAAATTCCGCAGTGTGAACGGGTCTTGCGAAGACCCATTCACACTAATGTTAAGTTCACAGCGCGGAATTCGGCTTGGAATTCCGCGGGAATTCCGTTGTGTGAACATTGCCTTAGAGAGAAAAAATAGGACTACATTTTCCCTCCTTCTCATAATATTCTGCAATTTTAGTGCTAAAAAGTACCTTAAGAAAAAAAAAAGTGCCCATCCCCCATCGTGCTCAGCTAACGTTAGAGAAACATATTTCATTCTCGTGCTTTCCTGCCCCAAAGTAGTGAATTTAATAAAGAAATAAGAGCTTGGAACCATTTTTCTGATATCCATACAGTATAGAAACATGGAATGTGTCGGCAGATAAGAACCATTTGGCCTATCTAGTCTGCCCAATAATCTGAATCCTATCAATAGTCCCTGGCCCTATCTTATATGAAGGATAGCCTTATGCCTATCCCATGCATGTTTAAACTCCTTCACTGTACTTGCAGCAACTAGTGATGCTCACGAATATTTGCAATTCGAATTTTAATCGCGAATATAGCTTATTCGCAAATTCGCAAATATAGCACTATATATTCGTAATTACGAATATTCACTTTTTTTTGCGCATATGTGAAAATTTGTGCACATATACGCAAATTTATGCGCATATGCGCATATTTGCGAATATTGAGCTCTCCCTTCATTAATGGTATAGAGAACTGTGACTAGTGCATCAACTCTGTGATTTTTTGCCCATTAAACCAATAGGCTAATTGTGGTCTATGGGGGTCTCACTGCATGTAAGATAAGCAGGACTGTCTCGGCAGCACAGTGGGATGGGAGACCGTCACTGGGTCGAGTCCCAGGGTGGACAGAGTGTTACAGTGTTGTGGTTAAACTTTACTTTCCTGGAAAAGCTGTTGAGTTGCCCATAGCAACCAATCAAATTGCTTCCTTCATTTTTCAGAGGCTTTTTCAAAAATGAAAGAAGCAATCTGATTGGTTGCTATGGGCAACTCAGAAACTTTTCCTCTGGACAGGTTTTGACAAATCACCCTCTATGGGGGAGATTCATCAAGACCAGTGTAGAGGAAGAGTTGTGCAGTTGCCCATAGCAACCAATCAGATTGCTTCTTTAATTTTTCACAATGCCTCTGCAAAATGAAATAAGTGATCTGATTGGTTGCTATGGGCAACTCAGCAGATTTTCCTGGAAAAGTTTCTGAGTTGCCCATAGCAACCAATCAGATTGCTTCCTTCATTTTTCAGAGGCCTTTTAAAAAATGAAAGAAGCAATCTGATTGGTTGCTATGGGCAACTGCACAACTCTTCCTCTACACTGGTTTTGATTAATCTCCCCCATAGAGGGAGATCTATCAAAACCAGTCCAGAGGAAACGTTTCTGAGTTGCCCATAGCAACCAATCAGATTACTTCCTTAATTTTTCAGAGGCTTTTTCAAAAATGAAAGAAGCGATCTGATTGGTTGCTATGGGCAACTCAGCAGCTTTTCCCCATAGACCACAATGGGCCTACTGGTTTCAATGGGCAAAAAATCACAGAGTTAATGCACTAGTCACAGTTCTCTATACCATTAAAGGGGTACTCCGGTGAAAACCTTTTTTCTTTTAAATCAACTGGCTCCGGAAAGTTAAACAGATTTGTAAATTACTTCTATTAAAAAATCTTAATACTTCCAGTACTTATTAGCTTCTGAATACTACAGAGGAAATTCTTTTCTTTTTGGAATGCTCTCTGATGACATCACGAGCACAGTGCTCTCTGCTGACATTAGTATTATAATAATAATACATTTTGATTTATCTATTGTTGTCCTTAGTGGGATTTGAACCCTCTCCAGCTCCACTATATCTTTCTTGTACACTGGTGCCCAGTACTGTACACAGTATTCTATGTGAGGTCTGACTAGTGATTTGTACAGCGGTAGAATTATTTCCTTGTTGTCGGCATCTATGCCCCTATTGATGCACCCCATGATTTTATTAGCCTTGGCAGCAGCTGCCCGACATTGGTCACTACAGCTGAATTTACTGTTAACTAAGACTCCTAAGTCCTTTTCCATGTCAGTCGTCCCAAGTGTTCTCCCATTTAAAACATAATCCCAGCTCGGATTTTTCTTCCCCATGTGCATTACCTTACATTTATCAGTGTTGAACCTCATCTGCCACATCCCAGCCCAAACCTCCAACCTATCCAGATCCATTTGTAACAGTGCACTGTCCTCTATAGTGTTTACCACTTTACAGAGTTTAGTGTCATCTGCAAAGATTGCTACTTTACTATTCAACCCCTCTGCAAGGTCATTAATGAATATATTAAATAGGACAGGACCCAAGACGGACCCCTGTAGTACCTCACTAGGAACAGTCACCCAATCAGAATAAGTACCATTAATAACCACCCTCTGTTTCCTATCATTGAGCCAGTTACTTACCCACTTGCACACATTCTCCCCGAGGCCAAATCTTTTCATTTTATGCACCAACCTTTTATGTGGAACCGTATCAAATGCTTTGGAAAAATATAGATATACGACATCCAGCGATTGCCCCTGGTCCAGTCTGGTGCTCACCTCCTCATAAAAACTGATCAGGTTAGTTTGACAGGATCAATCCCTCATAAATCCATGCTGATACAGGGTCATACATTTATTTTTATCAAGATATTCCAAAATAGCATCTCTTAGGAAACCCTCAAACAATTTACATACAACTGAGGTTAAACTAATAGGTCTATAATTCCCGGGGTCAACTTTTGACCCCTTCTTAAATATTGGCACCACATTTGCCATGCTCCAGTCCTGGGTAACAGTCCTTGTCACTATAGAGTCCCTGAATATTAAAAATAGGGGTCTGTCTATTACATTACTTAATTCCTTTAGAACATGGGAGTGAATGCCATCTGGACCTGGTGATTTGTCTATTTTGATTTTTTATAGGTGGCACTGTACTTCTTCCTGGGTTAGACAGGTGACCTGTACTGGGGAGTTTACCTTATCACACTGTATTTCACCTGGCATTTCATTTTCCTCGGTGAATACAGTGGAGAAGAATTTGTTTAGTATATTTGCTTTTTCCTCATCCCCGTTTATAATTTCTTCTTCATCTTTTTTAAAGGGCCAACACTTTCATTTTTGACCTTTTTGCTATTTATATAATTAAAGAACATTTTGGGGTTAGTTATACTCTCTTTGGCAATGAGTCTTTCTGTCTCTATTTTTACGGTTTTATCTGTTTTTTACATATTTCACATTTTTCTCTATAGATTTTTAATGCTTCTTCACTGCTGTCCTGTTTTAGTAATTGAAATGCTTTATTTTTGTCATTTATTGCCCCCTTAACATTTTTATTCATCCATATTGTTTTTCTTTTATTTCTGACCCTTTTATTCCCATAAAGTATATACATCTTACAGTGAAAATTTAAGATATTTTTAAAAGTCTCCCATTTAGTGTCAGTATTGTTCTTTTTGAGGACATTATCCCATTTTATATTGTTATGAGCTTCTCTGAGTTGATCGAACTTTGCCTTCCGAAAGTTCATTGTTTTTGTGGCCCCTCGAGAGATTCCCTTATTGAAGAACAAGTTATAATGTATTAAATTATGATCACTATTTCCTAGGTGTCCATCTACTTGCACATTAATTACTCTGTCAGGTACGTTGGTAAACATTAAGTCTAGTAGGGCGCCCCCTCTGGTTGGGCCCTGCACCATTTGGGACAGATAATTGTCTTTAGCTATAGTCAGAAACCTGTTTTCTTTAAAGTCGAAGTCGGCCCAGTTCTCCATGAACCCAAACCCCTCATTCCTACACCAGCTTCTGAGCCACTTGTTTACCTCCCTAATCTCCCGCTGCCTCTTTGGTGTGGCTCGTGGTACAGGTAATATTTCAGAAAATACTACCTTGGAGGTCCTTGCCTTAAGCTTGCAGCCTAAGTCCCTGAAATCATTTTTAAGGACACTCCATCTACCTCTTACTTTGTCATTGGTGCCAATATGTACCATGACTGCTGGGTCTTCTCCAGCCCCACCCAGCAACCTGTCAACCCGATCCGCGATGTGCGAAACTCGAGCGCCAGGAAGACAACACACTGTTCGGCGATCCCGGTCTTTATGACAGATCGCCCTGTCTGTCCCCCTAATAATTGAGTCCCCCACTACCAGTACCTGTCTGGCCTGCCCTGCTCTCCTCCCTCCCTCCTTACTGGAGCAGACACCTCCCTGGCGGTCAGAGGCAGAGTCATGATGTGTATGAGTCTGGTGTATGCATGATATTTGTGTGTATGATGTATGTATGATAAATTTACACATCTTACACCCATCTATCATACATATACACACACATCATTCATACATCATACATACATAATATACACACATCATACATACACACGCCGCCTCCGCCCCTCCCACACATGCATAATACATACATACATATACATCCTACATAAACGCATTATACATACACCCGCCACCTCCATATCCCCCCCGCATAATACATCTCCACACATCATACATACATCCTTCTAGCTTACACACATCATACATCCATGTTGCTTACACACATATATCATTCATACATACACACACATCATTCATACATCATACATACAGTGCATACACACATCATACATACATACGCCGCCTCTGCCCCCCACATGCATAATACATACAAACACACACATCATACATACACATCATACATAAAAACATCATACATACACGCGCAACCTCCAGATCCCCCTGCATAATACATCGCCACACATCATACATCCTTCTAGCTTACACACATCTCTACACATCATAGATACATGCATGCATGTTGCTTACACACATCTATCATTCATGCACACACATCATACATGAACGTGATTCATATATCATACATACATACACACACATCATACATACATACACACACCGCCTCCGCCACACATGCATAATACATACATACACACATTATACATACATCATACATACACCCGCCACCTCCAGATTCCCCCTGCATAATATATCTCCACACATCATACATACATCCTTGTAGCTTACACACATCTCCAAACATCATACATGTTGATTACACACATAATACATACAGTACATACACATCATACATACACCATACATACAGTACATAAACCCACATCATACATATGCCATACATTAACACACAATACATACTCCCATCATCCATACACATACATGCAGTACATACACAGACATCATACGTACACATACATACACTACATACACAGACATCATATATACACCATACATACAGTACATACACAGACATCATACATACACCATACATACAGTACATACACAGACATCATACATACACAGACATCATACATACACCATACATAAACACACATCATACATACAGTACATAAACACACCATACATACGCACATCATCCATACACATACATGCAGTACATACAGATATCATACATACACCATACATACAGTACATACACAGACATCATATACATACACCATACATACAGTACATACACAGACATCATACATACACCATACATACAGTACATACACAGACATAATACATACACCATACATACAGTACATACACAGACATCATACATACAGTACATACACACACACACACACACACACATTATACATACACACTCTTCCTCCGGACCTCAAATGTAACCTGCCAACCCCCCCTACCCCCCCCCCCCCCCGCTCCTCCAGACCCGAAATTAATCCCAGACCCCCACCCCCCGCCACTCCTCCGGACCCGAAAATAACCCACCACCCGCCCCCCCAGGCCAAAAATTAAGCCCCCGCCGCTCCTCCAGACCCCAAACTAAATTAACCCCTCCTCACTCACCTGCGGCCACCATGAAGATCAGCGAGGAGGGTCCCGGCAGAGGCAGCGCTGCGCACACTACAAGGGAGCGTGCCTGTAGTGCCTGCGCTGCGTGCACTGTGTACGCTGAGAGGGGGAGGGAGGGGGTTTATTTTTCGGCAGTGGGTTGTAGAAGCTAGGGGGGAGCGAATGGGGGGTTGAGACTAGCGCCGGGGGGGAGGGGGGGGTTGAGACTAGCGCCGGGGGGGCCTTTTGAGGTTAGCGCCAGGCCTGCGACAAGCCTCCCCTTCAGGCCCGAGAACGACCTGCGGCCATTGTATACTATAGTGGTAGGGGGGCCCACAGGTCTCTAATTACACCATTTAGGCAGCCACGAGGCCCCTTTTAGCGCGAGGCCTTAGGCGGACGCCTAAATCGCCTAATTAGAGAGCCGTCTCTGCAGAGCATGATCCCCTCCCTGCAGAGACACACCTCCAAGATGACCACTGTCTTGCTAAAGAAGCTAAGGTTAAGGGTGATGAAACTTGCCAAGCATGTCTCAATATATAGCACTATATATAAATAGATAGATAGATATAGATAGATAGAGATATATAAACACCATCAGGCATCTGCCCCAAATAGGGATAATTTTGTTGTTAATTGCTACTACTAACACCACCCCCAATTCCTACCTTATCCATTATGTTCCAAATTATAATATACTATTTCTGCTTCCATTGCTGGTGCTATTACTACTACTACTACCACAACTAGCCCTGCAGCCAAACATAACTTACCTTGCCCATCATGTTCTATGCTGTACTGCTGCTTCTGGGAACCCTTACCTGACTGACCAGGGTAAATCTAACAAACTGCTCCCCCCAAAAAAGGGATAATTTTATATAATTGATACTATATAAAAACATAATTAAATACACACTGCTTTGTACAAATTGACTGTGCCTATATAAACACCATCAGGCATCTGGCCCCAAAATGGGATCATTTTGTTAAAAATTTTTTATATATATATATATATATATATATATATATATATGGTTTTTTTTATTTTTTTTTTAAGTATAACAATTTTTTGTGAGTGTATGTGTGTGCGACTGTTAACATTTATGTCCATGTGCTGGGTATGCTGTAAATTTGGGGGAGCAGGGATTAACCACTCCATGCTGTAGTATTTGTATATCTGTGCTACTCTCTTACTGTGCTGTATTTTACTGTACTGTTATTGCTGTTCTTCTTTTTTGTTTAAAAGTGAGAAATACATTAAACGGAGTAAAAAAAAAAAAAAGAGGGAGGGGGGGTAGGATATAGTCCTCATATAGACCTCAGATTTGTTATGGTGAGCGCTCACCTCCCCGCTCTCCCATCCGTGCCGTGGTTCACATCGCGGGACCCGCTCGCATACGAATTGCATCCTGCTTCTCACCTGCCTCCGCTCTGGCCTCTGCTTCCCAGCGTGCGTGCCCCCGCCTCCTAGGGTGCATGCGCGCCGGCTTCAGGAAATTTAAAGGGCCAGAGCACCACTGATTGGTGCCTGGTCCTTTTGCCAAAATTATATAAGGTAGCTCCGCCTTTTCCTCCCTGCCGGATCTTCAGTGCCCCTAACCTGAGATTAAGCGTTCCCAATTGTCTGTTTGCCTTGCCCGTGTATTTTGACCCTTCCACTATGTTATTTGACTACGCACCTTTGCCGCCTGCCTTGACCTTCTGCTAAGTCCCACTACGCCTCTGTCTCATCCTTTTGTACCTCTTCTTGCCCAGTTACCTGTGTGGTCGAGTCGTATGGGGGTAGCGACCTGGGTGTCGCCTGCTGCAGCAAGCCCATCCTGCCTTGCGGTGGGCTCTGGTGAAGACCAGCGGCACCTTAGACTTCGTTCCCCGATACGGCCCGTGTCATTTGCCACACAGGTTAGAGGATCCAAATCCTGCAGCGTTACAGCAAGATCCGCCCATGGATCCTTCTGGGCTTCCTCTGCCCGATAATCCGGACCTCACTTCTATCGTGGCTCTCCAGTCACAGCAGTTGGCCCAGTAGGCACAACAGTTGAACCAACTGTCCGCCATGATGCAGCAGTTGCTTTCTGCTCAACAACAACCGCAGCAGCCACAGACTCCTCCTGCTCCAGTGTTGCCTCTCACTCCTGCAGTCGTCTCGGGATTTAAGCTCCGCTTGTCTCTTCCTGAGAAGTATGAGGGGGATCCCAAGTCTTGCCGTGGTTTCGTGACCCAGTGCTCCATGCACATGGAACTTATGGCGGAACAGTTCCCTACAGAATGAGCAACTGTGGCCTTTGTCGTCAGTCTCTTAACTGGAAGGGCCACGGCCTGGGCAACCCTGCTATGGGATCGCAGTGATCCACTCACAAATAATCTCCAGGCTTTTCTGTCTAAATTCTGAGGTGTCTTTGAAGAGCCTGCACGAGCTTCTTCCGCTGAGACGGCTTTGCTGAGTCTTTCTCAGGGCAACTCCTCCGTGGGCGAGTATGCCATCTGATTCCGTACCCTGGCATCGGAGCTATCTTGGAACAATGAAGCTCTTTGTGTCACCTTCAAGAGAGGACTTTCTAGCCATATCAAGGATGTCCTTGCTGCCCGGGAATTGCCTTCTACCCTGAATGAACTCATACAGTTGGCACCTCGGATTGATATCCGTTTCTCTGAACGAGATGAGGAACTACGTCAAGAAAGGGAGTCTGCATGACCTCAGCACTTTCCTTGCCTGGCTTCCAGCAACCACCTCAACCTTCTACGTTGCCTTCCGCAGTGGAGGCTATGCAGGTGGATCGGTCTTGCCTTACCCTGCAGGAAAAGAACTCGCCGACGGGCTGAGAATCTATGCCTCTACTGCGCCAGTGAGGATAATTTCCTCAGAGATTGTCCTCTGCGTCCACAGTCACAGGGAAACGCTCGCACCTAGGGTTTGTGGGAGAGGCCTCCCTAGGTGTGAATACCTCCTCTCCACGCTTGAATTTGACAGTCCAGCTTTCTCTACCCTCCAAAGAGACTATTTCCGTTCTTGGCTTTCTGGACTCTGGCTCCGTGGGAAACTTAATCGATGTCTCCTTAGTACATAGGTATCGTCTGCCAGTATCCCAATTTCTGAAGCCTTTGTACATCTCTTCGATCAACGGAGAAAATCTGGACTGTACTGTCTTATCCGTCCAAGGTGGTGTCTCCTTCTACTTCTCTGCCCAGTCTGCCATCGTTCCTTTAGGACTTTGCTGATGTCTTCAGAGAGAAAGAAGCTGAAGTTTTACCACCACATCGTCCTTACGATTGTCCTATCGACTTATTGCCCAGGACCACACCTCCTCGGGGCAGAATTTACCCCTTGTCTGTTCCCGAAACCCAGACCATGCCTAATTACATCCAAGAAAATCTTCAGAAAGGATTTATCAGAAAGTCATCCTCCCCTGCCGTATTCTTCTTCGTGGGAGAAAAAGGACGGATCTTTGAGACCTTGCATCGACTACCTTGCATTGATTAAAATTACTGTCAAGAACTGCTAACCACTTACTTTGATCTCAGAATTATTTGATTGTCTGCATGAAGTGAGGATCTTCTCTAAACTTGACCTTCGTGGGGCCTATAATTTGATTCGCATACGAGAAGGAGACGAATGGAAGACTGCGTTTAATACTCGTGATGGACATTTTGAGTATCTTGTGATGCCATTTGGATTCTGTAATGCCCCAGCAGTCTTCCAGGAGTTTGTCTATGATATTTTTTGTGAACTTTTATACTCCTGTGTTGTTGTCTATTTGGACGACATTCTCATCTACTCGCCCAATGTTCAGACTCATCGCTTTCACCTCATCATCTCTATGCTAGACTAGAGAAGTGTACTTTTGAAAAAAATAGCCTTTTTATTTCTGGGGTATGTCGTTACCAGTTAAGGTCTTCAAATGGACCCTAACAAGTTGTCTGCCGTACTGGACTGGCCTCGACCTTCTGGCTTGAAAGCTATTCAGCGCTTTCTCGGCTTTGCCAATTACTATCGGCAATCTATCCCTCATTACTCCACCTTGTTAGCCCCCATTGTTACTCTCACCAAGAAGACTGCTAATCCAAAGGTTTGGACTCCACAGGCTGAAGAAGCTTTCAAACAGTTAAAGTCCGCCTTCACTTCAGCTCCAGTTTTATCTAGACCCCATCCAAGCAAGCCATTTCTTTTGGAAGTCGATGCTTCTTCTGTTGGTGTTGGTGCAATTTTAATGCAAAAGTCCTCTAATGGAAGAATTGTAACCTGCGGTTATTTCTCTAAGACCTTCTCTCCTGCAAAGAAAAATTATATCATTGGAGATCATGAGCTCTTGGCAATTAAGTTGGTTTTGGAAGAATGGCATCAACTCTTTGAGGGCTCTGTACATCCGGTTACTATATATTCTGATCACAAGAACCTTCTCTATCTTCATACTGCCCAAAGTCTCAACCCTCGGCAGGCTCGTTGGTCTCTGTTCTTCTCCCGGTTTGACTTCTTCATTCACTTCCGTCCTGCAGAGAAGAATTTACAAGCTGACGCTCTATCTAGATCCTCAGATATTCAAGACCAAGAATCCCACCCTCAACATATTATTCCTCCTGAACGTCTCATCTCTGCAGCACCAGCAAGTCTTTAGCACCTGCCCCCTGGGAAGACTTACGTATCTCCCCATTTAAGACTCCGAGTTTTCAAGTGGGGTCATTCTTCTCTTCTGGCTGGTCATTCCAGAATTCCTAAGTCCTTGCAGCTCATCTTCAGACAGTATTAGTGGCCTAGTTTAAAACAGGATGTAGTTGATTTTGTCAGTTCCTGTTCGGTCTTTGCCCGGGACAAGACCCCCCATTCCAAACCTGCAGGTCTTCTACAGCCTTTTCCAGCTCCAGAGCTTCCCTGGACTGATATTGCTATGGACTTTATTACAGACCTTACCTCTTCTGACAGCAATACGGTCATCTGGGTTGTCGTAGACCGATTCTCTAAAATGACTCATTTTGTGCCTCTACCTGGATTGCCATCTGCACCACAGCTTGCTAAGCTTTTTCTTTGCCATATCTTCGGCTTACATGGATTGCCATCTCATATTGTATCCGACCGTGGGCCCTCTGCTCTCGTCTCCAAGTTAAGTTGGATTTTTCCTCAGCTTATCACCCACAATCCAATGGACAGGTCGAAAGGGTGAACCAGGTCTTGAGAGACTATCTTTGCTATTTTGTTTCTGCTCGTCAAGACGACTGGGCCAATTTACTTCCCTGGGCAGAGTTTTCGTACAATCATAGGGATTCTGAATCCACTGGGACTTCACCTTTCTTTGTGGTCTATGGCCTTCATCCTCGTCCTCCACTCCTTTTGTCTTCTTTCTCCAGAGATCCCATGGTTGATGAACAAGTGCAGACTTTCTCCTCTATCTGGCAGAAGACTCGTCACTCTCTGTTATATGCCACGTCTCGTATGAAGTCTCATGCAGACAAGAAAAGGCGTTCTCCTCCCGAATTCTCTCCTGGAGACAGAGACTGGTTGTCATCCAAATATATCCGCTTTAGGGTACCCAGTCATAAACTGGACCCTCGTTATTTGGGTCCTTATAAGATCAAGAAACGTTTATCCATCTGCCATCTTCTCTCCAGATCCCAAATTCTTTTCATGTCTCCTTCTTGAAACCTGTTATCCATAACCGCTTTTCTAAAAAAAGATATTTCTCCTAATCCCATTTCAGGTACCTCGGATGTTTATATGGTCAAGGAAATTTTGGACTCCAAGTTTATCAGGAGAAAACATTTTTTCCTTGTGGATTGGGAAGAATTTGGGCCGGAGGAAAGGTCTTGGGAGCCACAGGAAAACATCTTAGACCGTGACCTCATTCAAAAATTCTTGTCCTCCAAAAAGAGGGGGAGACCAAAAGGGGGGGGGGTACTGTTACGGTTAGCACTCCAGTCCGGCGCTCCGACCGTGAGCACTCACCTCACCACTCTCCCGTCCAGGCCACGGTTCACATCGGGGGACACGCCTGCATGTGAATTGCGACCCGCTTCTCACCTGCCTCCGCTCTGGCATCTGCTTCCTGGCGTACACGCCCCGCCTCCTAGGGCGCACCCGCACAGGCTTCAAGAAATTTAAAGGGCCAGTGCACCACTGATTGGTGTCTGGTCCTTCTGCCAAAATGATATAAGGCAGCTCTGCCTTTTCCTCCCTGCCGGATCTTCAGTGCCCCTAGCCTGAGATTAAGCGTTCCCAATTGCCTGTTTGCCTTGCCCATGTATTTTGACCCTTCCACTACATTATTTGACTACGCACCTTTGCCGCCTGCCTTGACCTTCTGCTAAGTCCGACTACGCCTCTGTCTCATCCTTCTGTACCTCGTCTTGCCCAGTTACCTGTGTGGTCGAATCGTATGGGGGGAAGCGACCTGGGTGTTGCCTGCCGCAGCAAGCCCATCCAGCCTTGCCCATCCCAGGCTCTGGTAAACACCAGCGACACGTTAGATTCCGCTCCCCGATACGGCCTATGTCATCTGCCACAAAGGTTAGAGTATCCACATCCAGCAGTGTTACAAGATTGTCATAATAAACTTTTCAGGGCAATTGGGGCACTTCTGAATCAGCCTCCAAATCAAATCGGACAGTCAAGTAGATTACTTAAGACCCATTACCAAGCATCTCTGTCTATACAGCAAAGCTAACAAGTGTTATGTAGAATAGAGAAAAAGACAGTGTGTGAACTCTTCTGGCCAGTGTGAAAACAACAATATGTGATAACTTCTAATGCAATATACCCTTTTAGGCACTTTCTAGAGCAATCCTCTAAAGAGCAAAATCAAATTAGTCTTACGGAATGTGTATAATGTATTGAGATTTTGTCTGATATCCTTAAAAAGACAGCAGAAAATCCATGCAAAAAAAAGTTTGTATAACCTTTAACCCTGCACTAAGACGTTAATCTGGAGGTTTACAGTTAGTCAACAAAGTATACATTCTGTAGAAGATTAATAAAGTCAGTATGAAGATTTGTTTGCTGCATGTAGGATACAGAACAATGAGTTTGTGTTCATACTACAACAATATAAAACCCTAATGTGACCTTGATAACTTCCTTATTTTCCCTCCAGGTAGACACTTTACTGGCAATGTTATTTAATCTTCATGCACAGTGCTGACTCTGTTCCCTTGTTGTATTTATAAGCTTTCATATTTCGTGTATGCTCACAAAGTAAAATCTGTTTTGTTTAGGCAAAACAAAATTTCAGGAGTAGGTTAAAGGGGTATTCCAGGAAAAAAAACTTTCTTATATATCAACTAGCTCCAGAAAGTTAAACAGATTTGTAAATTAGAGAAAATGTGTGTGCAGCTCACAACCAGGTATTCGAGGTTAAATGTGGTTAAAAGATCGATCCCCACCGATCCAATCAGAAAAAGATCAAAAACAGAGATTGACCACACCTCAAGAATATCACCCTGTAGGGTACACAATGAATACATTTGCAGACAGATGGCTATGAGAAAATACTAATTTTAACAAAAACAACAATTACATAAATAAAAGACTTGATGATAAAATTATCAGAGCATTAACATTATTATACTGTCATTGGGCCCTAATGACAGGATAAATAAGATATATGGGGAGCAACTACCTAATTTAAAAAAAAATTATCTACAGATCCTGATTGTCGATGGTCCAGAATGGACCGTTAGTCCGGCACGTGTAGTGGGGAAAATTAGTAATCCAGTGCTAATGGTGGAAAAAGCAAAGTCACTTTATAATGTATTGCCCACAGTCTTTTGACAAATAAATGGCTTGGTCTCACCGTGGCTGCTGGTCCCACACTGCGACGGGCCGATGGAGGCAAGCGCTGTGATCTCCCCGATGGTTCCGGCATGAATGCCTGGGCGGATGGAGGGTTCCGGCAAGGGGCTCCCTCATGTGCGGTCTGTGGTGTTGGCAAACACCAATGCAGGTATCGGACTCTCGCTTGATTCTGATGGTAAAAGCAGCAAGCTTGCGGTGCACTTGGTGAGAGAGATTAGATGGTTAATGCAACAGGTGGTTTATATTGCGTTCTTCTGTGCCGGCTTGAAATCAAGGTAGTGCATGTAATTGATGCTCTGTTCAGACAGGGTAACGGCCTAGACGCGTTTCAGGGTGCTATAAAACGACCCCTTCCTCAGTAGGCAAGTGTGGATAATAGTGAATGTGCATCCTATATATGGTGGGTGCACATGTGTCCTTCATTAATGGGACAGAAAGAACCTGTGGAATGAGCTTGAAGATAAAACCTGGTTAGTGGAATTTTTCTTTTTATCACCACACTTAAATGGATGTGTGTTGCCCCATAGCCTCTCTATTTGTCTGTGATAATAAATACAACCGTATAATAAATGTAATATAAACCTTTATGGGTTCTTTATTAATAAACTAGTATACTTGGATCTTAGGAAAAAACCAAACAGTTTATCCTCATATGTTATGCTAGAACCCTTATCTGAGAGAAGGACTAAGATAATAGGGGGACACGTATTATACACGTATTGATTTCAACAGTGCTCTCTGCTGGCATTTCTGCTTGTCTCAGGAACTGCACAGAGTAGAAGAGGTTTGCTGTGGGGATTTGCTTCTACTCTGGACAGTTCCCGAGACAGGTGTCATCAGAGAGCACTTAGAAAAGAACTCAACTTCAGCAGCTCATAAATACTGAAAGGATTACGATTTTTTAATAGAAGTAATTTAAAAATCTGTTTAACTTTCTGGAGCCAGGTGATATATAAAAAAAATAGTTTTTCCCGGATAACCCCTTTAATTCTGCAAAGATAGACTGAAGGGATTTACATATTCTGACTGCAAACCTTGATTTCTGCAAATAGATCAATTACATCAAAGTTAATCTTCTTTGCATACTCATGTTTGATTAAAATTAAGGATATATTCACAGTGGTATGAAAGCATTTTTTTTACAAATTTTAATTAGAATAAACTTATTTCACATGGGGCAACGGACACAAAGAAAGTAAAAAAGAATCATAAACCAATTGATGGGTTTGGCAGGGATTCACAAAAATGCTTCAAAAGACGTTCAATTTCCACAAGGATGATGTCTTCAGAAAATGTATCAAAAGTAAATTTGTCAAATTTGGAGTGTATTTTTGAATATCTTTTCTGTTGCAGAAACCAAAGAGTTTGGCTGAATAACAGCAAACATTAAAATATTTTTTTACGTTGACTTACAACGGATTTACAGCTCCTATGAAACCAATCAATGCACCCAAACATAGCCCTTTTCACTTCCTCAGCATCTTTTGCTTTCTCTTCTGGCATTGTTTTCCAGAACTTTACTCTCCCTCTTCTCTTTCATATTTGGGCATATGGGGGAGATTTATCAAGGGATTTAGAGCTGTTTTTTTTTTTTGCTTACGCCTAAGCAAATTTTTGTTCGACTTTTGGCTGTAAGCAAAAAATTAACAAAAGAGCTTACCAAAGCAAATTTCAGTTTTCACTTTGCAGTGGTCAGGGATTTATCAAGTGCAAAAGTCGCACAAAAAGTCGCTACCACCTCCAAAGCAGCGTAAATGTAAGCACGCCTGGAGCTGGCTTACAAAACTTGCTTTGGAGAGCGGGATTTCATATTTTCCATTGGGAGCCGTGATCACAGCTCCAGCGGGAAATATGAAATCACATCTGTACAAAGGAGCCCGGGCTGGCATCACTGTGCAGCCGCCCTGGCTCCGTTTTACCCCCCCACCCCTCATCTCCCCCCTCACCCCCGCTCATTCATTTCCCCTCTGCCTGGTCATCTCCCGCAAAACACCCCCACTCCACCCCAACCCACTTATCTTTCCTCTGCCGCCAGTCCCCCCAGCTCGTCTCCCCCCTGCCCGGTAATCTCCAGCAACCCCCAGCTTATCTTTCCTCCGCCGCTTATCTTTCTTTCGTCGCTTATCTTTCCTCCGCCGCTGGTCAGCTTCATCTTGCCGCCTATACATCTCCCACCCCGCGGCTTGCTGTTACAGGACTATAACTTCCAGCATGTCCTTTCAGTGAGGACATGCTGGGAGTTGTAGTTGCAGCGATGAGCTGGCCGGTGGTAGATGCAAGCCGCCCGGCTCCCCGGAATATGACACTACAGTGTAATCTCATACTTCCCAGTCTGAGCTGTCATTGGCTGAGACCGACCAGTCAATCACAGCTCAGACTGGGAAGTATGAGATTACACTGTAGTTTCATATTTTTTAATTTTTAATTTTTTTTGGGAGAAAAAACCCAAACGCATAGGGTTCCCTGTATTTTCAGTATCAGCCAGATACCAACCAATCAGCAACAGCCTGATGTTACCAGGGTGGCCGAGGACCATTTTTACTGGCCCAACCCAGCCTAAATAATGTCAGCCTGTTACCACCTAGGCACAGGAGCGCCATTTTTGACGCTCCGGGCCTGCTGGTACTGGCTCTTCCTGGCACCCTTGTGGCGGTGGGTACCAGAGTAATATTTGGGGGTTAGCACTGTTTTTGGGCCTAACACTAAGCCCGGGTTTAGTAGTGGACTCCGTCTATAAGACAGCTTCCACTACTAAGCCTGTAAAGTAAATAAAAAATAAAAAAATACATTTAAAAAACTTCTATTCCAAAAAAAAACACTCTCCCACAAGGCCTCGTTAAACATTTTATTGATATTAAACCAAAAAAAGTGGTTCATTGTAGTACACCGAATCTGAAGAAGTCCACAGGATACACAGATCTGTAATGAGAAGAAAAAAAAACTATCAAAAAATGGGTTAGTACATTCAGGGGGGGAAAAAGTTGTAAAAAAAAAATTTTATAAGCACTTATTGTTCTGGAGTCATTTATTGGTTTTTGCTTATGTGTGCCAAAAAAATTATATTCAAAAGTGATTTATTGTTTTATACTTATGTAAGCCATATTTATCAATCCCCCAGTGATAGTATGATAAATATGTCAAACATAAGCAAAACTAAAAGCGAGAAAAAAATGGCTACAGAACTTGCTTACCAAAGCAACGATGATAAATCTCCCCCATGATTATGGCATAACATATGGTCCACTTCAGAATTTCATTGCGCTGATCTGCAAGAAATTGCTTTAGATCTTGTAGCTTTATAATGCACTTAACTTTCCCTGTTTGCAAATACTTCTGTGTAATATTATTTTCATTCCAGGACTATATACCAGAGAGAAAGGTAACATAAACATTTAAATTGCAGACAGCAACATCTAAGCTGATCCTCTCATTTTCTTTGGGATCACTCAGTATTTCAAGGACTGAGGTCAATTTGAACCCCTTCAGGACCAAGCCCATTTTGGCCTTAAGGACCAGAGCGTTTTTTGAACATCTGACCACTGTCAATTTAAACATTAATAACTCTGGAATGCTTTTAATTATCATTCTGATTCCGAGATTGTTTTTTCCTGACATATTCTACTTTAACATAGTGGTAAATTTTATGGTAACTTGCATCCTTTCTTGGTGAAAAATCTGTAAATTTGATGAAAAATTTGAAAATTTTGCATTTTTCTAACTTTGAAGCTTTCTGCTTGTAAGGAAAATGGATATTACAAATACATTTTTTTGGGTTCACATATACACTATGTCTTCTTTATGTTTGCATCATAAAATTGACAAGTTTTTACTTTTGGAAGACACCAGAGGGCTTCAAAGTTCAGCAGCAATTTTTCACAAAATTTTCAAACTCAATATTTTTCAGGGACCAGTTCAGGTTTGAAGTGGATTTGAAGGGTCTTCATATTATAAATACCCCATAAATGACCCCATTATAAAAACTACACCCCCCAAAGTATTCAAAATGACATTCAGTCAGTGTTTTAACCCTTTAGGTGTTTCACAGGAATAGCAGCAAAGTGAAGGAGAAAATTCAAAATCTTTATTTTTTACACTCACATGTTCTTGTAGACCCAATTTTTGAATTTTTGCAAGGGGTAAAAGGAGAAAATTTTTAATTGTATTTGTAGCCCAATTTCTCTCGAGTAAGCACATACCTCATATGTCTATGTAAAGTGTTCGGCGGGCGCAGTAGACGGCTCAGAAGGGAAGGAGCGACAAGGGGATTTTGGAGAGTACGTTTTTCTGAAACGGTTTTTGGGGGGCATGTTGCATTTAGGAAGCCCCTATGGTGCCAGGACAGCAAAAAAAAAAAAAACACATGGCATACCATTTTGGAAACTAGACCCCTCGGGGAATGTAACATGGGATAAAGTGAGCCTTTATACCCCACAGGTGTTTCACGACTTTTGCAAATGTAAAAAAAAAAAAAAATGCTTGTTTTCCCAAAAATGTTACATTTTTAAAAAGGGTAATAGCAGAAAATACCCCCCAAAATTTGAAGCCCAATTTCTCCCCATTCAGAAAACACCCCATATGGGGGTGAAAAGTGCTCTGCTGGCGCACTACAGGTCTCAGAAGAGGAGTAGTCACATTTGGCTTTTTGGAAGCAAATTTTGCTCTGGGGGCATGCTGCATTTAGGAAGCCCCTATGGTGCCAGGACAGCAAAAAAAAAAACACATGGCATACCATTTTGGAAACCAGACCCCTCGGGGAACATAACAAGGGGTTAAGTGAACCTTTATACCCCACAGGTGTTTCACGACTTTTGCATATGTAAAAAAAAAATTTTTTTTTACCTAAAATGCTTGTTTTCCCAAAAAAAGGGTAAAAGCAGAAAATACCCCCCAAAATTTGTAACACAATTTCTCCTGAGTACGGCGATACCCCATATGTGATCCTAAACTGTTGCCTTGAAATACGACAGGGCTCCAAAGTGAGAGCGCCATGCGCATTTGAGGCCTAAATTAGGGACTTGCATAGGGGTGGACATAGGGGTATTCTATGCCAGTGATTCCCAAACAGGGTACCTCCAGCTGTTGCAAAACTCCCAGCATGCCTGGACAGTCAACAGCTGTTCGACAATACTGGGAGTTGTTGTTTTGCAACAGCTGGAGGCTCCGTTTTGGAAACAGTGGCGTACCAGAGGCTTTCATTTTTATTGGGGAGGGGAGGGGGGCTGTGTAGGGGTATGTGTATATGTAGTATTTTTTACTTTTTATTTTATTTTTTGTTAGTGTAGTGTATTTAGGGTACAGTCGCACGGGCGGGGGTTCACAGTAGTTTCTCGTTGGCAGTTTGAGCTGCGGCAGAAAATTTGCCGCAGCTCAAACGGGCAGCCAGATACTTACTGTAAACCTCCGCCCATGTGAGTGTACCCTGTACGTTCACATTGGGGGGGGGGGGGGGACATCCAGCTGTTGCAAAACTACAACTCCCAGCATGCGCTGACAGACTGTACATGCTGAGAGTTTTAGTTTTGCAACAGCTGTAGGTTATGGTTATATATCACTGAGTTTGTGTCCTAACTCAGTGTTTCACAACCAGTGTGCCTCCATCTGTTGCAAAACTACAACTCCCGGCATGTACGGTGCATGGTGTACGGTGACTGCTGAGAGTTGTAGTTTGCAAAAGCTGGAGGCACACCGGTCGTGAAACACTGAGTTAGGTAAAAAAAAAACTCTGAGTTTCACAACCATTGTGCCTTCAGCTGTTGCAAAACTACAACTCTCAGCAGTCACCGACAGCCAACGGGCATGCTGGGAGTTGTAGTTATGCAACCAGCAGATGCACCACTACAACTCCCAGCATGCACTTTAGCTGTTTGTGCAAGCTGGCAGTTGTAGTTATACAACAGCTGAAGGTACACTTTTTCATAGAAAAAATGTGCCTCCAGCTGTTGCAAAACCATAAGTCCCAGCATGCCCATAAGGGAATGCTGGGAGTTGTGGTTGTCTGCCTCCTGCTGTTGCATAACTACAACTCCCAGCATGCCCTTTTGCATGCTGGGAGCTGTGGCTAAGCAACAGCAGGAGGCTGTCACTTACCTCCTGCTGCTGCTCCGGGACACAGGTCAGTCCTTCGCCACCGCCGCCGCTCCTGGGGCCCCGATCCCAACATTGACGCCGGGGATTGGGGTCCCCAGCTCCTGGGGACCACGTCCCGCACCCGCTCACATCCTCCAGAAGAGGGGCAGGGCGGGTTTCGGGAGTGACACCCGCAGCAGGTGCCCTGATTGGTCGGCCGGATTACCGGCCGATGAATCAGGGCGATCGTGAGGTGGCACCAGTGCCACCTCACCCCTGCAGCCTATGGCTGTTCGGGGCAGTCAGAGACGGCCCCGATCAGCCAGTAATTCCGGGTCACCGTGTCACTGGAGACCCGATTGACCCAAAATCGCCGCAGATCGCTGGACTGAATTGTCCAGCGATCTGCGGCCATCGTCGACATGGGGGGGCATAATGACCCCCCTGGGCGATATGCCGGGATGCCTGATGAACGATTTCAGCAGGCATCCGGCTCCGGTCCCCAACCGGCTAGCGGATACGCCCTTGGTCCTTAAGGACTCGGAATGCAGGGCGTATCCATACGCCCTATGTCCTGAAGAGGTTAAACTTTGCCCTCACTGGCTTCATATTGAACACTCCACTTTGTCTGTGAAAATCTTTTTACTGTCATGCCTACATTTTCAATCGGCAATTTCCAGTGATATGTGAAAACTTATACATTCTCTCCAATGTTCCCAAAAAAAGTCAAATAGGAAGCAACACTTCCAAATAGATGCACCCCACAACGGTTCAGAGAACGGTTTGCACATGACACAGACAAAGCCTTGGAATTAATCTTAGTTATCTTTGCTTGAACGCCACCATGAATCCATACCATAGTTGCAGCATTGTAGTATCCTTGACCACGGCAAAGGCTTATGTCCAGTCGATCTTCCTCCAGATGTTGTAGGATATTTTCGGTAAGCTCAGCAGCAGTTTTTCCAGCAAAAGGAAAGAAGCCTAAGAACAATCCCTTTACGTCAACATGGCCCCCTTCTATACGGACATATCTGATAACTTTACACACCTGATCAGTGTGAGGCACATCAGATGTGCTGTCAAAAAGTATCCAAAAGTAACTAGCTTTCTTGATATCTGATACTATTTCATAAATTCACGTAATTACCCAGAAGACCAATTAATTTGTTCTAAATTTTTGGAGAGAAAGAAGTAGGCAATCTCTTCTCAGATTCATTAGAAGGTTTCATTCTGATGAAATGTTCCTTCATAACTGAATCATAATTTGAGGGCAATGCTAGCAATTACATGATGTTTTCTTTGTTTGGTGCTAAGATTAGCTTATGACCTTGAAATGGAAGATTTTGGAGAGCAAAAAGCAAGGTTACATCTATCACTATTGCTTGAAGGACATGATCAAAACGTTTTTGTAGCTTTAATATGCTTTTTTAAGGTGTTCCATTTCTCCCATGTAGGATACTGCTCAGAAGCCTCATGATCAGCCACCCTTGGGTTCAGCTTCCACCACACCTCAAACCCAGTAACAAAACTGGATGCTACTGAAACTTTTTTTTTTGTTGAAAATAATTTTTATTGAAGATTTTATACAGGTATACTAAAACAAATAGCATCAGCAGATGCAACAATACTGGGTGTAAATGCTTTATCTAGAAAAAGCAGTAATTAACTCTGAACAAAAACAAGAACTTAAAATGTGCAGTGGTGCATATTTTGTAAGATGAACAATGATTAAACTAGTTCAGGATTCAGAAGAAGTCTACATTACCAAAAAACTATGCAATAAAGAATCATTTGTGTACTCAGTATTGTGGTGCAATAAATTAACCGCGAATAAGTACTAGAGTGAGTAAACAGAGTTTTAGAATGACTACAATGAGTAGGAAGGTTGTCAGTGAAAATGAAATCTTTTGCAGTTACTTTTGTGTTTTTGGTAGCCAATGACACACTTCATTCATATATTTACACAGTAGGGGATAGTTTCCAGCGCCCCCATCTTCTCAAAAGCCTTGAATCTATTAGATCCTAGTGCAATATTTTTTTCATATGAGTAGGTGGTGTTTATCTTCACAATCAGAGAGTCAATAGAGGGAATAGTAGGTGATCTCCAATGGCTCACCAATGCAATCTTGGCAGTTGTACAGATAATGCAATATATATCACGGTTATGTTTGGGCATAGGTGATAAAGCTAGAAACAATAAAACAGACTGTGGCACCCATGGGATGTCATCACCCAACATACCCTCCGGTAAGTTTGCACATGCTGACCAGAAAGGCCTGATGTTAGGGCATGTCCATAAAACATGATACAGTGTATCCCCATACTGTTATTCTTTCATCAACAGCAAAAAGTCTGCAGCAAAAACTAAAACTTTCTTTTGAGGGAGAAAACACCATTGACATTTGGCGGGGGCTTATAGAACCATGCCGTTGTCAGCTGCTGACTTTTCCCTTTTGATTTCTCTCTTTGAACAGCATTTAAAAGCCCATAGGTTCACATCCTCTCTTAATAAAGTCCACTCTTAGGGTATGTTCAGAAAAGCAGATCCACAGCATATTTTACACTGCTTATCCACCGCTCAAGGACCGCTACAGGGTGCCTTTAGATGTGCCTGCTTGGAGTGGCAATACACCGCTATGAGCAGACACACTGCTGTGATGTGCGAGTCACCACACTTGAGCAGGGTACTCGCACACATCACGACCGCTCCCCCTGCTCCCTGAGCTAGGCCGATAGCAGTTTGCATCGCATGCATGTGGCGACTCGCAGTGTGTCAGCTCTGAGCAGGCACATCCAAAGCCCCCCTGTAGCGGTCCTTCAGCGGTGGATCCGCAGCGTAAAATACACTGTGGATCTGCTCGTCTGAACGTACCCTTAAACTGTACTTGTCATTAACAAAAACTTTTGATATAGATAACACTATTATATGTATATTTGTAATATACATTGAGTAAACAATGTGTATCCATTAGAGCACAACAACGAATAGTCAGCTCACCAGTTCACGACACGGCAAGAAAGTCCTCCAAGTTTAGATGAAAGAAAAGGGTGATGCCAGCAGGTAAGAAACTTATTTTGTCACTTTAAAAGCATTGACATGGAAAGACTTCAATAGCAGACATGGATAAAATCCTTGGAAAAAGCGCCTAGCATGACGCGTTTCAGGTCATGTGACCTTTCATCAGATACATGGAGGGAAACCGAGTGGCAGAGAATATATCGGGCAAAATGAATGGAACAGGTGAGTAAAACACTAACCCCATATGTTCCAAAAAATTATTCTCCCTTTGGTTAAACACCATGACCACAGGCAAATACAATTCAAAGAATACAAACATGAAAAAAACTATTTTAAAAAGGAAAAAACTACATAGTGAATGAGCATCATAGCTGAATCCATAACAAAAGAGTACATATCAAATACAAAGAAATTGGATGAATTTTCATCAAACTGCAACAACATTCAGTAATGTAAGATAACATCTGACCTTAAATTCAGACTATGCAGTTGAAAAGTACATAGGGAATAAATCCAAAAAACTTCCCTATTGTGTAAAATTTTCAAACAATCACCTCCCCTGTCCGGTAAATTCACAATTTCAATACCCGAGAACAAAAAGTCTGAGGTATCACATCCATGGATATTTTTAAAATGTTTAGAAACATTGGATAAGTTTTTGTATGAAGTGCCGTTAACTCCTCTCAAGTTTTCCTGAATCCTCTTCTTTAATAATCTTTTAGTGCTACCGATGTAAGAAATATTACAACTTTTAGGGTACGTTCAGACGAGCGCAGATCCGCTGCTGAAGGACCTCCCATATGCTGCCTTTATATGTGCCTGCTCGGAGTGGCAATACGCCACTACAAGCAGACACACTGCGATGTGCGAGTCACCGCGTGCATGCGCAGTATACTTGCATATCGCGGCAGCTCTTGGCCTAGCTCATTGAGCAGGGGGAGCGGCCGCGATGTGTGCGAGTATACCACGCATGCGCGGCAACTCGCACATCGCAGTGTGACTGCTCGGAGCGGCATATTGCCGCTCCGAGCAGGCACATTTAAGGGCACCATACAGAGGTCCTTCAGCAGCGGATCTGCAGCGTAAAATACGTTGTAAATCCGCTCGTGTGAATGTACCATTACACTGAATTTTGTAGACAACAGAAGTGGACTGGCAATTAATGAACTGTTTAATGAGAACGGTTTTCGAGTCAGGAACTTCTATTGTGGAGGTTTTGACGGCATATTCACACACACCGCACCTGGATAAACCGCATTTAAAAAATCCCTTAAATTTTAACCATGAGGGGCGGGAGCAAGCAGAAGATGAAGAAGGTAAGGCACTGGGGGATAACAGATTACCTAAATTGGGATCACGTCTGCTGGAAAAATTAATGCGGTATTTGTCCAAAGTCGGATCCTGACATAAAATGGGCAGAAACTTATTTACAATATGTTTAATATTGTTAAACTCCAAGCTGTATGTGGTCACAAATGTAGGTTTAGAGATAGATGAACCAGATTTGTATTTGGTAGTTAGGAGATTCGCTCTCGTTTTAGATTGAACTCCACATACAGAAAATCCACCGTAGGTAATACCATCCTGCGGGCGGAGTCATGTTGCTCCACAGAGGAGGCTTTTCAAATGGAGTCCAAAAACATCTTTTGTCGCTTACAAGACAGGGGTTATAAACCCTGGTGTCTGAATAGAGCCAAACGTACAGTTCAATCTAAAACGAGAGCGAATCTCCTAACCACCAAATCCAAATCTGGTTCATCTATCTCTAATTCTAAACCTACATTTGTGACCACATACAGCTTGGAGTTTAACAATATTAAACGTATTGTAAATAAGTTTGTGCCCATTTTATGTCAGGATCCGACTTTGGATAAATATTTAAAAAACGGCATTCATTTTTCCAGCAGGTAATCTAGGTAATTTAGGTAATCTGTTATCCCCCAGTGCCTTACCTTCTTCATCTTCTGCTTGCTCCCGCCTCTCATGGTTAAAATTGAAGGGATTTTTTAAATGCGGTTTATCCGGGAACGTTGTGTGTGAATATGCCGTCAAAACCTCCACAATAGAAGTTCCTGACACGAAACCCGTTCTCATTAAACAGTTCATTAATTGCCAGTCCACTTACGTTGTCTACAAAATTCAGTGTAAAAGTTGCAATATTTCTTACATCGGTAGCACTAAAAGATTATTAAAGAAGAGGATTCAGGAACACTTGAGAGGAGTTAACAGCACTTCATACACAAACGCATCCAATGTTTCTAAACATTTTAAAAATATCCATGGAGGTGATACCTCAGACTTTTTGTTCTTGGGTATTGAAATTGTGAAGGGGAGGTGATCGTTTGAAAATTTTACACAATAGGGAAGTTTTTTGGATTTATTCCCTACGTACATTTCAACCGCATGGTCTGAATTTAAGGTCAGATGTTATCTTACATTACTGAATGTTGTTGCAGTTTGATGAAAATTCAACCAATATCATTGTATTTGATATGTACTCTTGTGTTATGGATTCCGCTATGATGCTCATTCACTATGTAATTTGTTCCTTTTTAAAATTGTTTTTTTCATGTTTGTATTCTTTGAATTGTATTTGACTGTGGTCATGGTGTTTAACCGAAGGGAGAATGATTTTTTGGAACATATGGGGTTAATCCCTGGTTAGTGTTTTACTCACCTGTTCCATTCAATTTGCCCGATATATTCTCTGCCTCCCGGTTTCCCACCATGCATCTGATGAAAGGTCACATGACCTGAAAAGCATCATGCTAGGCGCTTTTTCCAAGGATTTTATCCATGTCTGCTATTGAAGTCTTTCCATGTCAATGCTTTTAAAGTGACAAAATAAAGGTGAAGTTTCTTACCCGCTAGCATCACCCTTTTCTTTCATCTAAATGTGTATACATTGATTAAACAATGTGTATATTTTTGGGTTAAAATTTTTTGTCCCTGCAGCTATTGCCTGTGTGTCTCAGTGAGGAGTCCAAATACAGGAAGTGAGGACAGGACAAGCAGGGCTCTGTGCAGGCTCCTGGCTGGTCAATCATCTTGCTGTGTGAGCAGGGGGCATGTCAAAGAGTCTAACTGCAGAGAGCCCTGCTTGTCCTGAGTGCACAGAGGTCTGCTTGTCCTCAGTGCACAGAGGCTTGCTTGTCCTCAGTGTACAGAGCCCTACTTGTCCTCAGTGTGCAGAGCCCTGCTTGTCCTGAGTGTACAGAGCCCTGTTTGTCCTCAGTGCACAGAGGTCTGCTTGTCCTCAGTGCACAGAGCCCTGCTTGTCCTCAGTGCACAGAGGCTTGCTTGTCCTCAGTGTACAGAGCCCTGCTTGTCCTCAGTGCACAGAGGCTTGCTTGTCCTCAGTGTACAGAGCCCTACTTGTCCTCAGTGTGCAGAGCCCTGCTTGTCCTGAGTGTACAGAGCCCTGTTTGTCCTCAGTGCACAGAGGTCTGCTTGTCCTCAGTGCACAGAGCCCTGCTTGTCCTCAGTGCACAGAGGCTTGCTTGTCCTCAGTGTACAGAGCCCTGCTTGTCCTCAGTGTACAGAGCCCTGCTTGTCCTTAATGTACAGAGCCCTGCTTGACCTCAGTGCACAGAGCCCTGCTTGTCTTCAGTGTACAGAGCCCTGCTTGTCCTCAGTGCACACACAGAGCCCTGTTAGTTCTCAGTGCACAGAGCCCTGCTTGTCCTCAGTGTACAGAGCCCTGCTTGTCCTTAGTGTACAGAGCCCTGCTTGACCTCAGTGCACAGAGCCCTGCTTGTCTTCAGTGTACAGAGCCCTGCTTGTCCTCAGTGCACACACAGAGCCCTGTTAGTTCTCAGTGCACAGAGCCCTGCTTGTCCTAAGTGCACAAAGCCCTGCTTGTCCTCAGTGTATAGAGCCCTGCTTGTACTCAGAGGCCTTGTTGTCCACCCACACTTCCTGTATTTGGACTCCTCACAGAGACACACACAATATAGCTGTAGAAACAAAAATATATACATTTTTACCAATGTATATTACAAACATACACATACAGTGGTGTTATCTACATTATAAAAAAAAAAGTTTTGTTAGTGACAGGTACACTTTAAATAATCTGAAACTGGAATTATCCAGCAAAATCACAATAAATTGATATTCTATCAGTCTTTTCCTCTTCTTTATCAGTCTTGCTGATGCAGACTTCCACTGGCATCTCCATCCTCTGCATCACTTTCCCTGCTTGAAGAAAAATTGATTTCCACCAATTCTTGTGCGTTTACAGTCATGGCTGTAAATGTTGTCACAGAAAATGATTGCAGTAACACATGTTTTGCTAAACACATGTTTATTCCCTTTGTGTGTATTGGAACTAAACCAAAAAAAGGAAGGAAAAAAAGCAAATTGGACATAATGTCACGCCAAACTCCAAAAAATGGTCTGGACAAAATTATTGGCACCCTTAAAGGGGTTATCCAAGAAAAAACTTTTTTTTTTTTATATATCAACTGGCTTCAGAAGGTTAAACAGATTTGTAAATTGCTTCTATTAAAAAATCTTAATCCTTTCAGTACTTATGAGCTGCTGAAGTTGAGTCGTTCTTTTCTGTCTAAGTGCTCTCTGATGACACCTGTCTCGGGAACTGCCCAGAGTAGAAGCAAATCCCCATAGCAAACCTCTTCTACTCTGTGCAGTTCACGATACAAGCAGAGATGTCAGCAGAGAGCACTGTTGCCAGACAGAAATGAACAACTCAACTTCAACAGCTGATAATTATTGGAAGGATTAAGAATTTTTAATAGAAGTAACTTACAAATCTGTTTGACTTTCTGGAGCCAGTTAATATATATAAAAAAGTTTTTCCTGGAATACCCCTTTAACTTAAAATTGGAAAAAATAACTGAAATCAGTCGCTTCCTTTAACCATTAATAAGCTTCTTACACCTCTCGGAATGTTGGACCACTCTATCTTTGCAAACTGCTCCAGGTTTCGCTTACTGGAATGGCGCCTTTTCCCACTTTTCATTGCTGGCCACTTCAGAACTCTCCAGTGCTTTGTTTCCATCCATTTCTGGGTGCATTTTGACGTATGTTTGGGGTCATTGTCCTGCTGGAAGACTCAAGATCTCGGACGCAAACCCAGCTTTCTGACACTGAGCTGTAAAGTGCGACTCAAATTCCATTGTAATCCTCAGATTTCATGATGCCTTGCACACATTTAAGGCACCCAGTGCCAGAGGCAGCAAAACAACCCCAAAACATCATTGAACCTCCACCATATTTTACTGTAGTTACTGTGTTCTTTTCTTTGTAGGCCTCATTTCATTTATGGTAAACAGTAGAATGATGTGCTTTACCAAAAAGGTATATCTTGGTCTCATCTGTCCACAAGATGTTTTCCCATCTTGGCTTACTCAAGTTCATTTTGGCAAAATGTAGTCTTGCTTTAATATATATCTGTGTCAGCAGTGGGGTCCTCCTGGGTCTCCTGCCATAGCATTTAATTTAATTTAACCCCTTAAGGACCGGGGGTTTTTCCATTTTTGCATTTTCGTTTTTTGCTCCTTGCCTTTAAAAAATCATAACTCTTTCAATTTTGCACCTAAAAATCCATATGATTGCTTATTTTTTGCGCCACCAATTCTACTTTGTAATGATGTCAGTCATTTTGCCCAAAAATCTACAGTGAAACGGAAAAAATAATCATTGTGCGACCAAATTGAAAAAAAAATGCAGTTTTGTAACTTTTGGGGGCTTCCGTTTCTACATAGTACATTTTTCGGTAAAAATGACACCTTATCTTTATTCTGTAGGTCCATACGATTAAAATGATACCCTACTTATATAGGTTTGATTTTGTCGTACTTCTGGAAAAAATCATAACTACATGCAGGAAAATTAATACGTTTAAAATTGTCATCTTCTGACCAATATAACTTTTTTATTTTTCCGTATATGGGGCAGTATGAGGGCTCATTTTTTGCGCCGTACTCTGAAGTTTTTAACGGTACCATTTTTGCATTGATAGGACTTATTGATTGCTTTTTATTCATTTTTAAATGATATAAAAAGTGACCAAAAATGCACTATTTTGGACTTTGGAATTTTTTTGCGCGCACGCCATTGACCGAGCGGTTTAAATAACGATATATTTTTATAATTCAGACATTTCCGCACACAGTGATACCATATATTTTTATTTTTATTTACACTGTGTTTTTTTTTATGGGAAAAGGGGGGTGACTCAAACTTTTAATAGGGGAGGGGTTAAATGATATTCATTCACTTTTTTTTTCACTTTTTTTTTTGCAGTGTTATAGCTCCCATAGGGACCTATAACACTGCACACACTGATCTTTATCATTGATCACTGGTTTCTCATAGGAAACCAGTGATCGGTGATTCTGCCGCTTGACTGCTCATGCCTGGATCTCAGGCACTGAGCAGTGATTCGGCGATCGGACAGCGAGGAGGCAGGTAGGGGCCCTCCCGCTGTCCTGTAAGCTATTCGGGATGCCGCGATTTCGCCGCGGCTATCCCGAACAGCCCACTGAGTTAACCGGCAGCTTTTACTTTCGCTTTTAGCTCAGCTTTGAGCGCGCGGCTAAAGGGTTAATAGCGCGCGGCGCCGCGATCGGCGCTGCACGCTATTAGCGGCGGGTCCCGGCTTCACTATGACACCAGGCCCGCCGTGATATGATGCGGGGTTAACGCGTAACCCCGCGTTATATCACGGGAGCAGGACCAAGGACGTACCTGTACGTTCTTGGTCCTTAAGGGGTTAAATGTCGACTGATAGATCGCGCTGACACTGATGCCCTTGAGCCTGCAGGACAGCTTGAATATCTTTGGAACTTGTTTGGGGCTGCTTATCCACTATCAGGACTATCCTGCGTTGACACCTTTCATAAATTTTTCTCTTCCATCCACGCCCAAGGAGATTAGCTACAGTGCCATGGGTTGCAAACTTCTTGATAATTTTGCGCACTGTGGTCAAAGACATTGAGATTGTTGATATTTTTCCACAATTTTGGTTCTCAAGTCCTATTTCTATTGTCCATGCTTAGTGTGGCATACACAGACACACAATGCAAAAACTAAGTGAACTTCTCTCATTTTTATCTGCTTTCAGGTGTGATTTTTATATTGCCCACATCTGTTACTGGTGTTGTTTTTTGTAAAATATGAAATGTATTTCTATAGGGTAGTAGGGTCGGTCAGGGGTCGATAATGCCTATAATGCTATAAGCAGTGTACATAGGTTACACACACTGTATACAGTATATATAGATATATGAACTCCCTGTATTGTGTACAATCTCATATCACTATATATACACAGTGTATGGTAGGGGTCACATATCACTATATACTGTTTATTGTGATATGTTATTACAGCTAGTAATAACTTGTGACCCTCCTGTTCCCTGTATCATATAGTGTAAAAGGGGGGGGGGGGCAAATACTAGAGTACACAGGAGTCTGACATGTCACAATAAACAGTAAGATACTGATAATACTGATACCACTGATACCCATATGTGCAGGGCCGTATTTAGAGTTCATTCTGCCCTAAGCACCTATTGTATTTGCACCCTTCCTGTCAGTCACATCAGAAATGTTGCCACATGTATAAGTACAAAATCATAAGGTGATTTTAGTTAATACCTGGCAGACAGTAATGGACATGCTTAGGAAGGATCTGCGCTTGTCTTGGGGCTAAATGGTTATGTTGTAAGATTACCATAACACTGTGGCTAGCTTTTTGTTAACTGGTATTTCCTGTTTGACTTTTCTTTTTTTGACTACAAATCCCACAATTCCATTTTCCTCCCTCCCACACATCAACCACCCCACCCATTGAAACATAAATGAGCTGCATCCATTCAAATCAGTGTGGTTTCAATCAGGGTGCCTACAGCTGTTGCATTAGTTGCAGATTGATCTCTCTCACACCAAGCTACCCCTCCACCCATTGAAGCAGACAGGCTGCCTGTCATCAGCTGACTAGTGAGTCAGGTCTCGGCCACATTGAAAGCTGGGAAAAATCTGAGACAGCAGTAATTTTGTATGCTGATAAAAATAAATATTGGAGTGAAAATCACAGAAGAATTGTGATAAAACCGTCACACAGAGGTACAGACACTATATTATGAACTACACTAACTTTACAGCCTCTGTAGCAGTCAAATAAAAAAAATTCCTGGAATACCCCTTTAAGCAGTGTCTATCAGACCTACATAGGGTCCCATAGTAAAACCACATATACTGTGTGGTATTTTTACATTTTTTATTAATGGGATCCAGCACAAAAGATGACGCTATTCCTTCCAGCAGACCCCACAGCTCATGTCTCGAACAGAGGCCAAAATGGTACAATTTTTGCCTCCATCAACTTGGGCCCACTTCTACCTGGACAATTTATTGCCCTCTACATATAATACTGCCACAAATGGTGTCCCTAAATAGAATGCTGGCACATATTGTGCCACAAATATAATAATTTTAGATGCTGGGCCCCTAAAAATAATGCCACATACTGTGCGGCGGAATACAATACTGCAACATGTTGTACCACTGAATACAATACTGCCACATACTATGCACCTGAAAACAATACCACCAAATACTGTGCCTGAATACAATACCACCCCTTGCGGTGACCCTGAATACAATATTGCCACATGCTGTGCCCCTGAATACAATGCCCCTGAATTCAATACCACTATATACTATGCCACTGAATAAAATACTGTAAAATATTGTGCCCAAATACAATACTGCCACATGCTGTGCCCCTAAATACAATACTGCCACATACTGCCACATGCCGCACCTGAAAACAATACCACCAAATACTGTGCCCGAACACAATACCGTCACTTGCTGAGCCCCTGAATTCAATACCACCATATACTATGCCGTTGAAAATAATACTGTAAAATACTATGCCCAAATACAATACCACCATATGCTGTGCCTCTGAAAACAATACTGCCATGTGCTGTGCCCCTGAATGCAATACTACAACTTAAGCACGGTATCTGTTTTTGCATTAATCAAACTTAGCTTTATACTGCTTAACACAGTGTGAAAATAGCTTTACAGAGAGGCCTGTTTTAAAATGCCTGAAAAAAATGCCATACCTAGAGTATGCTTCATAAAAAAAAATACACCACAGACAAATGGTAAAAAAAGAAAAAAAGAGAAGAAAAGCACCAGCTTTACACCATTGTGGCAGATGTATTTTTGGACTGTCCATTTGTTAATCATGGTATATTTAGATGAAGTCATCATTTCTCGGTTTATTGTCATAATAACTGCAAAACTGTGGCAAAATGCTTTTTTGCAATACCACAGCAAAACGAATGCATTTTACTGCGGTTTTGGAGCAGTTGTAGTAATAATAAGTGACATGACAGTTACATCTGAATTTTTTTAGGGTACGTTTACCCAGGCAGGTTTACAGCAAGTTTTCTGCTGCAAAACATCCGCAATGTCTCAAACTCGCTGCAAACCTACCCTCAGGGTATGTTCACATGTGTTCATTTTTGCTGCAGATAATGCTGTTGATTGTAATAAAGGGGGAGCAAAATCTGCGGCAAAATACCCGTGTGCGACAGGCTGTGTTCACATGTTGTGGTTTTGTTGAAGAACCATGGTGTTTTTACTATTTTGTTACAGAAATTTGCAAAACTTGCCTAATACTGAAAAGGGCTGTGTGACAGGAAAATTCTCTGTACTACCTAGTGATATATGGCACGCAAATTAAAGTGAATGGGGTTGGGGGAATGTTTCTCACTTTTTGGGGGATGTAAGATAGCAGTGAGTGCTTTGATTAGATGGGGGGAGATTAATCAATATGTATCTGTGTGCAGACACTTCACAGCAGGGGCGTACCTAGAGCATTTGGCACCCGGGGTGGACCCTTTGTTTGGCACCCCCCCCCCCCCCCCCACACACACACACCCCCCTTAATTACACCCCCTCCCTCCCCTCCCCCCAGGGGCGGACTGACAATACTCAGGGCCCCCGGACCAAAAAAAAGCAAGGGCCCCTGCAAGGCTCTGCAGCTTGTCAATCTTCTGCCACGCTCCTATTCCACCCAAATCCCACACACAATAAATTTAAATTTATATATGTAAGAAACACTTTAACGTAGGTAAATTTCCATGACCAATAATACTGGTATAAAAGGAGTAAATATATACCACCACACAATAACTGGATAATACCGCCATACTGTACTGAATAAAACCATTATATACAGACCTGTATACTATAAAGAATCTGTATACAATATAATTGATTATATACAGGACTAGCTGTTCACAGGATGTGTATACCATTTAAGTGATTACAGTTACATTTTGGGACTCACAGTTATGTCTTTTCTGATCAGCGGCGTCCTCTTTCCTTTTCTTCTCCATCCGGATAAGACCGCCATGTGGATCTCTTAACATCTGCAGGAAAAACATGTCAGACTCTGCATATATTCAGTGCCCTCCTCTACACAATCTTTGCATCTATAGGCCCACAAACTGTAATAATGCCCTCCTTCGTGTCCTGCACAGTAAAAGGGCAGGTAGGTAGGTAGCCAGGTAACCCCCTCTTTCCCATAGGTATATGCAGAGTTACACCCCCCCTTTCCCATAGGTATATGCAGAGTTACACCCCCCCTCTCTTTCCCATAGGTATATGCAGAGCTACGCTACACCCCCCCTTTCCCATAGGTATATGCAGAGTTACCCCCCCTGTTTCCCATAGGTATATGCACAGCTACACCCCACCCCCTCTTTCTCATAGGTATATGCAGAGCTACCCCCCCCCCCTTTCCCATAGGTATATGCAGAGCTACACCCCCCCTCTTTCCCATAGGTATATGCAGAGCTACACCCCACCCTTCCCCATAGGTATATGCAGAGCTACACCCCACCCTCTTTCCCATAGGTATATGCAGAGCTACACCCCACCCTTCCCCATAGGTATATGCAGAGCTACACCCCCCTCTCCCTCCCTTTCCCATTGGTATATGCAGAGCACCCCTCCCTCTCCCTCCCTTCCCTATAGGTATATGCAGAGCACCCCCCCCTCTCCCTCCCTTCCCTATAGGTATATGCAGAGCACCCCCCCCCTCTCCCTCCCTTCCCTATAGGTATATGCAGAGCACCTCCCCTCTCCCCCCCTTCCCTATAGGTATATGCAGAGCAGCCCCCCCTCTTCGCCATAGGTATATTCAGAGCACCTCCCTCTCCCCCCATTCCCTATAGGTATATGTAGAGCACCCCCCTCTCCCCCCTTCTGTATAGGTATATGCAGAGCACCCCCCCCTCTCCCCCTTCCCTATAAGTATATGCAGAGCACCCCCCCTCTCCCCCCCTTCCCTATAGGTATATGCAGAGTACCCCCCTCTCCCCCCTTCCCTATAAGTATATGCAGAGCACCCCCCCTTCCCTATAGGTATAGGCAGGGTTAAAAAAATAAAATAAAAAAGGGATGCTCACCTGATATCCCACGCAGGGCCCGCGTCTTCTCCCCTCCACAGTACAGGCGCCCATGAGTGACGTCACCGGCACCTGTACTGCATGCTGCGTGGGGGGCGGAGGTCACGTCTCCTCTATGTAAGCTGCAGATGCGGCTCACACAGAGTAGACACCTTCTCCTGTATGTGTGTGTATCGCGCATAGAGGAGAATGTAGCGCTGTCTGCTGGGGATCTGGGATGAGCATCCCGGATCTCAGAAGCGGCGCCGAGTCAGTCCGCCCCTGGCACCCCCCTTGAGAGTGGCACCCGGGGTGGGCCCCCCCTTGGTACGCCACTGCTTCACAGCCTTTTTTTTTGCTGTGTTTTTGGTTTACATCCACCAAATTTATCAAAACGTCTCACAGACTTTGATAAACTTAGCACAAATAAAAAATCACTTAACAACTTGCTGTGGGATGTCAAGGCAGAGGTGGTATGAATTTGCATTTGTGCATTATTTTTGCGTCTTTTTAAAAAGTTAATAAATCTTGTCCACTGCATAGTCAAAAATGAAGCACTGCATTTTACAGTCCTTTTTGCCAAAATTGTCTATTTTGAAATTGCGCAAAATTTTTGTGCATAGATTTTGCTCAATATCAAGCTCTGGTAAAATAAAAGTTGAGCTGTGATTGTTATGGCCAAAACCAGCTAGTTTGGTTTTAGGCAGATTAATAAATCTGGGTCATCCCGTTTTACACTATTCAGTTAAGATAACCTAATTCAATGCTGTACTGAAAGGGAAGGATCATGTCTTGTCAGAAGCCATTCCTTAACCTATTGTTTGTATAACACATAAATAAACTACATACAATGAAACCCTTCGCTTCAAAAAGACAGTGTAAATTGCTCATGCATCACTAGAGAGACCTTTGAGATTTTGTCAGCAGCTTTAAGCTACACAAGTAAAGTTCACATGAGGGAAGAGACTGAATTAACAAGATATAGGAACTGTACGTGTGTTGTGAAAAATATACTCAACCCATAACCCTGTATAGAAGCTCAATGAATCATACTAAGTGTAGGACTCCTGCTATCTGCTCTGATTCTATGCCTTGGCATGTAGATAGTAATACTCATTGAATGAGGTTTCCTAAGATTAATAGGGGAGCATAACTTTAATAAGGCAGCAAACGTTTATATGCAAGTCCGTGCTGAAACTGGTGAGAAAAAGGTGTGGTTGGTTCGGTAAATTCCTGTCTTCTTTTTTTCTGCTGACAAATTTGCCCATCCACCCAGATTTACTTTGTTTAATATTTGCTGAGATAATAATTGCTCCTATTATATCTGTGTATATTATAGTGTATGATATAGAATTTTGATGGAAGAAATCACATATTGGCAGTCGCTAATTCATTATAGCACTTCTTTTTATTTATAAAGAGGTTTTTCAACAGCTGCAGCGTGTATTATACAGTATAGTTCTCTGACTGCTGCAGACCTAATTCATAAAAATATAAGGAATTTAAGGAAGGAAATAACATGCAACTTTAGAGTACCATGACATATATAAATGCATCCTACCTAAACCTTATAATCATATTGGTGCACAAAACCTGAACTGATACAGAAAGAAGAATATTTGAAATGTTTTTATTCTGTAATATATAAGGGCTAGTTAACAATTAACATCTGTACCACAGCAGTAATGTGACTTCCGTAATGCCATTATGTAATTTTTTTGTCTACGTTTTTTCTCCTGTACAATTGTCTATGATTTTTGTTATAGAAAAGTTATGCTCACACCTCTTTTCTGTACCAAAAAAATATTGTACACATTATTTCCCATTAGTGACGTATGGTGGGGTATAGATCTAATATATGTATAAGTTTATGTATGAATTTATTTTTATTTTTTACAGATTTTATTAATTTAACACCTTAAGGACAGTGGACGTAAATGTACATCATGATGCGCTGGTACCTCACGTACATTTACGTCCTGGTGCTCGCGTTATGCACGGCAGCGATCAGCACTTATGTCCGCCATTAACCCCTCAGATGCCGTGATTAATTAAGAGCATGGCATCTGCGGCAATGCGGTGATTGTAATGGTTGATCTGATCGCCTGCAGGAAACAGATCGACCGCGGGAGCCAGATCAGCTAAGATGGTGGACGGAGGTCCCTTCACCTGCCTCTGCTGCTCTTCGGGGGTTTTCTGCTCTGATGTGCCTTCCAACAAACCAGAGCTGACAATACTGATCACTGCTGTGCCTTTGTATAGCACTTAACAGTATTAGCAATCTAATGATTGCTATAGATTGTCCCCAATGGGGACATAATGAGTTAAAAATAAAAGTTAAAATAAAAAAAATCCCATCTCCCAATAAAAATTTAAATCACCTATTTTCCCCATTTTCTCAATAAAGCGTAAAAAAGGATAATTATTAAACATATTTGGTGTCGCCGCATGCGTAAATGTCCAATCTATCAAAATATAATGTTCATGATCCCGTACAGTTCCTGATATGGATGTCAGCAGAGAGCACCGTGGTCAGACAGAAAAAAAAATTGAAAAAGAAAAGAACTTCCTCTGGAGCATACAGCAGCTCATAATTTCTGGAAGGATTAAGATTTTTATATAGAAGTAATTTACAAATCTGTTTAACTTTCTGGCACTTTCTGGCAGTTGATTTAAAAGATTTTTTTCCACCGGAGTACCCCTTGGGCTTGGTCCTTAAGGGGATAAACATAAAAAACGTATGTAAGGTATATACTCGAGTATAAGCATAGTTTTTCAGCACAATTTTTCGTGTTGAAAATGCCCCCCCTCGGCTTATACTCGAGTGAACAAAACAAACAAACAAAAAAAAATATCGCTTTAGGCATACTGGTGGGGGGTGGGCCGGCCGTCCATCTTCACTGCAGGAACCATCCGCATTCCCGTGGGGAGGGTGAGCTGGTCCCGGCCGTCCATCTTAACCGGGAGGCACTCTTCTCTGCTCCGGGCTGTCCCCGGACTAGTGATGCTGCATTGACGCTGCCGCGCAAGGATGTCCATGCTGGGCAGACATAGGACGTCAGGGGCGTCCCTGCGCACAGACGTCTGCTGCGCACGGACGTCCCTGCGTGGTGGCGTCAATGCGGTGTCAATAGTCCGAGGATGGCCCGGAGTAGAGAAGAAGGCCTCCCGGTGAAGATGGACGGCCCGTACTGGCTCACCCTCCCACCGGAATGCGGACGGTCCCTGCAGTGAAGATGGACGACCCAGCTCACCCTCCCTGGACAGACCCTGCAGCTATGACTGGGGGGATATTGACAGGGGGTCATATGGACAGGGGGTGAAATGGACAGGGGGGTCTGGATGATTACAGGGGAGAGGGATGATGACGGGGGGCTTATACTCGAGTCAATAAGTTTTCCTAGGTTTTTGGGGTGAAATTAGGGGCCTTGGCTTATATTCGGAATGGCTAATACTCGAGTATATATGGTACTTACAATGTATATAACAAATTAAAAAAAATAATATGATAAAAACATATACAACATCAAGCCAAAATCTTTTTTTCGCATTCGAGGCTGTATGAGGGCATTTTTTTTTCGCCATAATCTGTTTTTTTTGTATTGGTACCATTTTGGTATTGATCTAACTTTTTAATCGCTTTTAACTTTTTTTCTGGGATATTATAAAAATTGCAATTCTGTAATTTAAAAAAAAACTTTTTTTCTACATTTACGTCATTTTCCGTACGGGATACATAATGTTATATTTTAATATTTTGTACAATTGCGCATGCAGTGATACCAAATATATTTATTTTTATTATGTTTACATGTTTTTATACAGGAAAGGGGGTGATTTGAACTATGGCTATTAGCGTCGGCCCCCAGCTACTGAAAACAGTTGGGGGCTGCAGAGTATGGAGCTGGCACGAGTCTGGAGCCCGCTCCATACACCCCTCTGAGTGCCGCCGTGCCTGTTGGGGACTTTCAGGTCTGGCCCTGCTTGCCCAAAGCAGGGCTAAAGGCCTTAATAATTCACCTGCCCGGCACCTAGAACTGCATGTCCCGGGCGTCAAGCGATAGGAATTCCACATCCCTGAATCACATTGTATGATTTTTAAAGAATTCATTTGCAAATGATGCTGGAAAAAAAACTTGGTCACCTACAAACAAGCAAGATTACTGGCTCTCACAGACCTGTAACTTCTTCTTTAAAGGGTAGCTCCCACCATCCTATATTTTTTTTTTTGCTAGCCCGTTCGCCCCCCCCCCCCCCACCCACTACGGCACTAGCCCGTTCCCTCCTCCACCCCCCGCCCCGCATACCCCGTTCCCTCATTACACTTGCAGTTACTGCAGAGTCCAGCAGCGGCGTGCAGGGACAGCGGCGGCAACGAGGCGGCGGCGATGTGCGGGAGGAGTGGCCTCCCAGCCAGTGCCTGGGGAGCCAATGCGCTTGCTCCCGCCTGTCTGATTGACAGGCAGGGAGCGAGTGCAGCCTGACTGAAAAAGGACTGATTGCCACTCCAAAATCAGTCCTTTTTCAGTAGCCGGTTTTTAAATGTAAATTAAACCTTTTTAATGAAAAAAAAAAAAATTATAAAAGTATATTAGAGATATGTTGTAGTACATAAGTACTACAACATATCAAAAAATAAAGTTGGTGACAGTGCCCATTTAACACCTTAACCTCTTGGGGACGCAGGGCGTATGCAAACGCCCTGCATCCCCGAACCTTAAGGACTCAGGGCGTACCTGTACGCCCTGAGCCCGATACTGGTGTTTAAAACTAGCAGCCGGGACTGACCCGGTGTGATGCAGGGTCGCTGCGTAACCCCGCATCCCACCCAGTCAGTCCCGGCTGCTAGTCATAGCCGGGAACCTGAGCTAACAGCGCGCGGCACCGATCGTTGTGCCGCGCGCTATTAACCCTTTCATCTGAAAGTGAAAGTAAACGGTTCCCGGCAGCTCAGTCGGGCTGATCGGGACATCGCAATCAAATCGCGATGTTCCGATCAGCTGGGACGCAGACGGAGGTCTCCTTACCTCTCTAAGCGGCGTCCGATCGGGGTTTGATTGCTCCAAGCCTGAACTACAGGCTTGAGCAATCGAGCCCCTATCTCAATGATCCGTGCAAAGCTATGGCTTTGCAGGGATCAGCATAAATGATCAGTGTGTGCAGTGTTATAGGTCCCTATGGGAGCTATAACACTGCGGGAAAAAAAGTGAAAAAAAAGTTAATAAAGGTCATTTAACCCCTTCCCTAATAAAAGTTTGAATCACCCCCCTTTTCCCATAAAAAAATAAAATAAAATAAAAATAAACATATGTAGTATCGCCGCATGCGGAAATGTCCAAACTATAAAAATACATCCTTAATTAAATCGCAAGGTCAATGGCGTATGCGCAAAAAAATTCCAAAGTCCAAAATAGCGTATTTTTGGTCACTTTTTACATAATGAAAAAATGAATAAAAAGTCCAATCACTAAAGTCCAATCAATACAAAAATGGTACTGATAAAAACTTCAGAACACGGCGCAACAAATGAGCCCTCATACCGGCCCGTATGCAGAAAAATAAAAAAGTTATAGGGGTTAGAACATGAGAATTTTTAACATAGAAATTTTCCTGCATGTAGTTATGATTTTTTTCCGAAGTAAGACAATATCCAACCTATATAAGTAGGGTATCATTTTCACAGTATGGACCTACAGAATAAAGATAAGGTGTTATTTTTACCGAAAAAGGCACTGCGTAGAAACGGAAGCCCCCAAAATTACAAAATGAATTTTTTTCTTCAATTTTGTCACACAATTAATTTTTTTTCCATTTCGCCATGGATTTTTGGGTAAATGTTTAATGTCACTGCAAAGTAGAATTGGTGGTGCAAAAAATAAGCCATCATATGGAATTTTATGTGCAAAATTGAAAGCGTTATGATTTTTAGAAGGGGATGAGGAAAAAATTAAAATGCAAAAACGAAAAAACGGAGTCCTTAAGGTGAAAATAGACTAAGGGGTTAAGGACTCAGGGTTTTTTCCGTTTTTGCATTTTTGTTTTTTCCTCCTTACCTTTAAAAAAAATCATAATTCTTTAAATTTTGCACCGTAAAATCCATATGATGGCTTATTTTTTTGCGCCACCAATTCTACTTTGTAATGACGTCAGTCATTGTACCCAAAAATCTACGGCAAAATGGGAAAAAAAAAATTTTTTTGTAACTTTTGGGGGCTTCCGTTTCTACGCTGTACATTTTTCAGTAAAAATGACACCTTCTCTTTATTCTGTAGGTCCATACGATTAAAATTATACCCTACTTATGTAGGTTTGATTTTGTTGTACTTCTGGAAAAAATTAATAACTACATGCACGAAATTTTTTATACATTTAAAATTGTCATCCTTTGCTCCCTATAACTTTTTTTTTTATGCGTATAGGCAATATGAGGGCTCATTTTTTGCGCAGTGATCTGAAGTTTTTAGCTGTACTATTTTTGCACGTACGCCATTGACCGTACGTTTTAATTAATGATATATTTTTATAATTCCGACATTACCACATATGTTTATTTTTATTTACACAGTTTATTTTTTTTAAATGGTTAAAGGGGTGATTCAAACTTTTATTAGGGAAGGGGTTAAATTATCTTTATTAACTTTTTTTTCACTTTTTTTTCCGCAGTGTTATAGCTCCCATAGGGACCTATAACACTGCACACACTGATCTCTTATGCTGATCCCTGCAAAGCCATAGCTTTGCACGGATCATTGAGATAGGGGCTCGATTTTCCACTTTTTTTTGCAATGTTATAGCCTTCATAGGGGGCTATAACACTGCACACACTGATCTTTTACATCGATCTTTGTTATCTCATTCGGAGCAGTCATTCGGCGATCAGCAACGCAGGAGGCAGGTGAGGGCCCTCCTTGTGTCTGCCCGCTGTTTGGGATGCCGCGATTTTGCCGCGGCGGTCTCGAACAGCCCACTGAGATAACCGGCAGTACTTTACTTTCACTTTAGATCAACTTTGAACACCACATCTAAAGGGTTAATAGCGCGCGGCACTGCGATCAGTACCACGACATGGCCCCGTGGTATAGAAAGGGAGCGGACTCAGGGCGTACAGGTATGCCCTGAGTCCTTAAGTGGTTAAGAGTCTCCTCTGTCCTCCACTCATTACCTGTATTATTGGCAACTGTTTGAACTTGATATTAGAATAAAGAGTTGTCGAAGAACACCAGAAACAAAATTGTAGACCTGCACAAGCCTGGGAAGACTGAATCTGCAATAGGCAAGCAGCTTGGTGTGAAGAAATCAACTGTGGGAGCAATTATTAGAAAATGGAAGACATACAAGACCCCTGATAATCTCCATCGATCTAGGGCTCCACGCAAAATCTCACCCCGTGGTGTCAAAATTATCACAAGAACGGTAAGCAAAAATCCCAGAACCACATGAGGTGACCTAGTGAATGACCTGCAGAGAGCTGGGACCAAAGTAACAAAGGCTACCATCAGTAACACACTACGCTGCCAAGGACTCAAATCATGCAGTGCCAGACGTGTCCCCCTGCTTAAGCCAGTACATGCTAGAGAGCATTTGGATGATCCAGAAGTGTATTGAGAGAATATCATTTGGTTAGATGAAGCCACAGTAGAACTTTTTGGTAAAAACTCAACTCATCGTGTTTGGAGGGGAAAGAATGCAGAGTTGCATCCAAAGAACACCATACCTACTGTGAAGCATGGGGGTGGAAACATGATGCTTTGAGACTGTTTTTCTGCTAAGGGACCAGAACGACTGATCTGTGTAAAGGAAAGAATGGGGCTATGTTTTGTGAGATTTTGAGTGAAAACCTCCTTCCATCAGCAAGGGCATTGAAAGTGAAACATGGCTGGGTCTTTCAGTATGACAATGATCCCAAACATACCACCCAGGCAACGAAGGAGTGGCTTCGTAAGAAGCATTTCAAGGTCCTGGAGGGACCTAGCCAGTCTCCAGATCTCAACCCCATAGAAAACCTTTGGAGGGAGTTGAAAGTCCATGTTGCCCAGTGACAGCCCCAAAACATCACTGCTCTAGAAGAGATCTGCATGGAGGAATGGGCCAAAATACCAGCAACAGTGTGTGAAAACCTTGTGAAGACTTACAGAAAACGTTTGACCTCTGTCATTGCCAACAAAGGGTATATAACAAAGTATTGAAAGGAACTTTTGTTATTGACCAAATACTTATTTTCCACCATCATTTGCAAATAAATTCTTTAAAAATCAGACAATGTGATTTTATTGATCTTTTTTTCTCATTCTGTCCCTCATAGTTGAAGTGTACCTATGATGAAAATTATAGGCCTCTCTCTCTCTCTTTAAGTGGGAGAACTTGCACAATTGGTGGCTGACCAAATACTTTTTTGCCCCACTGTCATTCTCCAGACCCCTCTGTCCACCTCCTCCAGACCTCTATGCCCCCTGACCCCTCTTTCCTCCTCCAGACCCCTCTCTTCTCCTTCTTCAGACCTTTATGCCCCCCAGACCCCTCTGTCCTGATCCCCAAGACCCCTTTGTCCTCCTCCTCCCCCAGACCCCTCTGTCCTCCGTCTCCAAACCCCTTTGCGCCCAGACCCCTCTGTTCGCCTCCCCCAGACCCCTCTGTTCTCCTCCACACCCCTCTGTCGTCCTCCTCCCCCAGATCCCTGTCCTCATCCTTCCCCAGGCCCCTTTGTCCTCCTCTTCCCCATACCCCTCTGTCCTTTTCCTCCAGACCCCTCTGACCTCTTGCATTCCCCCATACCCCTCTGTTCTCCTCCTCCAGACTCGTCTGTCCTCCTTCTTCACACCCCTCTGTCATCCTCCTCCAGACCTCTCTGTCCTCCTAGACCCCATTGCCCCGTCCTACCCCCCCCCCACTCCTCTGTCATCCTCTAGACCCCTTAGGATTCCTATTCCCCCCCTCCAAACCCATGTTTCATCCTCAGAATCCCTATCCACTCCACCCCAGACCCCTCATGATCCCTATCCCCCTGATCCCTCTGCAATCCTCTTCCAGACCCCTCAAGATCCCTATCTCCCCCCATTCAGGGAAAGTTATCAAAACCTGTGCAGAGGGAGAGTGGAGCAGTTGCCCAAAGCAGATCACTTCTCTCATTTTTTTAAAAAGGCCTCTAGAAAATAAAAGAAGCAATCTGGTTGGTTGCTATTGGCAACTGCTCCACATTTACTCTTCAGTATTTGATAAATATCCCCCATTGCACCTATGCATTTATAGCACACAAGTACATTTCATAGATAAGCCCATTACACAGATGCATACTTACACACATAGAAGCACACTTACATGCTGTTCAGGACTGGAAAGCTCCAGAATGTGACATCTTGAGTGGAATCTTCACTTCTCCCACTTCAAGCCCAGACACTGTGCAGCCTGCAGCCCCTCTGCTCGCCTGCAGAGCTTTGTACCTGAGCGTATACAGAGCTGTAGCTAGCTGCTTTTGCACCTGAGGCCAGACAAGAAAAAAAGGTAATCCGTCTCCTCAGTCAGATAAAAAATCCAGGCTTTATTAGAACATTTTTAAATCCAAAACAGTGCTCAACAAAAATCTGAAAAACACATAGTAAAAAACACGCAAATGAAACGCACCAACACGTTTTGACTTTCAGAAAGTCTTAGTCATGGCCATGACTAAGACTTTCTGAAAGTCGAAACGCATTGGTGCGTTTTGTTTGCGTGTTTTTACTATATGTTTTTCAGATTTTTGTTGACCACTATTTTGGATTTTAAAATGTTCTAATAAAGCTTGGATTTTTTATCTGACTGAGGAGCCGGATTACCTTTCTTCTGTTGATTGCCACACCTGAAGACACGGCTTCAGGGCTTTGTCCGACTTGCTCCCACGAGGAAGGCTATGCTGGCGTCTACCGAGAGCTGGTATATTGGTGAGCTGAACTACGTTTTCCCCTTGTATTGTAACCATTGCAAGCTACCTCACTTCCGTCACAGAATGACATTAGAGAAATTTTTTACCCGCAAATTTTTAAACAGATTGCCTATCTCTATATATATACTGGAAACATACAGTCAGACCACACCAGCCTGACGAAGCGGGGGTCACCCTGCAAAACGCTATCTCCCTATCCTATTAATATTTTTTTATTTATTTGTTTTATCCTATGTTTTACGAATAAATAAGTAGCCCCAAAATCCGGGACACTTGATTTATTGCAACATACCCTCAAGGCGCCACAGACATCATCCGCATTTTCTCCCCTGGAAACTACTAGAGCAGCTTCCTTTTGGGACCACTCTTCCTCATTGCCTAGATTGACACAGCAGTTGTTCGGGTCCAGATGCCAGGCTGCCAGAAGATTTTTTGAGAACAATTAAACTCCATCCATGCGCTGAACAGTGTTGTGCCTGCAGCACAACACAAATAGGTGAGTGAGATACCATCTTTCACCCACACCTGCAGATGCTATAACAACTACTGCCTTTAACATAAAAAAAAAAAAAAATATATATATATATATATATATATATATATGTGTGTGTATGAGTGTTGATCTGTTCAAACGGATCTACATACTTCCACATATATCCCCGATTCTACATACTTCCACATATATCCAAGTTTAACTCTTTGGTCTAACCACCATTTACGACACTTAGATAGCGCCATTCTGTTTTCTGTTCCTACTTTTTCTTTATACTGCATACACCTTTTTTAGGAGAGCAGATTATGTGTATGAGGAAGGTGAAATGCAGATTTGTAATCTTTCCTCAGTAATTTTGACCACCGATCAATTAACTGTTTTAAAAAAGAGGCCTCTCCTTTATACCTGCACCTGTGTTCAATTCATTTATGTGGACCAAAGATATAAATGTATTCGCCCGCAAGCTTGTGCTTCACAAAATGCATAAGAACTTTGCTAAGAGTGTTGGTGGAGCAACAAGGAGAGATGAACAAGTAACTACAGAACTGTATGAATTATTGGTGGAAAATGAAACAGGAGTGAGAGAGATTTCTCCCCCATTTACCAACCTAAAACCATAATCTAAACTCCCTCCCCCTTTTAATCAGTTAAGAAATATCGGGATGTTTGTCAAAATGGTGACTAAAGAACTGAATTGAAACCTAGGAGAGGCAAATTTAACTTAACAGTAGAAGCCCATGCATTAAAACAGTTACAACAAAATGATTCAATTACAATAAAGCTCTCTGATAAAGGGGGCAATATTGTTGTGATGAACAAAGATGATTATAAAGGCATTGTAATGTGCTTGCTAAGCGATCAGGATACTTATGTGAGACTAGACGCTAAGCCTACAAAATAAATATCTTGAAGAATTGAAAATCATGTTAGTTGAAGCATAAAATTACAATTTAATTACAGAGGATAAGTTTCAATATCTTTTTAACCCAAAACCCACCATTGCGACAATGTACACACTAGCAAAGATACACAAACAATGAGATCCAATTCCAGGTAGACCAATCATTTTGGGGAACGATAATCTAACCCAAGGGATCAGTAATTATGTGGACTGTATCTTAGCTCCTTTTGTTCCAACTCTTCCAGCTTACCTTAAAGATACGAAAGATACCGTCACCAGACTCCAAGAATTTTCTTTCCTGTCTGACACATTTATCGCCAGTCTCGATGTAAAGGCCTTGTATACTAATATTAGGTATGATTTAGGCCTAGAGGCAGTCACTTATTTTCTGAACATGAGGGGAACACAATTCATGAGACACAATCACTTTGTACTGTCACTTTTAAGATTTATTTTGACACACAATTATTTCTTGTTTGATCTGCACTTTTATTTACAAAAGAAAGGCACAGCTATGAGCACCAAATTTTGTGTGCCAAATTTTGCTAATCTTTTCTTCGGATGGTGGGAATATACTACTGATGCGAACACTAATCACATTTTGTTTTGGGGGCGATATATAGATGATGTTTCGCTTTTCTGGGACGGCACGGTCACTTTATTTCATAATTTTGTAAAAGCACTTAAAGGAAATCTGTCAGTATTATCACCCACACTAAAACTGTCACACAGGCTTGTAGTGTGGGTAATGATTAAAACAATACTCACTTTGTCCAGATTCACCCAGCTGTTCCGCCGCAAAACGAGTTTTTCTATTTATTCTAATGAGGGCCTTGGGGCATGGGCGGAGCTCTGGTCTGAGCTTGGAGCATGCTGACGGCATCTTCGCTGGGGAGCCGCTCCGCCTGGCTCATCAATATTCATAACCCCCCCCTCCCTGCTCCTCCGCCTGTGTTAGTGTACGGCGCATGCGCCTCTTACTGTGTACTCCCGGAAGCAGCATCCCCCTGGCTTCTTACTTATCAAAGATGGCTGCTGCAGTGAAGCTGAGGGGAACGCCGCTTCCGGCAGTACACAGTAAGCAGCACATGCGCCGTACACTAACATGGGCAAAGAAGTAGGGAGGGGGGTTATGAATATTGATGAGTCGGACAGAGCAGCCGCCCAACGAAGATAACGTCAGCATGCCCCAAGCTTGGATCAGAGCTCCGCCCATGCCCCAAGGCCCTCATTAGCATAAATAGTAAACGTGATTTTGCGGCGGAATGGGCGGGGGCGAATCTGGACAATGTGAGTACCGTTTTAATCAGCATCACCCGCACTACAAGCCTGTGTGACAGGTTTAGTGTGGGTGATACTACTGACAGATTTCCTTTAATACAAAAGATATAGGAATGCACTTCACTTCAGAAATACGCAAGCACAATCTTAATTTTTTTTGATCTGGTGGCGGAATTCGTAAACAAATAAACAGAAAACCTACATCCACAAATAGTTTTTTGGAATGGAGGAGCTTTCATCCAGGTCCACTAAAGAAAAGAATACCAACTGGGCAATACCTTTGGGCAAAATGGAAATGTTCAAATATGGAATCATTTCTTAAAGAAAGTAATCTGCTAAACCATAGATTTAGGTCATGAGGCCACCCAAAGAAGGTTCTGCACAGTGTCTTCGCGAGAGCCCGTGATACTCCTAGAGAGGTAAAAATCAAGTACATTGCAGTGAAACATTTAACCAGAGCAATTATGAAGTTATGAGCATTCTCCAAAAATACTGGTCTCTTTTGTTAGCAGATAATGATTTAAAGGAGGTGTTAACATCCTATCCCTCAGTAACCTATTGCAGAGGGAAAAACATCAAAGAACATCTGGTGATAAGTCATTTTGTTGAAAGCACAACAGCAACCTGGTTAAAGTCATCTACCACAGAGTTTTTCCCATGTGGAAATTACAGCTTTTGCTAAATTATGCCTAAAATGAAAGAATTTACAAACCCAGTAGATGGGAAAAATGCGAGATTAGGGATTATATAAATTGCCAAACAACAGGAGTGATATATATTGCTCAATGTGGTTATCCAAAAATCTACGTTGGTAAAACAACTCAACAATTAAGTAGAAGAGTTTCTAAACATCTAAGTACCATCCATGCAAAAGGCGATTAGCAAGGCATCTTTCAGAATTTCTAGGTCTCTTAGATTTTGGGGTCTGGCAAAACCCAGACTGGGACCTATAAGTGGAAATTTGGATAGGAGGCTTCTTTGTGAGGAATCTAATTGGATTTACAGACTTCATAGTCTGAGTCCAAAAGGACTTAAGGAAAGATATTATTTTGTGGCATTTATCTAATTAACTGACAGACTACGTATTGATTATGGTAAACCTAACAATCTGTTTCACACAGCTGTGTATATGACATTTGGGAGTTTTTAATTATATAGTGAGTAGTGGCAAATAGAAGCAGACTCTAAAATATGTACGTAGAGGTACCCTTGGAGCATAAGAAGTTGAAAAATAGAGAAAAATAGAAGATTATATCGGACTATTGGCGGCCATTAATTGTAATATACATAAATAATTACCAAGACGCCTAGTTGTGATAAACAACTTTTAATGGTAACTAAATTCATACACAGATATTAGTTGTTATATTGAGATCCATGATTATAATATAAGTGATGTAATCGTACACGATCCTTTGAATAATAATCCAACACGACTATGATAAATAGAATAATTTCATCAGTAATTTTAGATATGAGAATTTTTTAGTAGAATGTTAGTAGTACAAGTTGTAAATTATTGATGATTCAATTTATAATAAAAAAAAAGTAAAATAATATCTTTATTTGTTTCTGTGTATGAAAAAGCGAGAGGAATACAAAGAAAAAGTAGAAAGAGATACGGTACTTTCCTGTATGTAAAATAAAATAACAATTTATAAAATCAGAAAAAACATCCACCTGTATGGAATGCAATATGAAACATTAACCCCTTAAGGACCAACCCCATGTTCACCTTAAGGACCAGAGCGTTTTTTGCACATCTGACCACTGACAATATAAGCATTAATAATTTTGGGATGCTTTTACTTTGCATTCTGATTCCGAGATAGTTTTTTCGTGACATATTCTAATTCATGTTAGTGGTAAATTTTCATCGATACTTGAATAATTTCTTGGTGAAAAATTCCAACATGATAAAAAAAATAGTTAGAATTTTTCTAACTTTGAAGCTCTCTGCTTGTAAGGAAAATAGATACCATATATACTCGAGTATAAGCCGACCCGAGTATAAGCCGAGACCCCTAATTTCAACCCAAAATCCCAGGAAAAGTTATTGACTCGAGTATAAGCCTAGGGTGGGAAATACATCATCCCCCCCTGTCATCATCCAGACCCGTCATTAACATCCTCATCATCATCCCCTTGTCATCATCCCACACATCCCCCCTTGTCATCATCCCACACATCCCCCCTTCATCATCCCCTTGTCATCATCCCACACATCCCCCCTTCATCATCCCCTTATCATCCCACACATCCCCCCTTCATCATCCCCTTATCATCCCACACATCCCCCCTTCATCATCCCCTTATCATCCCACACATCCCCCCTTCATCATCCCCTTGTCATCATTCGCCCTCAGTGGTCTTCAACCTGCGTGTCACGATTCGGCTGGCAGGAGGTGGATCCTCTGTGCCAGAGAGGGATTGGCGTGGACCGTGCTAGTGGACCGGTTCTAAGCTGCTACTGGTTTTCACCAGAGCCCGCCGCAAAGCGGGATGGTCTTGCAGCGGCGGTAGCAACCAGGTCGTATCCACTAGCAACGGCTCAACCTCTCTGACTGCTGAAGATAGGCGCGGTACAAGGGAGTAGACAAGAGCAAGGTCGGACGTAGCAGAAGGTCGGGGCAGGCAGCAAGGATCGTAGTCAGGGGCAACGGCAGGAGGTCTGGAACACAGGCTAGGAACACACTGGGAAACGCTTTCACTGGCACGATGGCAACAAGATCCGGCAAGGAAGGAAAGGGGAAGTGAGGTTAAATAGGGAAGTGCACAGGTGAATAAACTAATTAAGCCGACTGCGCCAATCAGCGGCGCAGTGGCCCTTTAAATCGTAGAGACCCGGCGCGCGCGCGCCCTAAGGAGCGGGGCCGCGCGCGCCGGGACAGGACCGACGGAGAGCGAGTCAGGTACGGGAGCCGGGGTGCGCATCGCGAGCGGGCGCCACCCGCATCGCGAATCGCATCCCGGCTGGGAGAGGTATCGCAGCGCACCCGGTCAGCAGGTCTGACCGGGGCGCTGCGATTGCGAGGAAGCTGCGAGCGCTCCGGGGAGGAGCGGGGACCCGGAGTGCTCGGCGTAACAGTACCCCCCCCCCTTGGGTCTCCCCCTCTTCTTGGAGCCTGAGAACCTGAGGACCAGACTTTTGTCTAGGATGTTGTCCTCAGGTTCCCAGGATCTCTCTTCAGGACCACAGCCCTCCCAATCTACCAAAAAAAATCTTTTCCCTCTGACCGTCTTGGAGGCCAGTATCTCCTTTACGGAGAAGATGTCAGAAGAACCGGAAACAGGAGTGGAAGAAACAAGTTTGGGAGAGAAACGGTTGATGATGAGTGGTTTAAGGAGAGAAACATGGAAGGCATTGGGAATACGAAGAGAAGGAGGAAGAAGGAGTTTGTAAGAGACAGGATTAATCTGGCACAAGACTTTGAAAGGACCAAGATAGCGTGGTCCCAGTTTGTAACTGGGGACACGAAAGCGGACATATTTAGCGGAGAGCCATACTGTCACGATGCCGGCTGGCAGGTAGTGGATCCTCTGTGCCAGAGAGGGATTGGCGTGGACCGTGCTAGTGGACCGGTTCTAAGCCACTACTGGTTTTCACCAGAGCCCGCCGCAAAGCGGGATGGTCTTGCTGCGGCGGTAGTGACCAGGTCGTATCCACTAGCAACGGCTCACCTCTCTGGCTGCTGAAGATAGGCGCGGTACAAGGGAGTAGGCAAAAGCAAGGTCGGACGTAGCAGAAGGTCGGGGCAGGCAGCAAGGATCGTAGTCAGGGGCAACGGCAGAAGGTCTGGAAACACAGGCAAGGAACACACAAGGAACGCTTTCACTGGCACTAAGGCAACAAGATCCGGCAAGGGAGTGCAGGGGAAGTGAGGTGATATAGGGAAGTGCACAGGTGAACACACTAATTGGAACCACTGCGCCAATCAGCGGCGCAGTGGCCCTTTAAATCGCAGAGACCCGGCGCGCGCGCGCCCTAGGGAGCGGGGCCGCGCGCGCCGGGACAGAACAGACGGAGAGCGAGTCAGGTAGGGGAGCCGGGGTGCGCATCGCGAGCGGGCGCTACCCGCATCGCGAATCGCATCCCGGCTGGCAGCGGAATCACAGCGCCCCGGGTCAGAGGACGTGACCGGAGCGCTGCCGCGGGGAGAGTGAAGCGAGCGCTCCGGGGAGGAGCGGGGACCCGGAGCGCTCGGCGTAACAGTACCCCCCCCTTGGGTCTCCCCCTCTTCTTAGAGCCTGAGAACCTGAGGAGCAGACTTTTGTCTAGGATGTTGTCCTCAGGTTCCCAGGATCTCTCTTCAGGACCACAACCCTCCCAGTCCACTAAAAAAAAATTTTTCCCTCTGACCTTTTTGGCAGCTAAAATTTCTTTGACCGAGAAGATGTCCGAGGAGCCGGAAACAGGAGTGGGAGGAACAGATTTGGGAGAAAAACGGTTGAGGATGAGTGGTTTGAGAAGAGAGACGTGAAAGGCATTAGGGATACGAAGAGAGGGAGGAAGAAGAAGTTTATAAGAGACAGGATTAATTTGACACAAAATTTTGAAAGGACCAAGATAGCGTGGTCCCAACTTGTAGCTAGGGACACGGAAGCGGACATATTTAGCGGAGAGCCATACCTTGTCTCCAGGGGAAAAAACGGGGGGAGCTCTTCTTTTCTTATCCGCGAACTTCTTCATGCGTGATGAAGCCTGTAAGAGAGAATTTTGGGTCTCTCTCCATATGATGGAAAGGTCACTGTCACGATGCCGGCTGGCAGGTAGTGGATCCTCTGTGCCAGAGAGGGATTGGCGTGGACCGTGCTAGTGGACCGGTTCTAAGCCACTACTGGTTTTCACCAGAGCCCGCCGCAAAGCGGGATGGTCTTGCTGCGGTGGTAGTGACCAGGTCGTATCCACTAGCAACGGCTCACCTCTCTGGCTGCTGAAGATAGGCGCGGTACAAGGGAGTAGGCAAAAGCAAGGTCGGACGTAGCAGAAGGTCGGGGCAGGCAGCAAGGATCGTAGTCAGGGGCAACGGCAGAAGGTCTGGAAACACAGGCAAGGAACACACAAGGAACGCTTTCACTGGCACTAAGGCAACAAGATCCGGCAAGGGAGTGCAGGGGAAGTGAGGTGATATAGGGAAGTGCACAGGTGAACACACTGATTGGAACCACTGCGCCAATCAGCGGCGCAGTGGCCCTTTAAATCGCAGAGACCCGGCGCGCGCGCGCCCTAGGGAGCGGGGCCGCGCGCGCCGGGACAGAACAGACGGAGAGCGAGTCAGATAGGGGAGCCGGGGTGCGCATCGCGAGCGGGCGCTACCCGCATCGCGAATCGCATCCCGGCTGGCAGCGGAATCGCAGCGCCCCGGGTCAGAGGACGTGACCGGAGCGCTGCCGCGGGGAGAGTGAAGCGAGCGCTCTGGGGAGGAGCGGGGACCCGGAGCGCTCGGCGTAACAGTACCCCCCCCTTGGGTCTCCCCCTCTTCTTAGAGCCTGAGAACCTGAGGAGCAGACTTTTGTCTAGGATGTTGTCCTCAGGTTCCCAGGATCTCTCTTCAGGACCACAACCCTCCCAGTCCACTAAAAAAAAATTTTTCCCTCTGACCTTTTTGGCAGTTAAAATTTCTTTGACCGAGAAGATGTCCGAGGAGCCGGAAACAGGAGTGGGAGGAACAGATTTGGGAGAAAAACGGTTGAGGATGAGTGGTTTGAGAAGAGAGACGTGAAAGGCATTAGGGATACGAAGAGAGGGAGGAAGAAGAAGTTTATAAGAGACAGGATTAATTTGACACAAAATTTTGAAAGGACCAAGATAGCGTGGTCCCAACTTGTAGCTAGGGACACGGAAGCGGACATATTTAGCGGAGAGCCATACCTTGTCTCCAGGGGAAAAAACGGGGGGAGCTCTTCTTTTCTTATCCGCGAACTTCTTCATGCGTGATGAAGCCTGTAAGAGAGAATTTTGGGTCTCTCTCCATATGATGGAAAGGTCACGAGAAATTTCATCCACAGCGGGCAGACCAGAGGGCAAGGGAGTAGGGAGGGGGGGAAGAGGGTGACGGCCGTACACCACGAAAAATGGGGATTTGGAGGAAGACTCAGAGACCCTGAAGTTATACGAGAATTCGGCCCATGGGAGGAGATCTGCCCAGTCATCCTGGCGGGAGGAAACAAAATGTCGCAAATAATCACCCAAGATCTGGTTAATCCTTTCTACTTGTCCATTGGACTGGGGATGATATGCAGAAGAAAAATTTAATTTAATCTTGAGTTGTTTACAGAGAGCCCTCCAGAATTTAGACACGAATTGGACGCCTCTATCCGAGACAATCTGCGTAGGCAACCCGTGAAGACGAAAAATGTGTACAAAAAATTGTTTAGCCAACTGAGGCGCAGAAGGAAGACCAGGAAGAGGGATGAAATGTGCCATTTTGGAGAATCGATCAACGACCACCCAAATAACAGTGTTGCCACGGGAAGGGGGTAAATCAGTAATAAAATCCATACCAATCAGAGACCAAGGCTGTTCGGGGACAGGCAGAGGATGAAGAAAACCAGCGGGCTTCTGGCGAGGAGTCTTATCCCGGACAAAGTCCACAACATCCGTCTCCAGAGTCGGCCACCAATAGAAGCGGGAGATGAGTTGCACAGATTTCTTGATACCCGCATGACCTGCGAGATGGGAGGAGTGACCCCATTTGAGGATTCCGAGGCGTTGGCGAGGAGAAACAAAGGTCTTTCCTGGAGGAGTCTGCCTGATGGAGGCAGGAGAAGTGGAGATCAGGCAGTCAGGTGGAATGATGTGTTGCGGAGAGAGTTCAACTTCTGAGGCATCCGAGGAACGAGAGAGAGCATCGGCCCTAATGTTCTTATCGGCAGGACGAAAGTGAATCTCAAAATTAAATCGGGCAAAGAACAGAGACCACCGGGCCTGGTGAGGATTCAGCCGTTGGGCAGACTGGAGGTAGGAGAGGTTCTTGTGGTCGGTGTAGATAATAACAGGAGAACTTGATCCCTCCAGCAGATGCCTCCATTCCTCAAGTGCTAATTTAATGGCTAGAAGCTCTCGATCCCCGATGGAGTAGTTCCTCTCCGCTGGAGAGAAGGTCCTAGAGAAAAAACCACAAGTGACAGCATGCCCGGAAGAATTTTTTTGTAGAAGAACAGCTCCAGCTCCCACTGAGGAGGCATCAACCTCCAATAGGAAGGGTTTGGAAGGGTCAGGTCTGGAGAGGACGGGAGCCGAAGAAAAGGCAGACTTGAGTCGTTTAAAGGCGTCTTCTGCTTGAGGAGGCCAGGACTTGGGATCAGCATTTTTTTTGGTTAAAGCCACGATAGGAGCCACAATGGTAGAAAAATGTGGAATAAATTGCCTGTAATAATTGGCGAACCCCAAAAAGCGTTGGATAGCACGGAGTCCGGAGGGGCGTGGCCAATCTAAGACGGCAGAGAGTTTGTCTGGATCCATCTGTAGTCCCTGGCCAGAGACCAAATATCCTAGAAAAGGAAGAGATTGGCATTCAAACAGACATTTCTCAATTTTGGCATAGAGTTGGTTGTCACGAAGTCTCTGAAGAACCATACGGACATGCTGGCGGTGTTCTTCTAGATTGGCAGAAAAAATTAGGATATCGTCCAGATATACAACAACACAGGAGTATAACAGATCACGAAAAATTTCATTGACAAAGTCTTGGAAGACGGCAGGGGCGTTGCACAGTCCAAAGGGCATGACCAGATACTCAAAGTGTCCATCTCTGGTGTTAAATGCCGTTTTCCACTCGTCCCCCTCTCTGATGCGGATGAGGTTATAGGCGCCTCTTAAGTCCAATTTAGTGAAGATGTGGGCACCTTGGAGGCGATCAAAGAGTTCAGAGATGAGGGGTAAGGGGTAGCGGTTCTTAACCGTGATTTTATTAAGACCGCGGTAGTCAATGCAAGGACGTAGGGAGCCATCTTTTTTGGACACAAAGAAAAATCCGGCTCCGGCAGGAGAGGAGGATTTACGGATAAAGCCCTTTTTTAGATTCTCCTGGACGTATTCGGACATGGCAAGAGTCTCTGGGGCAGAGAGAGGATAAATTCTGCCCCGGGGTGGAGTAGTGCCCGGGAGGAGGTCGATAGGGCAATCATAAGGCCTGTGAGGAGGTAGAGTCTCAGCTTGTTTTTTGCAGAAAACATCCGCGAAGTCCATATAGGCCTTAGGGAGACCGGTTACTGGAGGAACCACAGAGTTACGGCAAGGGTTACTGGGAACCGGTTTTAGACAGTTCTTGGAACAAGAGGACCCCCAACTCTTGATCTCCCCAGTGGACCAATCCAGGGTAGGGGAATGAAGTTGAAGCCAGGGAAGTCCAAGGAGAATTTCCGAGGTGCAATTGGGGAGGACCAAAAGTTCAATCCTCTCATGATGAGATCCGATGCTCATAAGAAGGGGCTCCGTGCGGAAACGTATGGTACAGTCCAATCTTTCATTATTTACACAATTGATGTAGAGGGGTCTGGCGAGACTGGTCACCGGGATGTTGAAGAGGCCAAAATAAAATTTCCTGCAGATCCAGAGTCCAAGAAGGCCACTGTAGAGAAGGAGAAGGCAGAGGCAGACATCCGCACAGGCACAGTAAGACGTGGAGAAGCAGAGTAGACATCAAGGACTGTCTCACCTTTGTGCGGAGTCAGCGTACGTCTTTCCAGGCGGGGAGGACGGATAGGACAATCTCTCAGGAAGTGTTCGGTACTAGCACAGTACAGGCAGAGGTTCTCCATACGGCGTCGTGTCCTCTCTTGAGGTGTCAGGCGAGACCGGTCGACCTGCATAGCCTCCACGGCGGGAGGCACAGGAACAGATTGCAGGGGACCAGAGGAGAGAGGAGCCGAGGAGAAGAAACGCCTCGTGCGAACAGAGTCCATATCTTGGCGGAGTTCCTGACGCCTTTCGGAAAAACGCATGTCAATGCGAGTGGCTAGGTGAATAAGTTCATGTAGATTAGCAGGAATTTCTCGTGCGGCCAGAACATCTTTAATGTTGCTGGATAGGCCTTTTTTGAAGGTCGCGCAGAGGGCCTCATTATTCCAGGACAATTCTGAAGCAAGAGTACGGAATTGTACGGCATACTCGCCAACGGAAGAATTACCCTGGACCAGGTTCAACAGGGCAGTCTCAGCAGAAGAGGCTCGGGCAGGTTCCTCAAAGACACTTCGGATTTCCGAGAAGAAGGAGTGTACAGAGGCAGTGACGGGGTCATTGCGGTCCCAGAGCGGTGTGGCCCATGACAGGGCTTTTCCGGACAGAAGGCTGACTACGAAAGCCACCTTAGACCTTTCAGTGGGAAACAGGTCCGACATCATCTCCAGATGCAGGGAACATTGGGAAAGAAAGCCACGGCAAAACTTAGAGTCCCCATCAAATTTATCCGGCAAGGATAAGCGTATCCCAGGAGCGGCCACTCGCTGCGGAGGAGGTGCAGGAGCTGGCGGAGGAGATGACTGCTGAAGCTGTGGTAGTAACTGTTGTAGCATAACGGTCAGTTGAGACAGCTGTTGGCCTTGTTGCGCTATCTGTTGTGACTGCTGGGCGACCACCGTGGTGAGGTCAGCGACAACTGGCAGAGGAACTTCAGCGGGATCCATGGCCGGATCTACTGTCACGATGACGGCTGGCAGGTAGTGGATCCTCTGTGCCAGAGAGGGATTGGCGTGGACCGTGCTAGTGGACCGGTTCTAAGCCACTACTGGTTTTCACCAGAGCCCGCCGCAAAGCGGGATGGTCTTGCTGCGGCGGTAGTGACCAGGTCGTATCCACTAGCAACGGCTCACCTCTCTGGCTGCTGAAGATAGGCGCGGTACAAGGGAGTAGGCAAAAGCAAGGTCGGACGTAGCAGAAGGTCGGGGCAGGCAGCAAGGATCGTAGTCAGGGGCAACGGCAGAAGGTCTGGAAACACAGGCAAGGAACACACAAGGAACGCTTTCACTGGCACTAAGGCAACAAGATCCGGCAAGGGAGTGCAGGGGAAGTGAGGTGATATAGGGAAGTGCACAGGTGAACACACTAATTGGAACCACTGCGCCAATCAGCGGCGCAGTGGCCCTTTAAATCGCAGAGACCCGGCGCGCGCGCGCCCTAGGGAGCGGGGCCGCGCGCGCCGGGACAGAACAGACGGAGAGCGAGTCAGGTAGGGGAGCCGGGGTGCGCATCGCGAGCGGGCGCTACCCGCATCGCGAATCGCATCCCGGCTGGCAGCGGAATCGCAGCGCCCCGGGTCAGAGGACGTGACCGGAGCGCTGCCGCGGGGAGAGTGAAGCGAGCGCTCCGGGGAGGAGCGGGGACCCGGAGCGCTCGGCGTAACACATACCTTGTCTCCGGGAGCAAAGATGGGGGGAGCTCTTCTTTTCTTATCGGCAAACTTTTTCATGCGAGATGAAGCCTGTAAAAGAGAATTTTGGGTCTCTTTCCATATGGTGGAAAGATCACGAGTAACTTCATCTACAGCGGGCAAACCAGAGGACAAGGGAATAGGGAGGGGGGAAGAGGGTGACGGCAGTACACCACGAAAAATGGGGATTTAGCAGAAGATTCAGAGACTCTAAAGTTGTACGAGAATTCGGCCCAAGGTAGAAGATCTGCCCAGTCATCCTGGCGGGAGGAAACAAAATGCCGTAAATAGTCACCCAGGACCTGGTTAATTCTTTCTACTTGCCCATTGGATTGAGGATGATAAGCAGAAGAGAAGTTTAATTTAATCTTGAGTTGTTTACAGAGAGCCCTCCAGAATTTTGACACGAATTGGACACCTCTATCCGAGACAATCTGCGTGGGCAAACCGTGAAGACGAAAAATGTGTACAAAAAATTGTTTTGCCAACTGAGGTGCTGAAGGAAGACCAGGAAGAGGAATAAAATGTGCCATCTTGGAAAATCGATCAACGACCACCCAAACAACAGTGTTGCCACGGGATGGGGGTAGGTCTGTAATAAAGTCCATACCAATCAGAGACCAAGGCTGTTCGGGGACAGGCAGAGGGTGAAGGAGACCAGCAGGCTTCTGGCGAGGAGTCTTATCCCGGGCACAGACAGTACAGGCCCGCACAAAATCAACAACATCTGTTTCCAGAGTCGGCCACCAATAGAAACGAGAGATGAGTTGCAAGGACTTTTTGATGCCCGCATGGCCTGCGAGGTGGGAGGAGTGACCCCATTTGAGAATCCCGAGACGTTGGCGTGGAGAAACGAAGGTCTTCCCTGGAGGAGTTTGCCTGATGGAGGCTGGAGAAGAGGAGATCAGACAGTCAGGAGGAATGATGTGTTGCGGAGAGACCTCTACTTCCGAGGCATCCGAGGAACGAGAGAGAGCATCGGCCCTAATGTTTTTGTCGGCAGGGCGAAAATGAATTTCAAAGTTAAAACGGGCAAAGAACAACGACCACCTGGCCTGGCGAGGATTCAGCCGTTGGGCAGACTGGAGATAGGAGAGATTCTTGTGATCGGTGAAAATGATAACTGGAAATTTTGATCCCTCCAGCAGATGCCTCCATTCCTCAAGTGCCAATTTAATGGCCAGTAGTTCTCGATCCCCGATGGAGTAGTTCCTCTCCGCCGGAGAGAAGGTCCTAGAAAAAAAACCACAAGTAACAGCATGCCCGGAAGAATTTTTTTGTAGAAGGACCGCTCCAGCTCCCACTGAGGAGGCATCAACCTCCAATAGGAAGGGTTTAGATGGGTCAGGTCTGGAGAGCACGGGAGCAGAAGAAAAGGCAGACTTGAGCCGTTTAAATGCGTCTTCCGCTTGGGGAGACCAGGACTTAGGATTGGCATTCTTCTTGGTTAAAGCCACGATAGGAGCCACAATAGTGGAAAAATGTGGAATGAATTGTCTGTAATAATTGGCGAACCCCAAAAAACGTTGGATAGCACGTAGTCCGGAGGGGCGTGGCCAATCTAAGACGGCAGAGAGTTTATCTGGGTCCATTTGTAGTCCCTGGCCAGAGACCAAGTATCCTAGGAAAGGAAGAGATTGACATTCAAACAGACATTTCTCCATTTTGGCATAGAGTTGATTGTCTCGAAGTCTCTGAAGAACCATGCGGACATGCTGGCGATGTTCTTCTAAGTTGGCAGAAAAAATCAGAATATCGTCCAGATACACAACAACACAGGAATATAAGAGATCACGAAAAATTTCATTAACAAAGTCTTGGAAGACGGCAGGGGCGTTGCACAGGCCAAAGGGCATGACCAGATACTCAAAGTGTCCATCTCTGGTGTTAAATGCAGTTTTCCATTCGTCCCCCTCCCTGATGCGGATGAGATTATATGCACCTCTTAAGTCCAGTTTGGTAAAGATGTGGGCACCTTGAAGGCGATCAAAGAGTTCAGAGATAAGAGGTAGGGGGTAGCGGTTTTTTACCGTGATTTTATTAAGTCCGCGGTAATCAATGCAAGGACGTAGGGAGCCATCTTTTTTGGACACAAAGAAAAATCCAGCTCCGGCAGGAGAGGAGGATTTGCGGATAAACCCCTTTTTTAAATTTTCCTGGATGTATTCAGACATAGCAAGCGTCTCTGGGGCGGACAGAGGATAAATTCTGCCCCGGGGTGGAGTAGTGCCCGGGAGGAGGTCAATAGGACAGTCAAAAGGCCTGTGAGGAGGTAGAGTCTCAGCTTGCTTTTTGCAAAATACGTCAGCATAGTCCATATAAGCCTTAGGAAGACCGGTTACAGGGGGAACCACAGGGTCACGGCAGGGAGTACTGGGAACCGGTTTAAGACAGTCCTTGAAACAAGAAGTACCCCAGCTCTTGATCTCTCCTGTGGACCAATCAAGGGTTGGGGAATGGCGTTGAAGCCACGGTAGTCCAAGGAGAATTTCGGAAGTGCAATTGGAGAGGACCAAAAACTCAATTTTTTCGTGATGAGGTCCGATGCACATTAGGAGGGGTTCCGTGCGGTAACGCACGGCACAGTCCAATCTTTCATTGTTAACACAATTGATGTAGAGGGGTCTGGCGAGACTGGTCACTGGGATGTTGAACCTGTTGATGAGAGAGGCCAAAATAAAATTTCCTGCAGATCCGGAATCCAAGAAGGCCTTAGTAGAGAAGGAGAAGGTAGAGGCAGATATCCGCACAGGCACAGTAAGGCGTGGAGAAGCAGAGTTGACATCAAGAACTGTCTCACCTTTGTGCGGAGTCAGCGTACGTCTTTCCAGGCGGGGAGGACGGATAGGACAATCCTTCAGGAAGTGTTCGGTACCGGCACAGTACAGGCAAAGATTCTCCATGCGGCGTCGTGTCCTCTCTTGAGGTGTCAAGCGAGACCGGTCAACTTGCATAGCCTCCACGGCGGGAGGCACAGGAACGGATTGCAGAGGACCAGAGGAGAGAGGAGCCGGGGAGAAAAAACGCCTCGTGCGAACAAAGTCCATATCCTGGCGGAGCTCCTGACGCCTTTCGGAAAAACGAATGTCAATGCGAGTGGCCAGATGAATGAGTTCATGCAGGTTAGCAGGAATTTCTCGTGCGGCCAGAACATCTTTAATGTTGCTGGATAGGCCTTTTTTAAAGGTCGCGCAGAGGGCCTCATTATTCCAGGATAATTCGGAAGCAAGGGTACGGAATTGGATGGCGTACTCGCCAACGGAAGAATTACCCTGGACCAGGTTCAGCACGGCAGTCTCAGCAGAAGAGGCTCGGGCAGGTTCCTCAAAGACACTTCGAATTTCCGAGAAGAAGGAGTGTACAGAGGCAGTGACGGGGTCATTGCGGTCCCAGAGCGGTGTGGCCCATGACAGAGCTTTCCCAGACAGAAGGCTGACTACGAAAGCCACCTTAGACCTTTCAGTAGGAAACTGGTCCGACATCATCTCCAAGTGCAGGGAACATTGTGAAAGAAAGCCACGGCAAAAGTCCCCATCAAATTTATCCGGCAAGGAAAGTCGTAGGCCGGAAGCGGCCACTCGCTGCGGAGGAGGTGCAGGAGCTGGCGGAGGAGATGATTGCTGAAGCTGTGGTAGTAGCTGCTGTAGCATCACGGTCAGTTGAGACAGCTGGTGGCCTTGTTGCGCTATCTGTTGCGACTGCTGGGCGACCACCGTGGTGAGGTCGGCAACAACTGGCAGTGGAACTTCAGCGGGATCCATGGCCGGATCTACTGTCACGATTCGGCTGGCAGGAGGTGGATCCTCTGTGCCAGAGAGGGATTGGCGTGGACCGTGCTAGTGGACCGGTTCTAAGCTGCTACTGGTTTTCACCAGAGCCCGCCGCAAAGCGGGATGGTCTTGCAGCGGCGGTAGCAACCAGGTCGTATCCACTAGCAACGGCTCAACCTCTCTGACTGCTGAAGATAGGCGCGGTACAAGGGAGTAGACAAGAGCAAGGTCGGACGTAGCAGAAGGTCGGGGCAGGCAGCAAGGATCGTAGTCAGGGGCAACGGCAGGGGGTCTGGAACACAGGCTAGGAACACACTGGGAAACGCTTTCACTGGCACGATGGCAACAAGATCCGGCAAGGAAGGAAAGGGGAAGTGAGGTTAAATAGGGAAGTGCACAGGTGAATAAACTAATTAAGCCGACTGCGCCAATCAGCGGCGCAGTGGCCCTTTAAATCGTAGAGACCCGGCGCGCGCGCGCCCTAAGGAGCGGGGCCTCGCGCGCCGGGACAGGACCGACGGAGAGCGAGTCAGGTACGGGAGCCGGGGTGCGCATCGCGAGCGGGCGCCACCCGCATCGCGAATCGCATCCCGGCTGGGAGAGGTATCGCAGCGCACCCGGTCAGCAGGTCTGACCGGGGCGCTGCGATTGCGAGGAAGCTGCGAGCGCTCCGGGGAGGAGCGGGGACCCGGAGCGCTCGGCGTAACACTGCGGACCTCCAGAGGTTTCAAAACTACAACTCCCAGCAAGCCCGGGCAGCCATCGGCTGTCCGGGCTTGCTGGGAGTTGTAGTTTTGAAACCTCCGGAGGTCCGCAGGTTGAAGACCACTGCGGCCTTCGACATCATCCAGCCCCCTCTCACCCCCTTTTAGTTCTGAGTACTCACCTCCGCTCGGCGCTGGTCCGGTCCTGCAGGGCTGTCCGGTGAGGAGGTGGTCCGGGCTGCTATCTTCACCGGGGGCGCCTCTTCTCCGCGCTTCCGGCCCGGAATAGAGGCGTTGCCTTGACAACGACGCAGAAGTACGTTGGCAATGAACGCACCTCTGCGTCGTTGTCAAGGCAACGTGACTATTCTGAGGCCGGGCCCGAAGCGCTTAGAAGAGGCCTCCCCGGTGAAGATAGCAGCCCGGAACCACTATCCCACCGGACCACCTCCTCACCGGACAGCCCTGCAGCACCGGACCAGCGCCGAGCGGAGGTGAGTACTCAGAACTAAAGGGGGGTGAGAGGGGGCTGGATGATGTCGAAGGCCGCAGTGGTCTTCAACCTGCGGACCTCCGGAGGTTTCAAAACTACAACTCCCAGCAAGCCCGGACAGCCGATGGCTGGCCGGACTTGCTGGGAGTTGTAGTTTTGAAACCTCTGGAGGTCCGCAGGTTGAAGACCACTGCGGGTGGGGGAGTTCACTCGAGTATAAGCCGAGGGGGGTGTTTTCAGCACGAAAAATCGTGCTGAAAAACTCGGCTTATACTCGAGTATATACGGTATTCCAAATAAATTATATATTGATTCACATATACAATATGTCTACTTTATGTTTGCATAATAAAGTTGACATTTTTACTTTTGGAAGACATCAGAGGGCTTAAAAGTTCAGCAGAAATTTTCGAATTTTTCCCAAAATTTTCAAAATTGGAATTTTTCAGGGGCCAGTTCAGTTTTGAAGTGGATTTGAAGGGCCTTCTTATTAGAAATACCCCACAAATGACCCCATTATAAAAACTGCACCCCTCAAAGTATTAAAAATGACATTCAGTAAGTGTGTTAACCCATTAGGTGTTTCACAGGAATAGCAGCAAAGTGAAGGAGAAAATTCTAAATCTCCATTTTTTACACTCGCATTTCTCTCGAGTAAGGAAATATCTCATATGTGTATGTGCTCTGCGGGTGCACTACAACGTTCAGAAGGGAAGGAGCGACAATGGGATTTTGGAGTGTGAGTTTCTCTGAAATGGTTTTTGGGGGGCATGTCACATTTAGGAAGCCTCTATGGTGCCAGAACAGCAAAAAAATAAAATAAAACACATGGCATACTATTTTGGAAACTACACCCCTCATGGCACGTAACAAGGGGTCCAGTGAACCTTAACACCCCACAGGTGTTTGACGACTTTTCGTTAAAGTTGGATGTGTAAATTATTATTTTTTCACTAAAATGCTGGTTTCCACCAAAATTTTACATTTTACAAGGGGTAATAGGAGAAAATGCCCCCCAGAATGTGTAACCCCACGTCTTCTGAGTATAGAAGTACCCAAAGTGTGGACGTCAAGTGCACTGTGGGTGCACTACAATGCTCAGAAGAGAAGGAGTCACATTTGCAAATTTTGCTTAAATGGGGGGGGGGGGCATGTCGCATTTAGGAAGCCCCTATGGTGCCAGAACAGAAAAAAAAACACATGGTATACTATTTTGGACACTATACCCCTCAAGGAACGTAACAAGCAGTACAGTGAGCCTTAACTCCGCCCTGTTTGATAAATGTTCATTGAAGTGGGATGTGAAAAGGAAAAATTTGATTTTTTACACTAAAATGCTGGGGTTACCCCAAAATTTTTACAAGTGGTAAAAGGAGAAAATTTCACCATAAATTTGTAAATACATTTCTTTGGAGTAAGGACATACCTCATATCTGGGCGTAAACAGCTCTGCGGGTGCACACTAGTCACGGAAGAGCAGGAGTGCAGTCAGGGGCCTTGAGCTTCTACATAGCTGCCTATGGAGCCAGAACAGTGGGACCCCCCTCGATGAGCATTACATGGGTAAATTACTAAAATGGGGGTACAGTGGGACAATTAGTCATAAAACAGGTTATGTTCCAAGAATGATGACCCAGAGCATAGCCAAAACTAAAAAATATGCCCACCCCAAACCCTATGCTCTGAATCATTCTGGGAATGTGATGTGTGTGGCCGTCCCTAACCTGTTACCCCAAATGCGCACACCGCTCAGGTGGAGAGAGAGCGCTGTGCATTTGAGGCAACATAAAAAAGTCCCCGATGATAGTGACTCAGTAACCTATGACCCATTTTTTGATTAAATACCCCCAGAGGTCTGATCAGTTTTTTTTTTTTTTATAAAAGAGGTTTTTGGGCAATTTAGTGGTTTTATATGGTTAAAACTTGGAATGTACTCTGGACTTGGTATATTGGGGTCAAATTATGAAAAATTTAAATGAATAGGGAAAATTTAGTACTCCATGGAAGTGTGATACTCCCTGAAGCAGTTTTTAATGCAGAGGCCCGGATGATCTGGGCAAATGTCACATTGAGTGGTGGTGTCCTTCTGTATCCCCCTCTTGTGACACACTCTGCATTTTTTCTGTGATCCTGGACCCTATAAATTCAGTTCCTTGGGAACTCCGCCCTGCTCATTCGCGGTCGCCAAAGATCAGGGCCTTTAGGACTTCTTCTTGGAACTGTGTTGCCAGTGTGCTAGGACAGTACAAAAGAGTTGTTCATCGCAACCTGTACCAAGTAGACCGCAACTTTTTGTACCATACCGATGTTTTGTGCATGGCGTTGTATGGCTTGAGGACTTGATCAGAGAGATCAACTCCCCCCATATACTGTATACTGATTATTCTGTTGGTGAGTATGTGGTCAAATTTCGTACCCTGGCTTCTAAACTTGATTGGAATAATGCAGCCCTTTGTGTCACCTTCAAAAAAGGTCTTTCCAGCAGGGTCAAAGATGCTTTGGCTGCACAGGATCCTCCTTCTACCTTGAGTGAGCTCATTCTCTTGTCTACACGAATTGATGTGCGCTTCACCGAGAGGCAAGAGGAAATTTGTCTCGAGTGCGAACCTGCTCAAACTCGTCGTTACCCTTGACTGGCACCGGTGTCCCAGCGGACTCCTCTGCCACCTGCCGTACCTCCTTCTGAAGAAGCTATGCAAGTGAATCGCGTTCCTCTTTCACAGCATGAGAGGTCCCTCCGACATGAGGAAAATCTTTGCCTTTATTGTGCCAGTCCGGAACATTTCCTCAAAGACTGTCCTCTTCGTCCTTCTCGTTTGGGTAATGCACGCACCTAGGGTACGTTGGAGAGGTGTCCCTAGGTGAGAATATCTCCTCTTCTCGTTTGTCTATGCCGGTCCAAATCTATACCTCTTCTGGGACTTCGTTTAATGCCTCTGCTTTCTTGGACTCTGGTTCTGCAGGGAATTTCATCAATGCATCCCTGGTCCACAAGTATTGTCTTCCAGTGTCAAGGCTCTGCAAACCACTATACATTTCCTCCATCAAAGGTGAAAGTTTGAATTTCGCGGCACAATACCGCACAGATCCTCTGACCATGCATGTGGGGGTTGTTCTATGTGCTTCCTTTTTGAATGTCTGCGATTCTCTTGGGTTTACCTTGGTTGCAACTTCATGCACCGGTTCTCAATTGGTAAACAGGAGAAATTTCTCGCTGGGGTCAAGGCTGTCAGAAACACTGCCTGTTGGCACCACAATTGAAGTGCTCTCTTCCTTTACCTTCTTCTCTGCCAGGTCTGCCCTCTCCTTATCAGGACTTTGCTGATGTGTTTTGCAAGAAACAAGTCGAAAGTCTTCCTCCACATCGACCCTATGATTGTCCTATTGAGCTTTTTCCTGGAGCCACACCTCCCCAGGGAAGAATCTACCCTCTCTCTGTGCCAAAAATGCAAACTATGTCTCAGTACAGTCATGGCTGTAAATGTTGGCACCCCTGAAATTTTTCAAGAAAATTAAGTATTTCTCACAGAAAAGGAATCACAGCAACACGTTTTGCTATACACGTTTATTCTCTTTGTGTGTATTGGAATAAACCAAAAAAGGGAGGAAAAAAAGCAAATTGGACATAATGTCACACCAAACTCCAAAAATGAGCTGGACAAAATTATTGGCATCCTTAATTTAATATTTGGTTGCACACCCTTTGGAAAAAATAACTGAAATCAGTCGCTTCATATAACCATCAATAAGCTTCTTACACCTCTCAGCTGGAATGTTGGACCACTCTTCCTTTGCAAACTGCTCCAGGCCTCTCTTATTGGAAGGGTGCCTTTTCCCAACAGCAATTTTAAAATTTCTCCACAGGTGTTCAATGGGATTTAGATCTGGACTCATTGCTGGCCACTTCAGAACTCTCCAGCACTTTGTTGCCATCCATTTCTGGGTGCTTTTTTTACATATGTTTGGGGTCATTGTCATTTGTCGTTGGTAATCCTCACATTTCATGATGCCTTGCACATATTCAAGGCACCAGAACAACCCCAAAACATAACTGAACCTCCACCATATTTCACTGTAGGTACTGTGTTCATTTCTTTGTAGGCCTCATTCCGTTTTTGGTAAACAGTAGAATGATGTGCTTTACCAAAAAGCTTTATCTTGGTCTCATCTGTCCACAAGACTTTTTCCCAGAAGGATTTTGGCTTACTCAAATTCATTTTGGCAAAATGTAGTCTTACTTTTTCATGTCTCTGTGTCAGCAGTGGGGTCCTCCTGGGTCTCCTGCCATAGCGTTTCACTTCATTTAAATGGGAGATTAGCTACAGTGGCATGTGTTGCAAGCTTCTTGATAATGTTGTGCACTGTGGATAAAGGCAAATCTAGATCTCTGGAGATGGACTTATAACCTATTGTTGATATTTTTCCACAACTTTGGTTCTCAAGTCCTCAGACAGTTATCTTCTCCTCTTTCTGTTGTCCATGCTTAGTGTGGCACACACAGACACACAATGCAAAGGCTAAAATGAACTTCTCTCCTTTTTATCTGCTTTCAGGTGGGATTTTAATATTGCCCACACCTGTTACTTGCCCCAGGTGAGTTTAAAGGAGCATCACATGCTTGAAGCAAACTTATTTTCCTCCCTTTTTTGGTTTAGTTCCAATACACACAAAGGGGGGAATTTATCATTATTTCTCTATTGTAGACACAGTTCTAAGCCTTTACACTTCTTGTCTATTGTACACCCTTGCTCAGAATTTACTAAGGCTGTACACTCCTTTGATAAATCTTGTGCAAATATAGAATCGCCTCCCCTCACTCTACTGTACACTCCTTCTCTACCTCACAGGAAAAGTGGACACAGGGATTTTGTTCTATTGCTTTGAGGCCAGGATTCTATTGAGGTTTTTTATGCATCATAAAAAACGCCAGAAAAACTGTGCCAGCTTTTTCCTGCGTTTTGTCAGTTTTTCTTGTGTTTTTTTACTTGCGTTTTTGCTGGTGTGTGGAAACAAAAAAATGTACTAAACTTTTAATTTTTTCTTTGAAATTTAGATACGTGAATGTGGAGGACTATGTCAGATTTGGTGGATTGCGACGATGAACAGCGTTTTTTTTTTTAAATGTCAATAAAAGGGTTAACGAGGGCTGTGGGGGGGGGAGTGTTTTTTAAATAAAAAACATTTTTCCATGTGTTGTGTCTTTTATAAATGAATTTTCAGGCTTAGTAGTGGAAGGCGTCTAGTAGACAGAATCCATTACCAAGCCGGGGCTTAGCGTTAGCCCCCAAAACAGCTAGCGCTAACCTCCAAATATTACCCCGGTACCCACCGCCACAAGGGTGCCGGGAAGAGCCAGTACTAACAGGCCCAGAGTGTCAAAAATGGCGCTCCTGGGCCTAGGCGGTAACAGGCTGGCGTTATTTAGGCTGGGGAGGGCCAGTAACAATGGTCCTTACCCACCCTGGTAACGTCAGGCTGTTGCTGCTTGGTTGGTATCTGGCTGATACTGAAAAAATTAGGGAACCACGCGCTTTTTTTATTTATTTATAAAAAAAAAAAAAACGCATAGGGTTCCCCCTATTTTCAGTATCAGCCAGATACCAACCAAGCAGCAACCGCTATACAGTGGTCTCCAAACTGCGGCCCTCCAGATGTTGCAAAACTACAACTCCCAGCATGCCCAGACAGCCAAAGGCTGTCTGGGCATGCTGGGGGTTGTAGTTTTTAAACTACCAGAAGCAGCAGTGAAGAGCTTCACTGCTGCCTCTGATCGGGATGCCGCCGCCGCCTCCACTTACCAGCCGCCGCCAACCTGTGTTCCTCCAGCGTTCTGGTAAGTGCCGCGGTTCCCACCGCAGCTGTCGGCGTCATCTTCCCCTGCTGTGCCCGGACTTCTAGCAGCGGGCAGAGCCTGGGAAATTAACTTTACCCCCCAGTCAGCTCATTCACTGTGATTGGTCCACAGGGACCAATCACAGTGATCGCTGACCAGGACCATCGACAGATGGTCCTGGGGGGTCTTGCAGAAGTTGTCCCCTACTGGAAACAGCGGGGCTTCTGCCAGTTAACTCATGCAATGCCGCGCATCGCCGGGTTAACTGAATGCCGTTTATAAACGCGGATCGCAGTAGATCTCCAGAATGATTTGCTGCGATCCGCATTTAAATTAACCCCTTAAGGACCAAGGACGTACCGGTACGTCCTTGGTCCTGCTCTCCTGATATAACGCGGGGTTACACAGTAACCCCGCGTCATATCACAGCGAGCCCGGCGTCATAGTGAAGCCGGGACCCGCCTCTAATAGCGCGCCGCGCCGGCTAAAAGCGAAACCGAAAGTGGCCGGCTAGCTCAGTCGGGCTGTTCGGGATAGCCGCGGCTAATCGCGGCATCCCGAACAGCTGACAGGACAGCGGGAGGGCCCCTACCTGCCTCCTCGCTGTCCGATCGCCGAATGACTGCTCAGTGCCTGAGATCCAGGCATGAGCAGTCATGCGGCAGAATCGTTGATCACTGGTTTCTTATGAGAAACCAGTGATCAATGATAAAGATCAGTGTGTGCAGTGTTATAGGTCCCTATGGGACCTATAACACTGCAAAAAAAAAGTGAAAAAAAAAGTGAATAAAGATCATTTAACTCCTCCCCTATTAAAAGTTTGAATCACCCCCCTTTTCCAATAAAAAAAAAAACACAGTGTAAATAAAAATAAACATATATGGTATCACCGCGTGCGGAAATGTCCAAATTATAAAAATATATCATTAAATAAACCGCTCGGTCAATGGCGTGCGCGCAAAAAAATTCCAAAGTCCAAAATAGTGCATTTTTGATAGCTTTTTATATCATTTAAAAATTAATAAAAAGCGATCAATAAGTCCTATCAATGCAAAAATGGAACCGTTAAAAACTTCAGATCACGGCGCAAAAAATTAGCCCTCATACTGCCCCATACACGGAAAAATAAAAAAGTTATAGGGGTCAGAAAATGACAATTTTAAACGTATAAATTTTCCTGCATGTAGTTATGATTTTTTCCAGAAGTCCGACAAAATCAAACCTATATAAGTAGGGTATCATTTTAATCGTATGGACATACAGAATAAAGATAAGGTGTCATTTTTTACCAAAAAATGTACTACGTAGAAACGGAAGCCCCCAAAAGTTACAAAATGGCGTTTTTTTTTTTCAATTTTGTCGCACAATGATTTTTTTTTCCGTTTCACTGTAGATTTTTGGGCAAAATGACTGACGTCATTACAAAGTAGAATTGGTGGCGCAAAAAATAAGCCATCATATGGATTTTTAGGTGCAAAATTTAAAGAGTTATGATTTTTTAAAGGCAAGGAGCAAAAAACGAAAATGCAAAAACGGAAAAAACCCCGGTCCTTAAGGGGTTAAAAAGCCGGTGGTACATGCGGATACATCGCGCTGCCACCGGCTTCTATATACAGTACACTGTCATAATTCATAATCCCCGCCGGGATACGGGAGCTCTGATTGGTGGATAGCTATTGGCCAATCAAAGCTGTCCTCCCCCGGCGGCGGGGATTATGAATTATGACAGCTGTATATAGAAGCCGGTGGCAGCGCGATGTAGCCGCATGTACCGCCGACTTCTATAGTTAATAAATGCGGATTGCAGCAGGTCTCTGGAGGAAGACCCGGTGCGCTCTGCACCTCAGCCCCTGGACTACAACTCCCATAATGGCAGAGTCTGTCCATGATAGGAGTAGCAGTTCTAAATGTCCCGCAGTCGGGGGATGTGCAAGTGCCATCCCTCAGCGTTGCGGTACTACAACTACTCCCATCATGGGACAGACTCTGTCCCATGATGGGAGTAGTAGTACAAGGGCAGAGGGGCAGATCGCAGCAGATCATTCTCCAGAGACCTGCTGCGATCCGCATTTATTAACTATAGAAGTCAGCGGTACATTTGTCTACAGTGCGCTGCCTGCAGCTCCTATATACAGCTCTTATCATTTACAGTGGTCCCTCAACATACGATGGTAATTCGTTCCAAACGACCCATCGTTTGTCGAATCCATTGTATGTTGAGGGGTCCGTGCAATGTAAAGTATAGAAAGCTGTACTCACCTGTCCCCGCCGCTCCGGACCAGGTCCTCACCGCTCCCGATGCTGTCCCAGGGGCTCCCGATGCTGTCCCGCTGCTCCGGTGTCTTCTTCGCGATCCTCCGGCTTCTTCCTCATCTTCTGCATGGTCTTTCTGGTGACGTTATTACGCTGCTGCGCCGGCGCGGCATGCGTAGTGACCTAATAACAACGCCGGAAAGCAAGGTCTGGACCCTGGAGAAGATGCGGAAGACGCCGGAGGATCGCGAAGTGGACCCGGAGCAGCGGGAATAGGTAAGCGAACCTGCCCGGGATGCTTAAACTGCTATCCGACAGCAGCTTAAGCATTTTGCGCTGTCGGATAGCAGTTAATGCGATGGCCCCGACATATAAAAGCATCGTATGTCGATGCTGACATCGACATGCGATGGCCTCTGAGAGGCCATCGTATGTCGATTTCATCATATGTCGGGGCCATCGCATGTTGGAGGGTTACTGTATAATCCTCGCCGGGAGAGGGGAGCTCTGATTGGTTAATAGCTATCCACCAATCAGAGCTCCCCTCTCCCGGCGGCGGGGATTATGAATTATGACAGTGTATACATGAGACGGTGAAAGCGCAGTTTTTTTGCCGTTTGCGCATTTTTTTGCGCAAAAAAAATAAAACGCAGTTAGTAAATTTATTCTACAGTAGAAAATGCTCTATGGTAGAATTAACCGTAGACAACGGGATGAAAAGTTCTATCAAAATTTGCGCAGAAAAAAGACACAAAAAAAAACACAAAGACGCAAAAAAAAATAGACACAAAATAGCTCTATATACAATGATAAATTCCCCCCAAAGGGAATAAACATGTGTATAGCATAATGTGTTACTGCAATCCTTTTCTGTGAGAAATACTTCATTTTCTTAAAACATTTCAGGGTTGCCAACATTTATGGCGATGACTGTATATTAAGGAGAACCTCCAGAAAGGTTTTATCCGGAAATCCTCCTCTCCTGCCGAAGCTGGATTCCTTTTCGTGGAGAAGGAGGACCGCTCCCTTCACCCTTGCATTGACTACCGTGGTCTCAATAAAATTACCATCAAATATTGGTATTCCTTACCTCTCATTTCTGAGCTCTTCGACTGTCTGCGGGGCGCAAAGGTCTTCACCAAATAGGACCTGCAAGGAGCATATAATTTAATCAGGATTCGAGAGGGAGACAAGAGGAAGATGGCTTTTAATACACATGATGGATACTTTGAATACTTAGTGATGCCGTTTGGACTCTGTAATGCCCCAGCTGTCTTCCAAGAATTTGTAAATGACATCTTCCGGGATCTTCTTTACACGTGTGTTGTGGTTTATCTTGATGACATCTTGATCTTTTCTTCCAACTTGGAGGTGCATCACACTCATGTGCGCCAGGTCTTACATCACCTGCAGAATAATCATCTTTTTGCCAAACTCCGTAATGTCTCTTTGAAAAGTCGAGTCTTCCGTTTCTGGGTTACATTGTCTCTAGCCAAGGCCTCCAGATGGATCCAGTCAAGCTGTCTTCAGTATTCAATTGGCCACGACCTTCTGGCCTACGGGCCATACAACGTTTTCTTGGATTCGCCAACTATTATAGACAATTCATTCCACATTTTTCCTCCTTGATTGCTCCAATTGTGGCTCTCACCAAGAAAAACAGTAATTCCAAGTTTTGATCCACAGAAGCTGAAGAGTCTTTTACCCAATTGAAGTCTGCCAAGTCTGCCTTTGCTTCGGCACCTGTTCTGTCTAGACCCGACCAGAAAAGCCATTCTGTCTAGAAGTAGATGCCTCATCAGTGGTAGCCGTCGCCTTCTTAACACAAAAGTCCTCCAGTGGTAAGATAGTGACTTGTGGTTTATTTTCTAATACGTTCTCGCCTGCTGAGAGGAACTATTCTATTGGAGACCAGGAACTCTTGGTCATTAAGCTTGCCATAGAAGAGTGGCGTCACTTATTGGAAGGATCTACTCATCCTGTCAGTATCTACACGGACCATAAAAAGCTTTTATATTTTCAGTCTGCACAACATCTCAACCCCTGGCAGGCCAGATGGTCTTTTTTCTTTTCCCGGTTTAACTTCTTTATTCATTTTCGACCTGCTGACAAGAATGTTAGAGCTGATGCTCTCTCTAGAGCTTCTGATGTTAAAGGTTTGGACTCTACCCATCGGCATATTGTTCCTCCTGAACGAATGATTTCAGTGGCGCCTGCTGTTCTTCAGCAACTTCCTTCAGGGAAGTCTTTTGTGACTCCTCGTCAGAGATGCAAAGTGTTGTTTTGGGGCCATTCTTCTTTACGAGCTGGACATGCTGAAATATGGAAGTCCATTCAATTGATCTCCCGACATTACTGGTGGCCGAATCTGGAGTGTGATGTCACTGATTTTATACGTTCCTGTACGACCTGTGCTCTTGCCAAGACTCCTCGGCTCAAGTCTGTGGGACTTTTACTTCCTTTGCCTATCCTGGAGTGCCCTTGGTCACACATTACTATGGACTTTGTTACAGATCTGCCTCCCTCCTGCAACAACACACTCATTTGGGTGGTCGTTGATCGTTTTTCCAAGATGGCTCATTTTGTGCCGATCCCTGGAATTCCTTCTGCTCCACAACTAGCGGATCAATTCTTTCTGCATATCTTTCGTTTGCATGGCTTACCTTCTCACATTGTCTCTGATCATGAGGTTCAGTTTGTTTCCACATTCTGGCGGGTTCTCTGCTCTAGTCTCAAGATCAAGCTTGACTTCTCTTCCACATACCACCCCCAGTCCAACGGACAGGTAGAGAGGGTGAATCAGATTCTCGTAGATTATCTTCGTCATTTTGTTACTGCTCAGCAAGATGATTGGGCCAACCTGCTTCCTTGGGCTGAGTCTTCGTATAACTATCGGGGCTCTGAAGCTACTAAACTTCCCCACTCTTCATTGCCTATGGCCATCACCCTCGTTCTCCTCTTCCTTCTGAAGTGCCGGCGGTGGATATTCTGTTACGGGACTTTTCTTCTATTTGAATGAATTCGCATGAAGTCGCAGGCTGACAAGAAGAGAAGACCTCCTCCGATCTTTTCACCTGGAGACAAAGTCTGGTTGTCTGCCAAGTATATTAATTTTAAGATTTCAAGCTACAAATTGGGTCCCCGCTTTCTGGGCCCTTTCAAAGTCATGCAACGCATTAATCCTGTTTCTTACAAACTCCATCTGCCTCTTTCCCTACGCATTCAGAACTCATTTTACGTCTCTCTCCTCAAACCCGCTATTCTTAATCGTTTTTCTCATGAGGATGTCTCTTCCACTCCTGTTCCTGGTACCTATGACAGCTTTGAAGTTAAGGAGATATTGTCCACCAAGATCGTCAGAGGAAAACACATCTTCTTGGTGGATTGGAAGGAGTTCGGGCCTGAAGAAAGATCTTAAGAACCTCAGGAGAACATACTGGACCAAGGTCTGATTCATCGGCTCCTGCGGTCCAAAAAGAGGGGGAGACCTAAGGGTGGGGGTACTGTTACATGTGGCTCTGCGTCCAGACATGTTGGGCACCCACGGGCGCACTTCTACCACGCCCCCCCGTGTTGTCTCCGGCACGGGCGGCACTGCTGTGACCTTACCGGGCTCTGCCGCGTGCTGGCTCTCTGAGATTTAAAGGGTCAGTGAACCAATAAGTGGGCACTGCTGACCCTATAAGTAATTCTCACTTCCCCTTGATCCCTGCCAGATCTTTGTGCCTAGTTAGCCTAAGAGAAAGCATTTTCCTGTGTATTGCCTCGCCGTTTATCTGCCCCCTTGCTACGAATTCTGAGCTTGTTCCTGTGCCGCCTGCCTACTGACCTTCTTGCTGACCTACCTTGCTTCTTGCCACCAGCCCTGACCTCCTGCCTGTCCTGACTACATCTGTGCCTCTACCTTCCTGTGCCGCGTTATTCCTCGGCTGCCTGAGGGGACGAGTCATACCAGGGGTAGCGACCTGCCGCAGCAAGTCCATCCCGCTTTGCGGCGGGCTCTGGTGAAAACCAGCGCCATCTTAGACTCCGCTCCCTGGTAAGTCCCCCGCCATCAACCCCACAGGTCAGTGGATCCACCTAAGCACAGCCTTAACAAGCACGTTGCAGAAAATTATTTCCAGTATAATAATCAAATATACCAATTGCCACAAAATGGGAAAGTGCTAAAGAAGTTTTTACCATTTAAAACTAAAGCCCCCAGTATGACCTAAGCAGTGGTAAGGTTATGCTGGGAGTTGTTGTTTTACCCATCATTACTGCAGAACTTACAAGTGACTCCAGCTCTGATGGGACATCTTTCCTTACCAAATTCAGATGGTACATACTAGAGATTGGCTGATTATCGGTTTGGCCAATATTATCGGCCGATATTCACGATTTTGGATGTTATCGGCAATTACCTTGCCGATAATGCCCCGCTCCCGCACCGCACCGGGAATGTGGATAAATAGCCGATAACTTATACCGGAATATCAGTATAAGTTATCGGCTATCGGCCCTAACCTCCACAGAGTATCGGTATCGGCCCTAAAAAATCGATATTGGTCGATCCCTAGTACATACCACTATGACTTTGGCAGCTAAATCTTCTCTCTGCAGAACTTGAGGCCCAGATGGCATTGGCTCCTCACTATGTCAGCTGATTCTGATATACTATATGACAACAATAATTATTATAATACTGCCAAACACCGTATCCTTTGAATATAATACTGGCACACACCCTCTGAATATAATTCTGACACACTGTACCCTCTGAATATACTACAACACACTGTACCCCCTGAGTATAATATCACCACACACAATACCCTCTGAATATAATACTACTACACACTGTACCCTCTGAATATACAACAACATACTGTAACTTCTGAATATAGTATTGCCACAGCCTTAACAAGCACGTTGCAGAAAATTATTTCCAGTATAATAATCAAATATACCAATTGCCACAAAATGGGAAAGTGCTAAAGAAGTTTTTACCATTTAAAACTAAAGCCCCCAGTATGACCTAAGCAGTGGTAAGGTTATGCTGGGAGTTGTTATAACACTACCACATACTGCGCCCTCTAAAAATAATACTACCACATGCTGCACCCTCTGAATATAATACTACCACACACTGCACCTTCTAAATATAATACTACCACACACTGCGCTCTGTGAATATAACCTTGCCGTGCAGTGCAACCTCTGAATACAATACTGTAACGTATTGCGGCCCATAAAAACCGTACTGCCCCAGAAATTCCTTATATTATACACTATACCTCTGAAATGCAAAAACAATCTGTGCCCCTCACATATAGAAATAATGCCTCATTCTGTGCCCACACATATAATAATAATTACGACCCTAACTGTGCCCCCCACATAATAATGCCCCCAACATGTGCCCCTCACATATAAAGCACTAACAAATAGCCCAAGGATGGTGTAGGGGTTCATTTATACCATATAACCAAACCTCACACCTAGGAGTAACTCCAGGTGGGGGTGCAATACCCCATATGAAACACCCTCCCTTTTAAAACTTAACTTTTATTTAAGTGTTTGTAGATAAGACTTATGAAAAACTAATGGTTAAAAACACCAGCATATAATGCCCCCTGTCCTGTGCCCATCACATATAATGCTCCTGTCATGTGCCCCTCACATATAATGCCCCCTGTCCTGCCCCCTCAGAGGGCATTATATGTGAGGGTCACAGCAAATGGGGCATTATATGTGAGAGGCACATGACAGGGGGCCCCCCTGTCATATGCTCTTCACATATCATGCCCCCTGTACTGTGCCCTTCACGTTAAATGTCCCCTTTTCTGTGCCCCTCAAGTTTTTAAATTTCCTGCTGTACCATATAGTGCCCCAAACAGTTAAAAAAAAAAAAAACAATTATATTCTGTTCACCTGGGCCCTGTGCATACTCTTCATACTTACAGTATGCGAGCCACGGGGACGTGATCTCCGGGCGCCGGCGCGATGATGTGACATCACATCCAGCGCGGCCTGCTGTAGATTGTGTCCCCGAGCTCCCGCTCCACCATGCTAATGTATGGGAAGCAGCAATCTCGGGGGTGGGGCAATTGCCCCACTGACCCCCACCCCACCTGGATCCGCCACTGGCTGGCATTCACCAGGAGGAATCAATGTAGTATCACCATGTGAACAAAGGTTTGTGAAGCACACCATTTGTAAACAGTGGCTCTGGAGTATAATACAGTACAGTGACCCCACACCAGCAGAATAGTGAGGGCAGCTTTGGAATATAATACAGGATATATCTCAGGATCACTACAGGATAAGTAATGTAATGTACACAATGACCCCACCAGCAGAATAGTGAGTACAGCTCTGGGATATAATACAGGGTGTAACTCTGGATCTTAACATAAGTAATGTAATGTGACCTTGCATTCACTGCAATAGTGAGATTTTGTACATTTAACAATTGAAATGAATACTAAGTCATATTACACTTCTTTTTTGTTGAAGCAGTAGGTCACTCACCTAGTCTCCTAAGAAAACTTAGAGTCAATTGACATGATGCTCCCCAGGCTATCTTATGTCTGTGGCGGCTCAGGAGTACATTACAGGATATAAATTAGGATCAGTACAGAAAAAATAATGTAATGTATGTATTCAGTGACCCCACCAGCAGAATACATGTAAATAAGCCCCTTTCCTAATAAAAGTTCAAATCAACCCCTTTTACCATTTTTCAAATGTTTTTGCCGCATGCAAACATGTCTGAAATATTAAAATGTAATGTTAATAAAACCACATGGTCAATGTCCCAAATGTAAAAAAAAAAAAAAAAGTACCCAAGTCCAAAATTGCTGATTTTTGATCACTTCATATACCAGACAAAAATTTATAAAAAGCAATCAAAAAGTCCCATTAAAACAAAAACATTTACAAAAACTACAGATCAGGCCGCATATATTGGTTGCTAAGTGCAACTGGTCCACTTTTCCTATGATAAATCAGAAAAGTAAAAATATATAGGTGGGTTAGGTAGGTAGGTGAGTTAGGTAGGAAGGTGGGTGGGGGATTAGTTAGGAAAGTGGGTGGGGGGATTAGGTAGAAAGCCTGGGGTGGAAAAAGGAGAGGGGTGCTGCTGCTGACTCTGCATCCTCCTGTACGTGGCAAAACCAAGGAACACCCTGCAGGCAGACAGAAAAAGGGAGGGGCAGCCTTGAGGCTTTAGTAAGAATAGGATGTAGAACAGGCTGTAGAACCAGGAACACAGGCTCATTTACATAGTTCACCTGGCCTGGGCCCCTGACAGCAGTACTGCCTCTACTGCCCTGATGTTGGCCCTGTCTGCATTTGCAGATCTGGAGATCTGTTTTTTTGGAAACATTCTCAAAATGCATAGAGTATAACTGCAGAAAAAGGTAGAAAAATACTGCAGCACCACAAATTCCTCAAATGCATTGTGTAAAAATCTTAACACAAAAAAACAGAGCAGAGTCCCACTGCTTTTATCATTTGACAAAAGCAGTATGGCATGGCCAAAACATATCTTTTTTTTTGGGGGGGTGAGAACATCAAAAAAGCTTTTGGAAGCTTATTAGCATTTGGAGAATTAGTGGTTTTTCAGTAATTTCCTTGGGATATACTGGGGCCCACAAGGTTGAGCCTTACACTGTATGCACTGAACTAAAATGCTGAAGTCTGTATGGGTGGTGCTGTTTCTACAACTAGTCACATGTTATAATCCCAACTATAGTCACATGTTATAATCCCAATTTTTTTTTTACTTCATACTTTTTGCCAGGCTATACACTGTAAACATGAGTCAAAGTTGGCACTGAACCTTTTGGCTGTGACTCAAAATATGTGGTTTAAGTCTATACTTAAACAAACATAAATGTAAAATACAATAGAGCCTTTTCCAGTTGTACCATGTTATATAATATTTATTAAAACAACATTAAATAAAACCATTTGCTCATGAGACAAACCTTTACATTTGCTGTGTATTGGTGCAATGATAAATTTATCACCATGACTTTCCTTTTTGGCTATTGTCTCCCCCCTGTGTGCAATCAATTGCATTATGCTTTAGAATAACATCATATGAGACGGTGAAGACTGTATCATCCTTGCCTGCCGGCAGCACCTGAGTACAACAGAGATATTATTCTAGCTATTAGCTAACAGAATAAACCGAGTAAGGCTAAATGTGATATTTTGGTACAATGTTATGCTAATCTTGACAATAATATACTGTCTCCATTTTACTGCCTGAAAAATACAATCTGTCCTGCAAATAAAAAAAAAAAAAATAAAAAAAAGATACATTACATCTAAATTGTATGGCTCTTGGAATATGACAATGAAAAAAAAACAACAATTTGATCCATAAACTCTTGGAAATATTTGAAGTACATTTATGGCGCTGTAGCTATGCACATAAGAGTTCAGCGCCATAATTGTACATTACGGTTATTGTGTGGGCACAGGGGCTGTTTTTTGTTTATCCTGCCAAGTAAAAAAATGTAATAAAAAGTGGTCAAATGCATCCCAAAATGAAAATACAGTCATCACAGAATTATTCCGTCACAGAAGCAAACAGAAGCCGTTGTATTAATACATCTGCCCGCCACTGCCGGTAAATGAGCTCCGTCCGAGGATACCTGACCAGGCAAGGAACTGTCGTCTGTGGACTATGAGGGGACCATACCCGGATCATCATGGTTCCTTCTTATGAAACAGACAATGATCTGTATTATCATTATGAACAGTGCTCAAACTATATTATATCTTTTGCTCTGAATATTTAGGCATTTATACTTACGAATATATTGCTCTGAACAATATTCAACATTTATCATACTTTTTGTGGGTCATATACCTGAATGGTAACCTATTTGTCTACCACATTTTCAGTATATTTCAGTATATATGGCCATGACTAAGGGTCTTGTTACCTGAAACGCGTAGGCTTACGCTCTGTCCTGTTCACGTATCTGTTTTTAAGCCAATAAACACTATTGCAACGGACATCGAGTGCTGGACGTTCTCTTCTGTTTACATTTTCAGTATAAGTTTGGTTTCTCCTGAGGACGCTGAGTGACTTCAGTAGAAACGCGTTGAGAACCACTTACATATGGTTGCTATAAGTTACATATGTTTGTTTGTTGAGAGCCATATACATTTGGTAGTTAATGGTGATGCACTGCATAACCAGGAGTCCAGTGCAAACCTGATATATATGACTGCTAATTTTTCAGTTATAGTGAGCTATTCTATCATGGTCCATTTTTATCTGGGTTATAAGGTTTTCACCAGAGCACTAAAACATTTGGTGGTTTTATATACAAATGGATTTAAGGGGTTGTCCAGTGCTGAAAAACGTATCCCCTATCCTAAGGATAGGGGATAAGTTTCAGATTGTGGGGGGGGGGTCCAATCACTGGGGCCTCCCGCGATCTCCTGTATGGGGCCCCGGCTCGCTGGCCAGATAGCGGGTGTCGACCACTGCACGAAGCGGCGGCTGACACGCCCCCTCAATACATCACTATGGCAGAGCCGGAGATCGCCGAAGGCAGCTCTCCAGCTCTGCCATAAAGTTGTATTGAGGGGGTGTGTCAGCCACCGCTTTGTGCGGAGATAAGTTTTTCAGCACTGGATGTCTCCTTTAAAAGTTTTATGCACCCTCCCCCCATGATTTATGCCTATGGCATAGCATTACACAGTGAGATCAGCGATTCATTGATATAGCCTGTGTCACGGTTTGGCTTACAAGTTGTGGATCCACTGTGTCAGCGAGGGATTGGCGTGGACCGTGCCGGTGGACCGGTTCTAAGAGGCTACTGGTGTTCACCAGAGCCCGCCGCAAAGCGGGATGGTATTGCTGCGGCGGTAGCAACCAGGTCGTATCCACTAGCAACGGCTCAACCTCGCTGACTGCTGAGAAGGCGTGGGACAGAAGGACAAGGCAGAGGCAAGGTCAGACGTAGCAGAAGGTCGGGGCAGGCTGCAAGGTTCATAGTCAAAATGGATAGCAGGAGATCAGGTAACACAGGCTTGGACAAAACTAAACGCTTTCACTGGCACAAGGCAACAAGATCCGGCAAGGAAGTGCAGGGGAAGTGAGGTGATATAGCCAGGGAGCCGGTGGAAGCTAATTAGGCTAATTGGGCCAGGCACCAATCATTGGTGCACTGGCCCTTTAAGTCTCAGAGAGCTGGCGCGCGCGCGCCCTAGAGAGCGGAGCCGCGCGCGCCAGCACATGACAGCCGGGAACCAGGACGGGTAAGTGACTTGGGATGCGATTCGCGAGCGGGCGCGTCCCGCTATGCGAATCGCATCCCCGCCGGCAATGTCAGTGCAGCGCTCCCGGTCACCGGGTCTGACCGGGGCGCTGCAGGGAGAGAGACGCCGTGAGTGCTCCGGGGAGGAGCAGGGACCCGGAGCGCTCGGCGTAACAGCCTGGCTAAGCACAGGGTACATCATTGGATTGGTGATCCAAAGCAGAAGAGAAGTAAGGGAACCCTCCTCCTCCTCCTTTTTAGCTCATGGAACCCCTGCTTTCACGTCGTGGGGGTTCAGTGAGCTCCGCTGAGCTACCAGGAACTTTTATTTTCACTTTAGATGCCATGATTGGCATTGATTACAGTGCGAATGCCCAGGGGGATCATCAGACCTCCTCCATGGCGGCAATCGGCGCAAATCGCAAGTGAATTCAGACTTGCGATTTGCACCTATTCCGGGTCATACGGGTCTATGGTGACCCGGAATATAAGGGGGATCGCGGTTGTCCAAGACACCTACGATCCCCCTGAAGGGATAGGAGTGAGGTGGCAGGGGTGCCACCCCTCCTATCCCTGCTATTGGTCGTCAAAAGCGACGACCAATAGCAGATCGGGGGCAGGGGGGTTTAACTTTCGTTTTCCCCGTTCGGCCCACAACCAATAGGCGGGGCAGAACGGGGAAACCGATGGGGACCGAGAGAAGTCCACTTACTCATTGGTGGAGGCTGTGGGACACGATCGGCTGCGGTGATCGGCGCGGGCGGCATGTCATGCAGCAGAAGAGGACGGCTCCCTGGATCCTACGGAAGCCGGTGAGTTGCTTAGCAACATCTGGAGGGCTACAGTTTGAGACCACTGCACAGTGATCTCCAAACTGTGGACCTCAAATGTTTTAAAACTACAAATCCCAGCATGCCCAGACACAAAACAGCTGTGTGGGCATGCTAGGAGTTGTAGTTTTGCAAGATCTAGAGGTCCACAGTATAGAGATCACTGTGCAGTGGTCTCTACACTGTAGCCCTCCAGATGTTGCAAAACTACAACTCCCAGCATGCCCAGACAGCTGTTTGGGCATGCTGGGATTTGCAATTTTGCAACATCTGGAGGGCTACAGTTAGAGACCACTGCACAGTGATCTCCAAACTGTGGACCTCCAGATGTTGCAAAACTACAAATCCCAGCATGCCCAGACACAAAACAGCTGTGTGGGCATGCTAGGAGTTATAGTCTTGCAAGATCTAGAGGTCCACAGTATAGAGATCACTGTGCGGTGGTCTCTACACTGTAGTCCTCCAGATGTTGCAAAACTACAACTCCCAGCATGCCCAGACAGCTGTTTGGGCATGCTGGGATTTGCAGTTTTGCAACAGCTGGAGATCTACAGTTTAGAGACCACTGCACAGTGATCTCTATACTGTGGACCTCTAAATCTTGCAAAACTACAACTCCTAGCATGCCCACACAGCAGTTTTGTGTCTGGGCATGCTGGGATTTGTAGTTTTTCAACATCTGGAGGTCCACAGTTTGGAGATCACTGTGCAGTGTTCTCTAACTGTAGCCCTCAAGATGTTGCAAAACTGCAAATCCCAGCATGCCCAAACAGCAAACAGCTGTCTCGTCATGCTGGGAGTTGTAGTTGCGCACCTCCAGCTGTTGCATAACTACATCTCCCAGCATCAGTACATGCTGGGAGTTGTAGTTTTGCAACAGCTATAGGCACACTGGTTGGAAAATACTGAGTTAGGTAACAGAACCTAACTGAAGGTTTTCCAACCAGTGTGCCTCCAGCTGTTGCAAAAGTACAACTCCCAGCATGCACGGTCTGTCAGTACATGCTGAGAGTTGTAGTTTTGAAACAGCTGGAGGTTTGTCCCCCCCATGTGAACGTACAGGGTACATTCACATGGGCAGGTTTACAGTAAGTTTCCTGCTTCAAGTATGAGCTGCGGCAAATTTTTCGCCGTGCCGCAAATTTCTAGTGGGAAGCTCACTGTAAACCTCTGCCAGTGCGAACGTACCCTAAAAACACTACACTACACTACACTAACACATAATAATGGGTAAAATACTATATTTGCACCCCCTTACACTGTCCCCCCCCCAATAAAAATGAAAAACTTATTGTATGGCAGTGTTTCCAAAACGGAGCCTCCAGCTGTTGCAAAACAACAACTCCCAGCATTTCCGGACAGCCACTGACTGTCCAGGTATGCTGGGAGTTTAGCAACAGATGGAGGCACCCTGTTTGGGAATCACTGGCGTAGAATACCCCTATGTCCACCCCTATGCAATCCCTAATTTAGTCCTCAAATGCGCATGGCTCTCTCTCAGTTCGGAGTCCTGTCGTATTTCAAGGAAACAGTTTAGGGCCACATATGGGGTATTTCCGTACTCGGAAGAAATTGCACTACAAATTTTTGGGGGCTTTTTCTCCTTTTACCCCTTATGAAAAGGAAAAGTTGGGGGCTACAGTAGTCTGTTAGTATAAAAAAATTAAACATTTTACACTAACATGCTGGTGTTGCCCCATACTTTTTATTTTCACAAGTGTTAAAAGGAAAAAAAGACCCCCAAAATTTGGAACTCAATTTCTTCTGAGTACGTAAATACCCCATATATGGGCGTAAAATGCTCTGCGGACGCACAACAAAGCTCAGGAGTGAGAATGCACTATGTACATTTGAGGCCTAAATTGGTGATTTGCACAGGGGTGGCTGATTTTACAGCGGTTCTGACATAAACGCAAAAAAAGAAATACCCACATGTGACCCCATTTTTGAAACTACACCCCTCACGGAATGTAATAAGCCTTAACACCCCACAGGTGTTTAATGAAAAATCTTCAAAGTTGGATGGAAAAAAAAAAATTTCACTAAAATGCTGGTGTTACCCTAAATTTTTCATTTTCACAAGGGAAAATAGGAAAAAAGCCCCCCAAAATTTGTAACCCCAAATATACCCCATATGTGGATGTAAAGTGCTCAGCCGGCGCACTACAATACTCAGAAGAGAAGAAGCACCATTGGGCTTTTGAAGAGAAAATTTGTCCGGAATTGAAGGCCACGTGTGTTTACAAAGCCCCCATAGTGCCAGAACAATGGAACCCCCCCCCCCCACACACACACATGTGACCCCATTTTGGAAACTACACCACTCATGTAATGTAATAAGGGGTACAGTGAGCATTTACGCCCCACAGGTGTCTGACAGATTTTTGGAACAGTAATCCGTGAAAATGAAAAATGTAATTTTTCATTTGCACAGCCCACTGTTCCAAAGATCTGTCAAACGCCAGTGGGGTGTAAATACTCACTGCACCCCTTATTAAATTCTGTGAGGGGTGTAGTTTCCAAAATGGGGTCACATGTGGGGGGGTCCACTGTTCTGGCACCATGGGGGGGCTTTGTAAACGCACATGGCCCCCCACTTCTATTTCAACCAAATTCTGTCTCCAAAAGCTCAATGGCGCTCCTCCTCTTCTGAGCAGAGCACTTGATGTCCACACATTGGGTATTCCCATACTCAGAAGAAATGGGGTTACAAATTTTAGGGGTCATTTTCCCCTATTACCCCTTGTAAAAATGTAAAATTTGGGGAAAAACTAGCATTTTAGTGAAAACTTTTTTTTTTCATTTACACATTCGACTTTAACAAAAAGTCGTCGAACATCTGTGAGGTGTTAAGACTTACTGTACAACTTGTTGCGTTCCTTGAGGGGTGTAGTTTCCAAAATAGTATGCCATGTGTTTTTTTTTTTTTTTTTTGCTGTTCTGGCAGCATAGGGGCTTCCTCAATGCGACATGCCATCCAAAAACCATTTCAGCAAAATTCAGCAGAGCACTTGATGTCCACACATGGGGTATTTCCATACTCATAAGAGATGGGGTTACAAATTTTGAATGGGCATTTGTCCTATTATCCCTTGTAAAAATAAAAAATTTGAGGGAAAACCAGCATTTTAGTGAAAAAAAAAAAAATTTACACATCCAACTTTAACGAAAAGTCGTCAAACACCTGTGAGCTGTTAAGGCTCACTGGACCCCTTGTTACGTGCCTTGAGTGGTGTCGTTTCCAAAATAGTATGCCATGTGTTTTTTTTTTTTTCTGGCACCTTAGGGGCTTCCTAAATGTGACATGCTCCCCAAAAACCATTTCAGAAAAACTCACTCTCCAAAATCCCACTGCCGCTCCTTCCCTTCTGAGCCCTCTACTGCGCCCGCCGAACACTTGACATACACATATGAGGTATTTCCTTACTCGAGAGAAATTGGGTTACACATTTTAGGAAGATTTCTCTCCTTATACCCCTTGTAAAAATTCAATAACTGGGTCTACAAGAACATTCCAGTGTAAAAAATGAAGATTTTGAATTTTCTCCTTCAATTTGCTGCTATTCCTGTGAAACACCTAAAGGGTTAACAAACATTTTGAATGTCATTTTGAATACTTTGAGGGGTGCAGTTTTTATAATGGGGTCATTTATGGGGTATTTCTAATATGAAAGCCCTTCAAATCCACTTCAAAACTGAACTGGTCCCTGAAAAATTTCTATTTTGAAAATTTTGTGAAAAATTGGAAAATTGCTGCTATACTTTGAAGCCCTCTGATTTCTTCCAAAAGTAATAAAATGTCAACTTTATGATGCAAACATAAAGTAGACATATTGTATATGTGAATCAATATATAATTTATTTGGAATATTCATTTTCCTTATTAGCAGAGTTAAAAAGTAAAAAAAAAATGCAACATTTTCAATTTTTTCATCAAATTTTGGAATTCTTCACCAAGAAATGATGCAAGTATCGGCAAAATTTTACCACTACCATAAAGTAGAATATGTCACGAAAAAACTATCTCGGAATCAGAATGAAAGGTAAAAGCATCCCAGAGTTATTAATGCTTAAAGTGACAGTGGTCAGATGTGCAAAAAATGGCCGGGTCCTACAGTGAAAATTGGCTGGGTCCATACGCCCGTGGGAATTTCGGTCCCCGCCGCGCGCCGGGCGGGGACCGGGTCGGGGTGACTGCTGATATCAATCAGCAGGTACCCCGCGCAAATGCCCAGGTGGGTCATCAGACCACCCCACCCCTCGCCGCAAATCGCAAGTGAATTCACAAGTGGGTGTCTAAGACACCCACGATCCCCCTGTAGGCATAGGAGTGAGGTGGCAGGGGTGCCACCCCTCCTATCCCTGCTATTGGTCTGCTATTGATCGTCAGAGTCGACGACCAATAGCAGACCGGAGGCGGGGGGTTAACTTTCGTTTTCCCCGTCCTGCCCCCCCACAATATGCGGGGCACAACGGGGAACCGAAGGGGATCGGGCACCGACGTCCACTTACCGATCCGGAGGTTGCGGCGACGGTGATCGGCGGGCGGCGTGACGTGCGTCAGAAGAGGACGGCTCCCGGGATCCTACGGAAGCCGGTAAGTTGATCTGGAGGGCTACAGTCTGAGACTGTGGTCTCTAAACTGTAACCCTCCAGATGTTGCAAAACTACAACTCCCAGCATGCCCAGACAGCTGTTTGGGCATGCTGGAATATGTAGTTTTGCAACAGCTGGAGGGCTGCAGTTTGAGACCACTATACAGTGGTCTCTAAACTATATCCCTCCAGATCTTGCAAAACTACAACTCCTAGCATGCCCACATAGCTGTTTATTGTCTGGGCATGCTGGGAGCTGTAGTTTTGCAACATCTGGAGGTCCACAGTTTGGAGAACACTGTGCACTGGTCTAAAAACTGTAGCTCTCCAGATGTTGCAAAACTGCAAATCCCAGCATGCCCAGAAAGCAAACAGCTGTCTCGGCATGCTGGGAGTTGTAGTTGGGTACCTCCAGCTGTTGCATAACTACATCTCCCAGCATGCCCTTCGATGATTAGTACATGCTGGGAGTTGTAGTTTTGCAACAGCTGAAGGCACACTGGTTGGAAAATACTGAGTTAGGTAACAGAACCTAACTGAAGGTTTTCCAACCAGTGTGCCTCCAGCTGTTGCAAAAGTACAACTCCCAGCATGCATGGTCTGTCAGTACATGCTGGGAGTTGTAGTTTTGAAACAGCTGGAGGTTTGCCCCCCCATGTGAATGTACAGGGTACATTCACACAGTCAGGTTTACAGTAAATTTCCTGCTTCAAGTTTGGGCTGCGGCAAATTATTCGCCACAGCGCAAACTCCTAGCGGGAAATTCACCGTAACACTCCAGTGCGAATGTACCCTAAAAACACTACACTACACTAAAACATAATAAAGGGTAAAACACTACATATACACCCCCTTACACTGTCCCCCCCCCCCAATAAAAATTAAAAACGTCTTGTACGGCAGGGTTTCCAAAACGGAGCCTCCAGCTGTTGCAAAACAACAACTCCCAGCATTTCTGGACATCCACTGACTGTCCAGGCATGCTGGGAGTTTTGCAACAGCTGGAGGCACCCTGTTTGGGAATCACTGGTGTAGAATACTCCTATGTCCACCCCTATGCAATCCCTAATTTAGTCCTCAAATGCGCATGGCGCTCTCTCACTTCGGAGCCCTGTCGTATTTCAAGGAAACAGTTTAGGGCCATATATGGGGTATCGTCGTACTCGGGAGAAATTGCGCTACAAATTTTGGGGGTCTTTTTTTCCTTTTACCGCTTGGGAAAAGGAAAAGTTGGGGGCTACACCAGCCTGTTAGTGTAAAAAAATAAAAATTTTTACACTAACATGCTGGTGTTGCCCCATACTTTTTATTTCCACAAGCGGTAAAAGGAAAAAAAGACCTCCAAAATTTGTAACGCAATTTCTCCTGAGTACGGAAATACCCCTGATGTGGGCGTAAAATGCTCTGCGGACGCACAACAAGGCTCAGGAAAGAGAGCGCACCATGTACATTTGAGGCCTAAATTGGTGATTTGCACAGGGGTGGCTGATTTTACAGCGGTTCTGACAAACGCAAAAAAAAAAAATACCCACATGTGACCCCATTTTGGAAACTACACCCCTCACGGAACGTGACAAGGGGTATAGTGAGCCTGACCACCCCACAGGTGTTTGACGAATTTTCATTAAAGTTGGATTGGAAAATGAAAAAAATTATATTTTTTCACTAAAATGCTGGTGTTACCCTAAATTTTCCATTTTCACAAGGGAAAATAGGAAAAAAGCCCCCCAAATTTGTAACCCCATCTCTTCTGAGTAAGAACATACCCCATATGTGAATTTAAAGTGCTCTGCGGGCGAACTACAATGCTCAGAAGAGAAGGAGCGCCATTGGGATTTTGTAGAGAAAATTTGTCCGGAATTGAAGGCCACATGTGTTTACAAAGCCCCCATAGTGCCAGAACAATGGAACCCCGACACATGTGACCCCATTTTGGAAACTACACCCCTCACGTAATGTAATAAGGGGTACATTGAGAATTTATGCCCCACAGGTGTCTGACAGATTTTTGGAACAGTGGTCCGTAAAAATGAAAAATTAAATTTTTCATTTGCACAGCCCACAGATCTGTGGGGTGTAAATACTCACTGCACCCTTTATTAAATTCTGTGAGGGGTGTAGTTTCCAAAATGGGGTCACATGTGGGGGGGTCCACTGTTCTGGCACCACGGGGGCTTTGTAAACGCACATGGCCCCTGACTACCATTCCAAACGAATTCTCTTTCCAAAAGCTCAATAGCGCTCCTCCTCTTCTGAGCATTGTAGTTCGCCAGCAGAGCATTTTACGTCCTAACATGGGGTATTTCCATACTCAGAAGAAATGGGGTTACAAATTTTGGGGGTCTTTTTCTCCTTTTACACCTTGTAAAAATGTAAACGTTAGGGGAAAAACTGCATTTTAGTAAAAAAAAAAAAAATTTTTTCATTCACACATCCAACTTTAACGAAAAGTCGTCAAACACCTGTGGGGTGTGAAGGCTCAGCGGACCCCGTTTTACGTTCCTTGAGGGGTGTAGTTTCCAAAATAGTATGCCATGAGGGTATTTTTTGCTGTTCTGGCACCACAGGGGCTTCCTAAATGCGACATGCCCCCAAAAAACCATTTCAGCAAAAGTTGCTTTCAAAAAGCCAAATGTGACTCCTTCTCTTCTGAGCATTGTAATTCGCCCGCAAAGCATTTTACATCCTAACATGGGGTATTTCAATACTCAGAAGAGATGGGGTTACAAATTTGGGGGGCATTTTCTCCCATTACTTTTTGTAAAAATGGTAAATTTGGGGGAAAAACTGCACTTTAGTGTGACATTTTCTTTTTTCCATTTACACATTCGATTTTAACGAAAAGTTGTCAAACACCTGTGGGGTGTTAAGGCTAACTGGACCACTTGTTACATGCCTTGAGGGGTGTAGTTTCCAAAATGGTACACCATGTGGTGTTTTCTGCTGTTCTGGCATCATAGGGGCTTTCTAAATGTGACATGCCCCCCTAAAACCATTTCGGAAAAATTCACTCTCCAAAATCCCATTGTCGCTCCTTCCCTTCTGTGCCCTCTACTGCGCCCGCCGAACACTTGACATACACATATGAGGTATTTTCTTACTCGAGAGAAGTTGGGTTACAAATTTTGGGGGCTTTTTCTCCTATTACCACTTGTAAAAATTCAAAAACTGGGTCTACAAGAACATGCGAGTGTAAAAAATTAAGATTTTGAATTTTCTCCTTCACTTTGCTGCTATTCCTGTGAAACACCTAAAGGGTTAACACACTTACTGATTGAATACTTCAGGGTTAACACACTTACTGATTGATTTAAATACTTTGAGGGGTGCAGTTTTTATAATGGGGTCATTTGTGGGGTATTTCTAATATGAAGGCCCTTCAAATCCACTTCAAAACTGAGCTGGTCCCTGAAAAATTCCGATTTTGAAAATTTTTTGAAAAATTTGAAAATTGCTGCTGAACTTTGAAGCCCTCTGATGTCTTCCAGAAGTAAAAACATGTAAACTTTATGATGCAAACATAAAGTAGACATATTGGGGGAGGTTTATCAGAGGATTTAGACTGGTTTTTCTTGTCTAAATTTGTCGCACAGAAAGTCGCAGTCTAAATATGTGCGACTTTTCTGCGACTTTTGCTCTAGAGGATTTTTAGAACATGATGCATTGTAGTCTATTTTAGACTGAAATGCATTGGAAAATGCATTGGTGCTGAATTTATCAAAAGCGACTTTTCAGCGACAAGTCGCATAGGCTGAAAGTACGCCGAAATGTCAGACCATGTTGGAGCAGGTTTAAATATAGACTAAAGCATAGATCATGCAGTCTGTGCACAGAATTTATCAAGAGCTGTGCGCCATTTGATAAATTAGGTGCACAATAGACCAGACTAACACTCTGTAGTTTGGTCTATATTGATGCGGGACATAGACAACTTTGATAAATATCCCCCATTGTGTATGTGAATTAATGTATAATTTATTTGGAATATCCATTTTCCTTATAAGCAGAGAGCTTCAAAGTTTTAAAAAAAATGCTAAATTTTCAATTTTTTCATCAAATTTTGGAATTTTTCACCCAGAAATGATGCAAGTATCGACACTTGTGGCGTAATTGTGTCTATATAGATGTCACCTAGAGATGACACTTGTGGTGTAGTTGTGTCTATACAGATGTCACATAGAGATGACACTTGTGGTGTAGTTGTGTCTATACAGATGTCACATAGAGATGACACTTGTGGTGTAGTTGTGTCTATATAGATGTCACATAGAGATGACACTTGTGGTGTAGTTGTGTCTATATAGATGTCACATAGAGATGACACTTGTGGTGTAGTTGTGTCTATACAGATGTCACATAGAGATGACACTTGTGGTGTAGTTGTGTCTATACAGATGTCACATAGAGATGACACTTGTGGTGTAGTTGTGTCTATACAGATGTCACATAGAGATGACACTTGTGGTGTAGTTGTGTCTATATAGATGTCACATAGAGATGACACTTGTGGTGTAGTTGTGTCTATATAGATGTCACATAGAGATGACACTTGTGGTGTAGTTGTGTCTATACAGATGTCACATAGAGATGACACTTGTGGTGTAGTTGTGTCTATACAGATGTCACATAGAGATGACACTTGTGGTGTAGTTGTGTCTATATAGATGTCACATAGAGATGACACTTGTGGTGTAGTTGTGTCTATACAGATGTCACATAGAGATGACACTTGTGGTGTAGTTGTGTCTATATAGATGTCACATAGAGATGACACTTGTGGTGTAGTTGTGTCTATACAGATGTCACATAGAGATGACACTTGTGGTGTAGTTGTGTCTATACAGATGTCACATAGATATGACACTTGTGGTGTAGTTGTGTCTATATAGATGTCACATAGAGATGACACTTGTGGTGTAGTTGTGTCTATACAGATGTCACATAGAGATGACACTTGTGGTGTAGTTGTGTCTATATAGATGTCACATAGAGATGACACTTGTGGTGTAGTTGTGTCTATACAGATGTCACATAGAGATGACACTTGTGGTGTAGTTGTGTCTATATAGATGTCACATAGAGATGACACTTGTGGTGTAGTTGTGTCTATACAGATGTCACATAGAGATGACACTTGTGGTGTAGTTGTGTCTATATAGATGTCACATAGAGATGACACTTGTGGTGTAGTTGTGTCTATATAGATGTCACATAGTGATGACACTTGTGGTGTAGTTGTGTCTATATAGATGTCACATAGAGATGACACTTGTGGTGTAGTTGTGTCTATACAGATGTCACATAGAGATGACACTTGTGGTGTAGTTGTGTCTATATTGATGTCACATAGAGATGACACTTGTGGTGTATTTGTGTCTATACAGATGTCACATAGAGATGACACTTGTGGTGTAGTTGTGTCTATATAGATGTCACATAGAGATGTCACTTGTGGTGTAGTTGTGTCTATATAGATGTCACATAGTGATGACACTTGTGGTGTAGTTGTGTCTATATAGATGTCACATAGAGATGACACTTGTGGTGTAGTTGTGTCTATATAGATGTCACATAGAGATGACACTTGTGGTGTAGTTGTGTCTATATAGATGTCACATAGAGATGACACTTGTGGTGTAGTTGTGTCTATACAGATGTCACATAGAGATGTCACTTGTGGTGTAGTTGTGTCTATATAGATGTCACATAGAGATGACACTTGTGGTGTAGTTGTGTCTATACAGATGTCACATAGAGATGACACTTGTGGTGTAGTTGTGTCTATATAGATGTCACATAGAGATGACACTTGTGGTGTAGTTGTGTCTATATAGATGTCACATAGAGATGACACTTGTGGTGTAGTTGTGTCTATACAGATGTCACATAGAGATGACACTTGTGGTGTAGTTGTGTCTATATAGATGTCACATAGAGATGACACTTGTGGTGTAGTTGTGTCTATATAGATGTCACATAGAGATGACACTTGTGGTGTAGTTGTGACTATACAGATGTCACATAGAGATGACACTTGTGGTGTAGTTGTGTCTATATAGATGTCACATAGAGATGACACTTGTGGTGTAGTTGTGTCTATATAGATGTCACATAGAGATGACACTTGTGGTGTAGTTGTGTCTATACAGATGTCACATAGAGATGACACTTGTGGTGTAGTTGTGTCTATACAGATGTCACATAGAGATGACACTTGTGGTGTAGTTGTGTCTATATAGATGTCACATAGAGATGACACTTGTGGTGTAGTTGTGTCTATACAGATGTCACATAGAGATGTCACTTGTGGTGTAGTTGTGTCTATATAGATGTCACATAGAGATGACACTTGTGGTGTAGTTGTGTCTATATAGATGTCACATAGAGATGACACTTGTGGTGTAGTTGTGTCTATACAGATGTCACATAGAGATGACACTTGTGGTGTAGTTGTGTCTATATAGATGTCACATAGAGATGACACTTGTGGTGTAGTTGTGTCTATACAGATGTCACAGAGAGATGACACTTGTGGTGTAGTTGTGTCTATACAGATGTCACATAGAGATGACACTTGTGGTGTAGTTGTGTCTATATAGATGTCACATAGAGATGACACTTGTGGTGTAGTTGTGTCTATACAGATGTCACATAGAGATGACACTTGTGGTGTAGTTGTGTCTATATAGATGTCACATAGAGATGACACTTGTGGTGTAGTTGTGTCTATACAGATGTCACATAGAGATGACACTTGTGGTGTAGTTGTGTCTATATAGATGTCACATAGAGATGACACTTGTGGTGTATTTGTGTCTATACAGATGTCACATAGAAATGACACTTGTGGTGTAGTTGTGTCTATATAGATGTCACATAGAGATGTCACTTGTGGTGTAGTTGTGTCTATATAGATGTCACATAGAGATGTCACTTGTGGTGTAGTTGTGTCTATATAGATGTCACATAGTGATGACACTTGTGGTGTAGTTGTGTCTATATAGATGTCACATAGAGATGACACTTGTGGTGTAGTTGTGTCTATATAGATGTCACATAGAGATGACACTTGTGGTGTAGTTGTGTCTATATAGATGTCACATAGAGATGACACTTGTGGTGTAGTTGTGTCTATACAGATGTCACATAGAGATGTCACTTGTGGTGTAGTTGTGTCTATATAGATGTCACATAGAGATGACACTTGTGGTGTAGTTGTGTCTATACAGATGTCACATAGAGATGACACTTGTGGTGTAGTTGTGTCTATATAGATGTCACATAGAGATGACACTTGTGGTGTAGTTGTGTCTATATAGATGTCACATAGAGATGACACTTGTGGTGTAGTTGTGTCTATACAGATGTCACATAGAGATGACACTTGTGGTGTAGTTGTGTCTATATAGATGTCACATAGAGATGACACTTGTGGTGTAGTTGTGTCTATATAGATGTCACATAGAGATGACACTTGTGGTGTAGTTGTGACTATACAGATGTCACATAGAGATGACACTTGTGGTGTAGTTGTGTCTATACAGATGTCACATAGAGATGACACTTGTGGTGTAGTTGTGTCTATATAGATGTCACATAGAGATGACACTTGTGGTGTAGTTGTGTCTATATAGATGTCACATAGAGATGACACTTGTGGTGTAGTTGTGTCTATATAGATGTCACATAGAGATGACACTTGTGGTGTAGTTGTGTCTATACAGATGTCACATAGAGATGTCACTTGTGGTGTAGTTGTGTCTATATAGATGTCACATAGAGATGACACTTGTGGTGTAGTTGTGTCTATATAGATGTCACATAGAGATGACACTTGTGGTGTAGTTGTGTCTATACAGATGTCACATAGAGATGACACTTGTGGTGTAGTTGTGTCTATATAGATGTCACATAGAGATGACACTTGTGGTGTAGTTGTGTCTATATAGATGTCACATAGAGATGACACTTGTGGTGTAGTTGTGTCTATATAGATGTAACATAGAGATGACACTTGTGGTGTAGTTGTGTCTATACAGATGTCACATAGAGATGACACTTGTGGTGTAGTTGTGTCTATATAGATGTCACATAGAGATGACACTTGTGGTGTAGTTGTGTCTATATAGATGTCACATAGAGATGACACTTGTGGTGTAGTTGTGTCTATACAGATGTCACATAGAGATGACACTTGTGGTGTAGTTGTGTCTATATAGATGTCACATAGAGATGACACTTGTGGTGTAGTTGTGTCTATACAGATGTCACATAGAGATGTCACTTGTGGTGTAGTTGTGTCTAGACAGATGTCACACAGAGATGACACTTGTGGTGTAGTTGTGTCTATATAGATGTCACATAGAGATGACACTTGTGGTGTAGTTGTGTCTATACAGATGTCACATAGAGATGACACTTGTGGTGTAGTTGTGTCTATACAGATGTCACATAGAGATGACACTTGTGGTGTAGTTGTGTCTATATAGATGTCACATAGAGATGACACTTGTGGTGTAGTTGTGTCTATATAGATGTCACATAGAGATGACACTTGTGGTGTAGTTGTGTCTATACAGATGTCACATAGAGATGACACTTGTGGTGTAGTTGTGTCTATATAGATGTCACATAGAGATGACACTTGTGGTGTAGTTGTGTCTATATAGATGTCACATAGAGATGACACTTGTGGTGTAGTTGTGTCTATACAGATGTCACATAGAGATGACACTTGTGGTGTAGTTGTGTCTATATAGATGTCACATAGAGATGACACTTGTGGTGTAGTTGTGTCTATACAGATGTCACATAGAGATGACACTTGTGGTGTAGTTGTGTCTATATAGATGTCACATAGAGATGACACTTGTGGTGTAGTTGTGTCTATATAGATGTCACATAGAGATGACACTTGTGGTGTAGTTGTGTCTATACAGATGTCACATAGAGATGACACTTGTGGTGTAGTTGTGTCTATACAGATGTCACATAGAGATGACACTTGTGGTGTAGTTGTGTCTATATAGATGTCACATAGAGATGACACTTGTGGTGTAGTTGTGTCTATATAGATGTCACATAGAGATGACACTTGTGGTGTAGTTGTGTCTATACAGATGTCACATAGTGATGACACTTGTGGTGTAGTTGTGTCTATATAGATGTCACATAGAGATGACACTTGTGGTGTAGTTGTGTCTATATAGATGTCACATAGAGATGACACTTGTGGTGTAGTTGTGTCTATATAGATGTCACATAGAGATGACACTTGTGGTGTAGTTGTGTCTATACAGATGTCACATAGAGATGTCACTTGTGGTGTAGTTGTGTCTATACAGATGTCACATAGAGATGACACTTGTGGTGTAGTTGTGTCTATATAGATGTCACATAGAGATGACACTTGTGGTGTAGTTGTGTCTATACAGATGTCACATAGAGATGACACTTGTGGTGTGGTTGTGTCTATATAGATGTCACATAGAGATGACACTTGTGGTGTGGTTGTGTCTATATAGATGTCACATAGAGATGACACTTGTGGTGTGGTTGTGTCTATATAGATGTCACATAGAGATGACACTTGTGGTGTAGTTGTGTCTATATAGATGTCACATAGAGATGACACTTGTGGTGTAGTTGTGTCTATACAGATGTCACATAGAGATGACACTTGTGGTGTAGTTGTGTCTATACAGATGTCACATAGAGATGTCACTTGTGGTGTAGTTGTGTCTATATAGATGTCACATAGAGATGACACTTGTGGTGTAGTTGTGTCTATATAGATGTCACATAGAGATGACACTTGTGGTGTAGTTGTGTCTATACAGATGTCACATAGAGATGACACTTGTGGTGTAGTTGTGTCTATATAGATGTCACATAGAGATGACACTTGTGGTGTAGTTGTGTCTATATAGATGTCACATAGAGATGACACTTGTGGTGTAGTTGTGTCTATATAGATGTAACATAGAGATGACACTTGTGGTGTAGTTGTGTCTATACAGATGTCACATAGAGATGACACTTGTGGTGTAGTTGTGTCTATATAGATGTCACATAGAGATGACACTTGTGGTGTAGTTGTGTCTATATAGATGTCACATAGAGATGACACTTGTGGTGTAGTTGTGTCTATACAGATGTCACATAGAGATGACACTTGTGGTGTAGTTGTGTCTATATAGATGTCACATAGAGATGACACTTGTGGTGTAGTTGTGTCTATATAGATGTCACATAGAGATGACACTTGTGGTGTAGTTGTGTCTATATAGATGTAACATAGAGATGACACTTGTGGTGTAGTTGTGTCTATACAGATGTCACATAGAGATGACACTTGTGGTGTAGTTGTGTCTATATAGATGTCACATAGAGATGACACTTGTGGTGTAGTTGTGTCTATATAGATGTCACATAGAGATGACACTTGTGGTGTAGTTGTGTCTATACAGATGTCACATAGAGATGACACTTGTGGTGTAGTTGTGTCTATATAGATGTCACATAGAGATGACACTTGTGGTGTAGTTGTGTCTATACAGATGTCACATAGAGATGTCACTTGTGGTGTAGTTGTGTCTAGACAGATGTCACACAGAGATGACACTTGTGGTGTAGTTGTGTCTATATAGATGTCACATAGAGATGACACTTGTGGTGTAGTTGTGTCTATACAGATGTCACATAGAGATGACACTTGTGGTGTAGTTGTGTCTATACAGATGTCACATAGAGATGACACTTGTGGTGTAGTTGTGTCTATATAGATGTCACATAGAGATGACACTTGTGGTGTAGTTGTGTCTATATAGATGTCACATAGAGATGACACTTGTGGTGTAGTTGTGTCTATACAGATGTCACATAGAGATGACACTTGTGGTGTAGTTGTGTCTATATAGATGTCACATAGAGATGACACTTGTGGTGTAGTTGTGTCTATATAGATGTCACATAGAGATGACACTTGTGGTGTAGTTGTGTCTATACAGATGTCACATAGAGATGACACTTGTGGTGTAGTTGTGTCTATATAGATGTCACATAGAGATGACACTTGTGGTGTAGTTGTGTCTATACAGATGTCACATAGAGATGACACTTGTGGTGTAGTTGTGTCTATATAGATGTCACATAGAGATGACACTTGTGGTGTAGTTGTGTCTATATAGATGTCACATAGAGATGACACTTGTGGTGTAGTTGTGTCTATACAGATGTCACATAGAGATGACACTTGTGGTGTAGTTGTGTCTATACAGATGTCACATAGAGATGACACTTGTGGTGTAGTTGTGTCTATATAGATGTCACATAGAGATGACACTTGTGGTGTAGTTGTGTCTATATAGATGTCACATAGAGATGACACTTGTGGTGTAGTTGTGTCTATACAGATGTCACATAGTGATGACACTTGTGGTGTAGTTGTGTCTATATAGATGTCACATAGAGATGACACTTGTGGTGTAGTTGTGTCTATATAGATGTCACATAGAGATGACACTTGTGGTGTAGTTGTGTCTATATAGATGTCACATAGAGATGACACTTGTGGTGTAGTTGTGTCTATACAGATGTCACATAGAGATGTCACTTGTGGTGTAGTTGTGTCTATACAGATGTCACATAGAGATGACACTTGTGGTGTAGTTGTGTCTATATAGATGTCACATAGAGATGACACTTGTGGTGTAGTTGTGTCTATACAGATGTCACATAGAGATGACACTTGTGGTGTGGTTGTGTCTATATAGATGTCACATAGAGATGACACTTGTGGTGTGGTTGTGTCTATATAGATGTCACATAGAGATGACACTTGTGGTGTGGTTGTGTCTATATAGATGTCACATAGAGATGACACTTGTGGTGTAGTTGTGTCTATATAGATGTCACATAGAGATGACACTTGTGGTGTAGTTGTGTCTATACAGATGTCACATAGAGATGACACTTGTGGTGTAGTTGTGTCTATACAGATAACACATAGAGATGACACTTGTGGTGTAGTTGTGTCTATACAGATGTCACATAGAGATGACACTTGTGGTGTAGTTGTGTCTATACAGATGTCACATAGAGATGACACTTGTGGTGTAGTTGTGTCTATATAGATGTCACATAGAGATGACACTTGTGGTGTAGTTGTGTCTATATAGATGTCACATAGAGATGACACTTGTGGTGTAGTTGTGTCTATACAGATGTCACATACAGATGACACTTGTGGTGTAGTTGTGTCTATATAGATGTCACATACAGATGACACTTGTGGTGTAGTTGTGTCTATATAGATGTCACATAGAGATGTCACTTGTGGTGTAGTTGTGTCTATATAGATGTCACATAGAGATGTCACTTGTGGTGTAGTTGTGTCTATATAGATGTCACATAGAGATGACACTTGTGGTGTAGTTGTGTCTATACAGATGTCACATAGAGATGACACTTGTGGTGTAGTTGTGTCTATATAGATGTCACATAGAGATGACACTTGTGGTGTAGTTGTGTCTATATAGATGTCACATAGAGATGACACTTGTGGTGTAGTTGTGTCTATATAGATGTCACATAGAGATGACACTTGTGGTGTAGTTGTGTCTATATAGATGTCACATAGAGATGACACTTGTGGTGTAGTTGTGTCTATACAGATGTCACATAGAGATGTCACTTGTGGTGTAGTTGTGTCTATATAGATGTCACATAGAGATGACACTTGTGGTGTAGTTGTGTCTATATAGATGTCACATAGAGATGACACTTGTGGTGTAGTTGTGTCTATACAGATGTCACATAGAGATGACACTTGTGGTGTAGTTGTGTCTATATAGATGTCACATAGAGATGACACTTGTGGTGTAGTTGTGTCTATATAGATGTCACATAGAGATGACACTTGTGGTGTAGTTGTGTCTATATAGATGTCACATAGAGATGACACTTGTGGTGTAGTTGTGTCTATACAGATGTCACATAGAGATGACACTTGTGGTGTAGTTGTGTCTATATAGATGTCACATAGAGATGACACTTGTGGTGTAGTTGTGTCTATATAGATGTCACATAGAGATGACACTTGTGGTGTAGTTGTGTCTATATAGATGTCACATAGAGATGACACTTGTGGTGTAGTTGTGTCTATATAGATGTCACATAGAGATGACACTTGTGGTGTAGTTGTGTCTATATAGATGTCACATAGAGATGACACTTGTGGTGTAGTTGTGTCTATATAGATGTCACATAGAGATGACACTTGTGGTGTAGTTGTGTCTATATAGATGTCACATAGAGATGACACTTGTGGTGTAGTTGTGTCTATATAGATGTCACATAGAGATGACACTTGTGGTGTAGTTGTGTCTATATAGATGTCACATAGAGATGACACTTGTGGTGTAGTTGTGTCTATATAGATGTCACATAGAGATGACACTTGTGGTGTAGTTGTGTCTATATAGATGTCACATAGAGATGACACTTGTGGTGTAGTTGTGTCTATACAGATGTCACATAGAGATGACACTTGTGGTGTAGTTGTGTCTATAAAGATGTCACATAGAGATGACACTTGTGGTGTAGTTGTGTCTATATAGATGTCACATAGAGATGACACTTGTGGTGTAGTTGTGTCTATATAGATGTCACATAGAGATGACACTTGTGGTGTAGTTGTGTCTATACAGATGTCACATAGAGATGACACTTGTGGTGTAGTTGTGTCTATATAGATGTCACATAGAGATGACACTTGTGGTGTAGTTGTGTCTATATAGATGTCACATAGAGATGACACTTGTGGTGTAGTTGTGTCTATACAGATGTCACATAGAGATGACACTTGTGGTGTAGTTGTGTCTATATAGATGTCACATAGAGATGACACTTGTGGTGTAGTTGTGTCTATATAGATGTCACATAGAGATG